>NW_004524686.1:1940602-2001512 GCF_000260255.1 Octodon degus | reverse complement strand
GTAGACTGGTGCAACCGTTATGGAAATCAGTATGGAGACTCCTTAGAAAATCCCCTTTAAACCAGCTATTCCTCTACTGGGAATTTTCCCACAGGATCTTAAAACATCATATCATAGTGATATATGTATTCCTATGTTTATAGCAGCACAATTTGTGATAGCCAAATCTTGGAAACAACCAAGATGACCAACTCCTGAGGAATGGTTGAAAAAAATGTGGTATTTTTACATAATGGAGTATTATTCAGCTATCAAGAATGATAAACTCGAAGTCTTTATATTGAAGTTGATGCCACTTGAACATATACTCCTAAGTGAAATAAACCAGACACACATGTGTAAATATTGTATTGTCTCCTTAGTATAAGAACTCAAAAGAAGAAATACAAATAGAATGGTATAATACAAGTAAAGAGAAAGCAGGGTCTCAATGACTAACTAATCAAGGGAAGAAAAGGAGAAGAGCTAGGAAACATGACAATGTCAAGCCATACAGTTATATGTGGAAGATGGGCAAGACAATGATCCTGAGAATCTTCAGAAGATTTTTGAATCTAGCAGTTAATTGGAAAGACTCTCACCCTGACTAGCTATATATACTGATACCTGTGAACTAAGCTACTGCACTCCAGATGGTAATTTGTAATAGTAGTTTCATGCTTGGAGTGCCTGTCATTCTTATCTTCTGAATTTGGGCTTCTTGTCATGACATGCCGGTTGCTGCTATGATGTCTCTCAGGTAGATGGTTGTTCAAGAAGAAGTTGGTGGTGAATGAAAGCAAGAGACAGGAAAAGGCATATTGTGGGACTGTCCTGCTTCAAGGTTGTACATGGTGAGATTTTTGGACTTATGTGTAAATGTAAGAAGTATATAATTCTTTATGCCTATTTTTAAAACATATTCTAATTTTTAAATTTTTTTTATCATATTCTGTAGGGACCTAAAGTTTAACATATCAATACCTGATGAAAAATACCTGCTCCATATTATGCCTAAGATGTTTGATATGCAGACAGTGAGGTTAAGCTTAGCAGCCTAAGTTGTATGGTAATAACAATAAGCTTCTCTTCTGGATGGCTAACAACCTAAGTTTGCAGACATAAATCAGAGAAAAAGGAGGGCCGCAAGGAAAGCCAACCTTTTAGCTCTAGCCTTCTAAGGTCAATTAAGGCTCAGGTCATATGAGAACTTGTATTGTAACATCATGTAACTCAATAGTGTCCCAAATTTTCTGAGCAAGATTATGGGGCCAAAGAGGAAAGTGATCAATGCTGTAGAGTTTGCCCAGGGAGAGTCACATGGAGAGAAAACATTCTCTCAGGCTTTCACAGAGAGCACACTGACCAAGCAATGGTCGTGACTCATCCACATAGCTGACACTGATAAAGGTTCTACAATCTGAGTTACGGGTTCTCAGGATAAATCCTGACGGGATTTCACTGACCTTATCAGACCCAAAAGCTACAATTTCTGTTGCATAGGTCCTGTTTTACCTTGGTCTTAACCATCTAGCAGAAAATTAGAAAAACAAAATATAAGAAGTAAAGCCATCCTGTTATGTTGAGCTATAGGGGACTCAGGTCAACAATTTCTGACATTGCCAGTCAAGCAGAAGACCCAATACTATTATGGGCTACTGGACTCTTTTAGAATATTTTGCTGAGTTTACACACCTATAATATTCAAATAACAGAACTTAACAAAAAGAGGGGATACAGATGTATGTCCATTTTGTATTAGTGTATTCAAAGTGGCTAGGATAGATATATAGTTACATTCTCTTAATGAATAGAGTGATTTATTCTAATGGTGTTTGTAAATAGGATATCATGTCCACATCTTGCACAGCAATTAACCACTAGGAAGAAAGTATGCAGTGTGTTAATTATTGAAACTGTCCTACCAATTTTATTTGAAACTGTCTCATTGCTATTTGTTTATCAATAAAATTATGGGGAAAAATAAAAAAATAAAACATTTCATTAAGAAGCAAAACAAATTCTTAGAAATCAATTCACAAAATAAAAGGGAGCACTAACAACTCATTTCATAAAGTCAGCATGAGCCTCAAAATTAACACAGATAAAGGCATTGCAATAAATAACCTACCTGACTTCCCTTACTGACAAAATTTTTATAAAAAGGAATAGAAGTACATATTTACTCACATGCCAGTAGGCTTCATCCTTTTATTCAGTTTGACATTCACAAGTTACTGCATCTCACAATTTTAACAAGACAATTAAGAATAATGGAAATCTATCTATCTATCTATCTATCTATCTATCTATCTATCTATCTATCCATCTAATTTGACAATATCTGAAATTCACTTTGATCAGAATTTCTCTAAGCTCAGAAGAGAAAATAAGACATCTTGGCCTTGGAGAAGAGCTTCTGAGGTCAGGCTGTGGCTTCATCCCCTCAGTGGTGATTGAACCTTCTTTGCCCAGATGGAGACCACGGCCAGATGTCTCCAGCTAACCTCTCGCTTCTGCTTTGTAACTGGAGCTATAGTTAAGGCAACAAGGCTAGAAAGAGAAAGGAAAGTCTTAATTGGAGCAAATGAGGAAATTTCCTTATTTGTATAAAGAAACCCACAAAATAACTCCAAGAATTAAGTATACTTAACAAAATTACACAACAAAAGGCCAGTGTTATTACCATATGAAACCACTGGAAAAAGTGGAAATTGAAAATATATGTTATTTTTACTAGCATGAAAAATCTTCAAATACTTAAATATAAGCTTATCATTAAAGTAGGTACAAAGTTTATATATTGAAAGCTAAAAAGCATTGCTAAAGGAAATTATGGAACGTGTAAATTAATGGAAACATAGTGTGCTTAATTTCATGTCTTGGAAAGTTCAGAATTGTCGTATCAGATCTCTCCAAATTGAACTATAGTCTGAATATAATTATAATCAAAATTTCACTCATTTTTTAAAATGAAAACTAACAAGCTGCTTCTCTAGCTTATGTGCAAAAGAGAAAGACAAAGTATTCTTAAAAATTAACCTTGACATTACAAACAAAATTTAAACACTTTTAAAAAATTTAAATAATTTGAAGACAGCTTAGCACTACCATAATCAAAACAATGTTTTTGACATAAATTTAGGTAAATAAAGACCAAGTAGAGAGACCAGAAATGCTGATCCTTCCATCAGGAAGTCAGCTTCAACTAGAGCTCTGAATCAGTCCAATAGGAAAAAAAAGCTTTTTTTTTTTTTTTTACACAAATCTTTCTTAGAACATAAAAATCTACAATTACAAAAGGAATATTTTATATTCTCAAAATTAAACACATAGCTCAAAAGACTCTGCTTAGAAAAAAGACAGGTAAATTACAAACTGGTAGAAAATATTTGTAAGGGATATATCCGATAAAAGACTCCTATTAAAATCTAAAAAAGTTCCAATCACTGAACATAAAGGCAACTAATAATGTCAAAACGCATCCATTTTTCCCTTCAGAAAAGACTATGTATTAAGTGACTGAGTGGGTGAGTAGGGCTAGATTTTTCTGGGGTGATAAACTACCTTATATCTCAATCTAGGTGTGGACTACACTTGTGTATGCTCTAGTCAGAATGCATGAAATAGTTACTAGAAATCTTATCTCTGTTTTTATAAATTATACCAGAAAAAGGAAAAAAAATAGGTGTTACTTTAATTTCCAAATATAACACAGTACAATTCTGCAATTAATTCTTCTTTTGTATCATGAAAATCAATGAGTCAAATAATTCATTTCAATACAAATGTGGCTCGTTTAAAAAACTCATCAATATGACAACAGATTTTTTAATTTCAAAAGTTGATTTGCAGAAGGTTGTGTGAATAGTAAAACTACTCTTTGAGCTCACTTTATAAGTACACTTTTGCTGTTGTTAATGAAAAAGTTTTCTTCTCATTTAAAAAGCGAAAAAACATATCCACATTAATTTTTGACTTGCTAATGCAATAATGAGATTGCATTTTAAGCTGATGAAAGACAATTCTTCAGGCTGCATGATGCAGCAAAAAGAACAGTGGACTGAAATCAGAGGACGGCATTATGCTCTGGGGGCTGCTGCTTTGTAATTGCCCTGAACCCTGGAGGAAGCCCGAGTCTCTGGCCTGGACCCCTGTCTGGAAAATGAAGTGATTGAACAGAATGATATCTGAGGTTCTTACTGCCTCTTTCATTCTGTGATCTGCTCTCCAGTCCTTCATCTGGGACTGTAGTGTCATCTGTTTTAACATTTTAATATGTCAAAAGAATAAAGAAATAAAAATGATACGAATTTCAAAACATGATGATAGGAAATTAACAGTGGTTATTGTGTTGCATGTCGCTATCTTCAAAGCAGTTGTTTGCCAGGCACAGGCATTCAAAATGACTAAACAGTATACGCATGTCATTTATTTTCTTTTATTCTGTTTTGTTGTTAATGCAATTTCAAATATAGAAAGTTAGTTTAACAAAATAAAAAAAACAATTAATTTAGTTAATTGATATTTTTACCTTTCAGTCTAAGATTTTTATTAATTTTCTCCTTAAGCACAATTATCATCCATTCCAATAACAGTTTTGGTTTATAAATAACTACTGCTATCAAATAGTCCCTAGCAATTGTTATTTATCTGAAATAAATGTCATAAATTTTATACTCTGTTTCTGTCTTTTTGCTTTATTTCTCCTACCAGAAGCCCAAAATGTATGTCTTTTTTTTTTTTTTTTTGTACAGGGTCTCAATACCCAGCTCAGACTCCAGTGATCCTCCTGTTTTCAGCTTTCCCAGCTCTGGGATTACAGGTACGCGCCGCCATGCCAGGTCTTGGAGGCTTGCTCAGTGTGCCAGGGGGGCGGGGCCGGCACAGCACGTGTTTCCAGGGATGGAACCCTGGACCCTGCACTTGCCTAAGCAGGCATTTAGTCTGTTGAGCTATCTCACTGCCCCTGCCCCCAAATTATATCTTTTTGTGTTCCCATTTCTTTTTCCCTAATTCTTGGTTTAGTCAACTCTAAGTAGATTACTGCTACTTTCTATTTCCTGTACCATTAAAGTGATCAAATTTTTAGCTTGTATGTCTGATTTATTTATTTTTTTATTTTAAAAGAGAAAAAATAATTAGACAAAATTTCAAAACAAGCTAGTGGGAGAGTTACAATAATTAATACACTGCATATTGTTGTCTTCATGATAGGTATTCAGAGTAACAAGATGTAAGCATTATACCTTGTCCAAACAATAGTAGCATAAACCTTTTTTTCTTTCAACTGATGTTTATGAACTTATTAGTGAATTATTTGTTAGTAAGGCCACATGAAGACAATCATTCCTGCTTTGATTCCAGGTGCATATTACAATAACATAAATCATGTTAATATGAATGTGAGGTTAATTTTAAAAATAGACAAATTAGGTCCTTTGCTTAGTATTTACATACTGGATATTATGTCCAGTAATATCTGAATTTATGTCCAGTATCTGAATTTATTTGAATGCATGGCAATAGCATTCTTCAAATATATTTTTTATTTTCACATGGATGTCACACACTTCTAGAATTTGGCACTTACTGTACACAAATAAATGGCCACCAGCTCTTTACTTTTATATTTCAGATGCATTTACTCAAATGAATAGTCACAAAATTAACAAGCTATATAATAAAGAAAAAATCTGGGAGTTGCAGTTCATTGTTTTTGTCACAATATGAAAACATATAATCCCTTACCTCTGCTACTTGTTTGGTAATTTCATGTAGTGAATTATTTATTAACAGCCAGTGGCCTAACTGGAAATTACTTTGATCTGGCTTTCACACGGAAGGAAGCTGATTTAAGCAGGCTGGCTTTTCAGTGAAACCAATGTTCCCATTAAAACCTAGTCTTGCTCTATGTTTATTTCCCATTATCTGCCCAAAATATGACTAGAAGCAATTTTATATAATGCAGGGAATTAAAATCAAAGAATCAAGATGACAGAAAATTGGGGTTTAGATCCCACTTGTGTCTCTTAAAATGCACTTACAGTTTTTCAACCTCTGTGTAACTGTAAAGTGGAGATAATATTCAAATGTGATTTTATTGAGCCCAATAGACAAGCAATCAACATTAATAATATGGTTTCTCAGCTCATGTCTTCAGTCTAACTCCTGTGCATTTCCTTAGTCCTTCAATTTGCAATTCCTTTATAAAGGAATCCTCCACTGTACCCTTCCACATTGTCATTAATCTCTAGCGCAGTGAGATACACAGTCCTACACTGTCCTACACTGTCATCTAGGTTCTCAGCTCTTCAGCAGTGGGACCATTGGTTTCCGCAACTGGGAGAAAACCATCCTTCTTTTCTCAGCCTCTTTGTGGATCACCTGGGATACTGCCTTGCTTTAAACGAGACTTTGCTCTTTAATGACATTGACACACTCAAGATGCTTCAGGGAAGAATCTTCCTTTTTCCAACCCTTGTTATCATTAATGGAAAGCTGGATGAGCCTTCTCGCTTACATCCTCCAATCCTACAGCCTGTCATTGGTACTGGCACTTGATTCAGTTTCCTGAGTCACTCTTGATGTCAATCCCTGCTGCAAAGATTCTTACTTATTTCTTATGACTGAAGTGGTAGAGCACAAGTTCATATCATGAACCTTAAAGACTTCTGTTATCATGGCCTAAATCTTCCCTTCTAATCAAATGGCTACGTGGACACATAAACTGTTTATTTTGGTCACACTAGATTGCTGCTTCTGTGCTGCCTTCTGCCTAATCTTCATAGTCACATTCACATTCTCTCTACCAAGCTCTTCCTCTTCACCCAGTTTGTTGAAGTAAAGCTCATTTGTCACATGCAAACTTAAGTCCTGCCTCTTTCTGAAGTTTTCTTCTAATTGTATATAGTCTGCTCACTTTGGTGACTCTGTGCTTCTCAGAACCATTACACCTTTCCACTCTAAATGTTACCTGTTTGATACATTTCTGTGATACTTAACTACACTGTCAACTTGAATCAGATAAGCCACACTGACTGGTTCAGTATAGCTCTAGGTGGGCCTGATTTATTGAAGAAAAGACTTACTCTGCACATGATGGACCAACCAATAGGCTTGTAGCTTGGGTGCAATAAAAAGAGAAAGGAGAAGAAAATCTTGTTTCTGTTTTTTGGGAAAGCCTCTAGGGTTCTAGCACAGATACCTCAGCCCTGCAGTGGATACACTTCAGCCTTTTGGGAAATCTTTCTGTTTTCTGATACAGACACAAGATTCTTCAGTGAGCTCCAGGCATTGGACTTTTGATCTTCAGTGTGCAGATGGGCCTTTTGCATATTTTATATAATATATATTATATATGTATATATTATATATGAATAATTCATATGTATCATATTAAATCCATTTCTGTAGTGATTATTGAATGATACAAAGTGTCCATGTATTCCTTGATTGTAGGACCCATATGTGATTCAACTCTGAATTTCTAACAGTACAATACAGTAGATTGTTAAACACAGATTCTGTAAAATGTAAATGAAGAGAAGCAGTTCTCCTTTTCAAAAACATTCCTTCCATTAACTTTGCAGAAAAACTATTTGTTTTAGAGAACAGAAATTTATTATTGTGAAAAAAGAACAGTGGAACTAAATTGAGTGAAGGGAGCGGAGTGTATTTACTATGCATGTGTAGGACACCAAAAAGACTGGCTGGTGATCAGCAGTGTTCAGGGAAAGGCTGCAACCAAAGCCTTGTGTGCCACATGAGATCAAAATGTCACTTCTCGATCTCATTTGACTGATTCTTCTGAGTGCCTGATATCATTTGATCTCTATCTCCTAACAATGACTCTTTCTCCTTTTCAACTCATATTATAAACCTTGAATGCAGCAGTTTTTGACATTTTTACTTATTCTGTTAAAGAATATGTGGCATGCAATCCAAATCCCTAAATTATATTTCCATGTTCCATGGGAAACTTGAATGTATTTGCTATGGATAAACTGGCCACCTTCAAAGTTTGTCATCCTGGGGTGGAGAAGAATCATATCATTGTATTTTCTCACAAGAACTACCTCATCCCCCAGATTAATATGGGTATAGTATCCACCCAGTTTCCTTGCTGGGCCAGAGGATTTCCTTTTTTTTTTTTTGTGGTGCACCACTGTCTTTTAGTTTTGCACGGCTAATAGTGTTTCAAAAATATTTTAAGTATCATCCCATTATATTTTGTTCCAGATGGGTTATTGCAGTCATTGGAGCCATTGTTATGGAAGTGTTTGAGTCAGTGTTACAGCATTCAGTAAGACTAATAAAATCATTTTGTCTCCTTGAGGCTATTTATCTTTAAAACTAGCCAAAAAAATCACTTTTGTCATTGGTTTTTGAAATAGCTCCTTATCTTAAAGTGAAGGCAGAATAAGCTCATGTAAGGAACCATTTTTCTTCCATAGGCTGGAGGACAACTGATTTAATACAACATTTAAAGAGTTTGGAAAGCAAGATAGATCAGTCTATTCTTTTTCCAAGTTATTTTGGACACTAAATGTCAGTCGACTTGGCACCATGAATGAAAATTGTTTTTTATCCTTAAATCTGTCTGCCTCTGTTCTTTGACAAGTAGAATATCAAAAAGTAAAGTGATCAAAGGATCAAAATATCAAAAGAGGAGGGAGCAGGTGCTTACTATAGGAGAAGGGGGGTGTAAGGTAGCTGATGGGACATGCAGCAGGGGTTTTTCTGGAACTGGCAGAAGTAAAAGAAAGTAGGTTGTCCAAGCTGGAATTAGGTGAGGGACTACAGTCTGGGCAGTGATCTAGTACTGAGTGAGGTGAGAGGGAGAGGAAGCTGATTAGTGAGGAATCTGGAGAATGAAAGGTAGAGTAACAGACTAATGACATGTAGAAAAGTCAAGGCTACTTCTATTGTCATTTATTGAGCTTAGAAGTCTTGTTGGGATTAGTTAGGACTACTTTTCATAGTCTGGAACAACATATACGAAAGCTTTCCCAATATCTTTTGATATTGGGAACAATACCTTCTGATATTGTATGCTGATATTTATGGGATGGAGAGACATGCAGCATTAAGGCAAGGTTAGCAAGCAATATGGGAAGTGGAGCCCAGTTTCCTGGTCTCTGCCCTTACTCCATCTGAGAATAGAGGCAGACACTTTAGAAAACCCTGCTTTTGTCTCTCTATGTGATGATAGACAGCAATGAATTAATTGGTGGGAAGGTTGTTGATAGTCTCATGCAATTTTAATGGTTAAGTTCTTGTTGTTCATATACATCAGTAAGCAACGTATTCAATTACATAAACTAAATACTAACAACGAAAATTTCTACTTGTGCATCCATAAGTTCTATCGGAGTAGCTCTTCTTTATAGAATTTAAAGTATCCTTTTTCTTTTCTGTTTAAAGAAAAAAAAATCACAGACTGACACTCTTTAGTATTCAACAAGAACTCATTCAGTTATGTTCAGAACTAGAGGACAAGTGTGGGAGAGAGGCAATGTGCAGAAAGATATCTACTCCATCAGCTGCTTGAATTTATGAAAACACTGGAACTGAATCAGATGAGGGGATCCACTTTCTCTATAAAGAAATTTTCTACTTTCTGTTCCAGAAAACCTGGACTAACTACAAACTACTAGGGCTGAAATTACCTCCTATGTTTGAAATAGCCCAAATAGCAAGTGTCGACATGGCACAGAAGCATGGGCCCAGATCTTATATCCAGCCAAGAGCCATAAAAGGATCAAATAAGCTCTGAGCAAATCAGCACATCAGTTTAGGTATTTTCTCCAAACAATCTGAGCACATTACGGTCACCTGAATTCTATTAAGAGAAGAATAGACAAAATGTATTTAGTTTGTTAGGTTGGACTCTGGTGTTAGGAAAGAGGAAGCTCTGACAGTTACCTGGAAGATATCACACTGTATATAAAATTCAGCTCCATTCAACAGACTTAGATATCTAACTTGCCAGCTTACAATATAAATGACATTGATACAGGAATTCACACATTTTCTGGGAGTCCGAATTTTATCTATAAAATAGATAATTTTTTAACCTTACTCATGGATTTTTGTTTGTTTGTTTCCTTCAAGTAAGATTCAGTTTAACTCTTGAAACTGCTCAAAGTGAGAGTGGAAAGTGGTTTGTTTAAGAATATGGTCTAAACAACTAGAATAGATGGCTTCAGATTTTTGACTTTATTGAAATACATTACTTCAATAGTTATAAATTCATACAAACTCCGAACAGCAAGAAATGAGTGATTGAATTGGAAGGTGGTGCTGAGGGGTAAACTAGCTTCATGTTCAAACATACTTTGAATCATCCAGGCACGGTGGTGCACGCCTGTCATTCCAAAACTTGGGAGGCTGAGGCAGGAGGATCATTGTGAGTTCAAGGCCAGCCTGAACTGCATAGGGAGACTCTGTCCCAAAAAGACAAAAAATAAAATATAATAAAATAAAAGATAACTTGAATGTCTTTTGTTGCAATGTTATTGTTTTTGGATCAGTTAACTACCAATAAACATCTTAATCTGTATTGACTAATAACCTTATAAAGGAAATAAACCTATCCTGAGAAAAAGAAATCCCCAGAAGATGAGTGATATTGATAAGGGTGATAATGGGTTAGGAAATAACCTTCTATTTCACATTTCAGCTATAAGATTTGTGTACTTGCTTCCAATTTTCTTAAATCTACAGTCACAAGAACATTTCTATACATGTTGTTCTCTGTTTTAAAACTATTCAGAGCTATGCTATTCTCATTAAGACAATAAGTTTCATAGTCATCTTGAAATTTGTCTAAACTATAGGAAATCAATAGCAAGGAAGGATTTCACCAGAATTGGCACATAATATTTGTGTGTTTTCCTTAGCAATATTTTCCTTAAAAGGGTCTAGAAAAAAAAGATAGGTACCCAGGCTCTCATGGGGAAAGAGAAAAAACAATATTGGAATTGCATTTTTAAGTGTAGTAACTGTGTAGTAAAATAAAGTAGCTCAGTTTTGCTGATGCTTCCAAAACCCAGGAGAGTCCTTTTCCAAATAATGTGGTAAGAGATAAAGACTCCCAAACTCTGCTTTTCTTTTCACTCTACTGAACCCTTCTAAAGGAAATCATTCCAACAGATCACCTTACATATGAAGAGATTTATTACAGGACCAACACTTAAAATTATCTATAAGAAACTTCACAAGTAGCCAAAATGTCAAATTGTTTGAAAATATGGCTTTATAGTTGAGGATTAAGGTTCATCTATTCTATAAAACATTGCTTATTTTAAGAAATAATATTATTTAAATAGGATTCTAAGCAAAAAGTAAAATTTGTTAATGTTCCTTCTGCTACACAGTGGCTCCCTTCTGGCTATCATGTTGTTAATTAAACATGGCCAGTACTATTCAGTGTGTGTGTGTGTGTGTGTGTGTGTGTGTGTGTGTGTATGTGTGTAGCAGGAGGCTGGTGATAGGATGCTTGATCTTATCAAACTCCAGAAATATATTATGCAGTATATAGGTAATAAAGGCAAAATCTGAGATGTGCAACATGGTGGCAATTTAACGTTTTATTGTTTTTAATTTTTAAAAAATATTTTCTGAGTGTTAGAACAGAAAGGAAGCCAGCTATGAAGATGTGGTGGCCAGTGGCAAGCACAGTGCATTTGTCTGCGCCGGATCACCTGTTCCCTTGTTCCCTCCTCTGTCCTGAGCTTCCGATCCAACTTTCTAGAGTCCAGTGATTGGTAACAGGCCCTGAAGAAGAGCCACATCAATGGAATGTGAGTGAATATCATTTCTACATGCACTTCTCTTCTGCAAACATATTTGTTTTGTTTTGTTCTTTGGTTCCTCTTTCCCTGGAGTACATCTAAATTTTTACCACTTGAGATCTTCTTTCTTCCTAGTGGCCTTTTTTTTTTTTTTTTGCTATATATTTTGTCATAGATCTACTGGTACAGATTTGGACATTTTACTTACTGAATTTTATTTGCTTTGTTTTGGATATTTGTATTTACCAGGTATGTACTTCCAGGTTAACTTTTCCTTTACTTTTTTGTCTTCTGATTATTGTTTTGTCTTCCGATTATTGTAGCATTTATTAAGCAGACCATTATAATTCTTAATTTTGTTTCTCTGTTGTAGTGTGTCTTGTCTCTTAAAGAAATTTCTCATGTTATTATTTTTCAGAGATTAATCTTTCTAAATGCGCATGTGGGTTGGGGAGATAGCTTGGCTGTCTAAGCACCTGCCTGGCAAGCACAAGGACCAGGGTTCGATCCCTGGTATCGCATGCAGTGCTGGCCCTGCACCAAGTCGGTCACAGAAACCAGTGCTGGGAAGGCTGAGACAAGAGGATTACTACAAATCCAAGCTACGTAGTGAGATCCTGTACCAAATAAATAAATAAATAAAAATTAAGTTAAATGCAGTGGGTTTAGATTCATTCTCTTTGGGTTTTTTGGAGATTCTTGGATCTGTGAGTTTGGACTGAATGTATCAATTTGGAAAAGTTCAGTCCTTATGTGTTAAACATTTTACAACTACCCCTGTCTTGGGAATGGAATTTATAATCACATTTAATATTGCATTACAACTTATTGATGTCCTGTTGGATATTTTTTGTCTTCATTCTTTTACTTTACTTCAATAATTGGCTTAGCTTCAAGTTCACTCTTTTTCTTCATTGATATTTAACCTATTTTAATAGATTAACTGTTGTTAATCTTACTTGGTTTTCAGTTTTCAAATAATCCATTTTCAATGGTGGAAATTCAATGTATTGTCTATTTGCATAACTTTTAATTCTCTCCTTACTGTGGCCCTGTTTGTATTCAAGTAAAAAGAATAATATACTCTCAGTTTCATTATTCTTGTTTCTTTTTAATCTGTTACTATTCACTGATCTTTCTTTTTTAAGTCATATTTTCCTGCTTCTTTGCCTGACTGGCAAATTTCTATTTGTCATCTGATTGTATGGATTTGGTTTTGTTCTGTTTACTTTTTAAAATGCTATTTCATTGTATTTCTTTAAAGAGCATTGTTTCCCATACCCTTGAAGCTACATATATGGTGTCAGTTGATTTTCTTGATACTTGCTTTAAAAGTTTGATGTGGTAGCTCTAGACACTTCTGTTAGACTACAGATAAGATGATTCTACTCTGAGGACCCTATTCAGTGCCCCACACAGTGTGAGTGCTTTCCATTTTGGCTAATGGCAACTCAAATTACTACCAGCCCTATAGGAACTCCGTGAATTGTTTGGCCTGCTGCCTTTGTTGCCAGACCTCCTGCAGTTTACAGTCATGCAGGCAAAGATCAGAGCTCAGATTTCTGAAGCTTTCTTTCCATGCAGGCTTCTGACTGCCAACACTCTTTTACACAAATTCGAGTAGTGTTGAACTCTCCATCTCTTGGTCTCCACCTTGGGTTCTTCTGTCAGACTTCTTTGCTCTCTCCTCTTCTCTGCTATGGCCTTCGTTCCTGGTGGCAACTAGAAAACCTGTGCAACTGTAGGAATCAATTTATTTGTTTATCTTTTTTCACAAATCAATGCTTTATGCCTACTATTTTTAAAAGTCTGATTCCTTCTGTTTTATATATGGTAGTAGTTTTCAAGATTTGGAAGCTGGGAGAATACCTTTAATGATGACCGGAAGCAGAGATTCCTATTTGAGTAGTTTCTCCTTTCCATGGCTTCATGTGTAGCTCCAAAGAATGGCTTCCAGCAGCCAGTTTCTGATTTTCTCTTTCCAGGAGGAGATCAAGCGCAGAAGCTCCTTGACTCTGGATCCTCATCCATTCCTACTCACTGACAGTCTTCTGTGTTCAGCCCTGAATCGCAGTAGTGATTACCTGACTATATTTTCCGCATAATTTCTTAAGCTTCACCTAAGTATCTGGTCAAATAGCAATAATTTTTTATTTATATAATAGTGTTATTTTATTTTGCAACATTTATTTCCTTTTATGACATCTTCATTATTTTACTATGTCTATTTATCAGTCATAGTTGCTGTATTATAGAAAGAAAATGTGATTTGAAGTCGATGCTGTGTACTGTAGTCAAGCACGCCTTAAATTCAGTTCAATAATGACTAAATAATTACACAATTGACAGTTTATGTGATTTACATTAGACTGAATTTCAGGGTCAATTATTTAATAATTTATGTAATATTTAAGTGTTGGAACATATTTTAGAAAATCAGAACACATTTTCCCCCTAAATGTAGAAGAGATAATTTTGCACTTTCTGTCCTGTACACTTTCTTTTTAATTTTTTTTTGTGTGTGATAGGATCTCACTATGCAGATCAGACTCATAGCTATCCTCCTGTCTCAGCCTCCTCAGTGCTGGGATTACAGGTGCGTGCCACCATGTCTGGTTTCAGTGGCTGGCATGACTTGGGGCTGACATGGCATGTAGCATGCAAGGCCCAGAGATCGAACCCAGGTCCTCGTGCTGGCCAGGCAGGCACTTACAAGGCCAAGATATCTCCCCAGGTGTCCTGTACATTTTCAATAACAACAACAACAAAAATGACTTAAAAATAAGATACTTTCATGGGCACCACATGGTGACTGTTGACAGAGTTCTTTTAACATGAGCAATCTTGCCCGACAGGTAAATATTAGATAACAGTGATAATTTTACTTAGAAAGCATTTATAATAATTCTGAGAAAAACTGGAGAATATAGCTAATGAGAGAAAAATGATCTGTTCTGTAAAAATAAACTTCATTGTTAAACTTTCAGAAAATGTATTGGAAAATTATTATGGTATATTAATAAAACAACTGAACATGAAAGAATATAGCAGTCATGATTTCATTTTTTAAAATATTTAATGCTAAAATAAAATGCTTTCCCTGTCTCTGAGAAAACATTTCACCAGATTTGTGTTACATTTTGTCTATTTTTACCTTCACTTTCTCCTCAAATGAAACTTACATTTTATAACAAAATAGAAAATTATTAATATTGCTTCTTGCAAGATTTTAGAAATAAAAGATCAACTCATAAATTAAAAGTTTAATATATTTCTGAAATAAACACTTTAAAAGACAGAGTACCAATATAAAATTACAAGTACACGGTACACAAAGTGAAAGTATTAGTATAATATTTGATATGTAAGAAACATAAGGTAGGCAACAATATATAGGAGAAAATATTTATGTGGAAAAATAATCAAAGAACAGACAATTTACAAAAGAAACACAACTAGAAATTAATGTGAGGAAAAATGATTGCCAATATTAAAACAAATTCAAATTTAGAGAAGACATTGGTTTTTAACTAGTGTAATGGAGAAAATTACAATAAAGACACAGCTAAAGTTGGCCAAGCTCAACTGATGACATAACTTTGGGCAAAGTGAAGAAGCCAGTCACTGAAATGTGACTTAACGAGGCAGCAGGTCCACTAGAGGGAGAAAAATGTGACCCAAGGTTATGAAGAGAGTCACTGGTGACATGGAAGGAGGTAAAAGCCATTCTCAAATGGTTTCCCAGTTGATAATAAATAGGGCAGAACATCTATTAAACTAAATAATGACCACATATATTTCTAGGAGAAGCCAGAATTTGATATCTGGTTTAACGTTTATTATGCATATAAACTTATCACTTTTCATTGTTCATTTAATTGCATTAGTTTTGTTTTGCCGTATTTATATGTCAGGACTTTAAACACAACTTGGAGATAAAGACTATAATCAGTGAAGAAACTATGTACTTTAGTTTTTGCATATGCAATCCTCTAATCAAGGTCCTTGAAAATATATGATCATTGTGGCATAGCTGTGATCCCAAGTTGGTATCTCCACTGAGCAAGTAAGATTTCTGCAATTGTTCAAAAGTATCTTTTTCTGAAAACAATTTTAGGAGTGATTTTTTCATACTAAACTTTGTGACTTGTGCCCCTTTGGGAGTTCTTCCTTTTAACATTGGTACATTATTTAAATAATAATTATTGGTACATTATTTAAATAATAATAATTTCTTAAACTGGCATAGATTTACATTATCTAAACACTGCAGGCATCACCCATAGGTATTGATTGCTCTGTTTGTGACTGCTTCATGTTCTAGATGCATTTGTTGTTAAATATTTTGGTTATTTTTTCTTTATCGTAAGTTGACTTCAAAATACAAAGAGTTCTGGAAGTCTTCTCTTCTGCATTCTGCTCCATCTTATCATACCTCTCCTGATGACTTTGCTAGACTGTCCAGCACTGAACAATTTCACATCCGGTGTTTCTCTTAACTCAGCGTGGGAGTGTTTGAGCTTTCTTTCTCAGTACAGCATGTGCTTTTTTTATTCTTTGTCTTAAAAGAAGGGGCTGGCTACAAAGGTCCAACACATTTCCCTGAGAGTAAACGTACCTTTAGTTCCTAGCAGCAGCATCCTTGGAAATTGGGAAAGAGAGAGGAGTGCATGATCAAGATACAGGTTTCTCGAGTGAAGCAAAACAAAATGAGTGACTAAAAGGAACCCTGTAAAGTTGAAGCTTTCACAGACTTGAGGAGGACAGAAGGGGAGAGTCCAGTACTGTTGGTCAAGCAACTGTAATGTGAAGATCTATGGTCTACAGCAGCCACTGAATTTGAAAGTCAGCCTTGGTAGATAGCAAATAAACGTCTGGAGGTAACTGCACCTAAGAAAGTTTCTGGTCTAAGAAGATACAGGCTATGGTAAACTAGGGCTGTGTATATTCTACTTTAGCACCTTAATCCCACAGAACAAATTCTCATCTTTATTGTTATTTCGCTAGGAAAAATAAAAATCTAGTAATGAATGTAAGACTTTATTGAAAGTTGAATAAATCATAGACATGCTATAAAGTCCTTAGCCAAAGATATTTACAATAGCTGAAATTTATTGACAACTGGGCATGTCGGTGTACACCTGTAATCCCAGAACTCAGGAGGCTGAGGCAGGAGGACCATTGCAAGTTTAAGAACAGCCTGGGCTACAAAGTGAGTTCAAGGCCAGCCTGAACTGCACAGTGAAACTTCGTCTCCAAAAGACGATAAATAAATAAATAAATAAATAAATAAATAAATAAAACTTATTGACAGCTTACTATGTTACAGGCTATGTTCTAAATAGTTTTACAGCAGTAAATAACCTGATCTTCTAAAAATTCTATGAATGAGTTGCTTTTATGAATCCTACTTTACAAACGAAACAACTAAACACAGAGGTAATTTACACACTTAACAGTGACAGACCGAGCACACATACACCCACTTACCTTTAATTATTTAAATACATGGGTGAATTTTTATCAGAGTAATGCCTGTTCTTATCCTTATATCATTACTGAAATGAATATTAGCTTCTCTACTTTATACCATTCAATTATGTAGAATGCTTAAAGAGCTGAAGACACTTGCCATCAGACACATAGGCAGATTCAAAAACAAAGTCTGAAAATACAGTTGCCTCTTTTTTCACCACGCTCAGCCTATTCCTGTGTTTAAAAAGTAGGGCTTTCATGAACTACTCTGGAAAGTGATCCTACAGTGAGAATTGGGTCAGTTCTTGCCACTTATTGCTTACACAATACAAATGCCACAATGACAAGAACGCATCTTTTAAGCACGCTTTATATTTATTTTCTGTTTTTCTCGACAGCCCTAGTCTGCCACTGGTACTGTCCATCTTGTACAGATGAAGGGACACTTGTGTATATACCAAAAGCATCTCATCTAAACTCACCAGCTAAGGAAAGTGGTCACGGGCATTCCTAGGGTCTGAATCCAGTACTCCTTTCGTATTGGGTCAGCCAAGTAAGTTGTCTTTTATTAAAATATTAATTAATTTATTTAAATTTTATGTTTTTGGTACAGGGTCTCATTACACAGCTCAGACTCAAAGGAATCCTCCTGTTCCAGCCTTCCCAGTCCTGGAAGTACAGGCATGCACCACCACTCCTGGTCTCAGTGGCTGGCTCAGTGTGGCCTCGGTGGGGCCAGCAGGGGCAATGGTGATGGATCGAACCCAGATCCCAGGGCTTGCCAGGCAAGTACTTAGACTGCTGAGCTATCTCCTCAGCCCAAGGCTTCTTGTAATTCTGTCTGTTTTCAGATTTGTTATTATATCATAGTAATATCAATACATCTATATCTATCTATCTATCTATCTATACCTATATCTATCTATCTATCTATCTATCTATCTATCTATCTATAATGAAAAGTCAATCCATTCCTCTTCTAAAGTGCTTTAAATTCCATTTGAAGGCCCTTCTGCAATAGCTACTATTCTGTAAAAGTTACACAGTGTTCTGGGCTTTGAATTACAGAAACTAACTCTAATTTAAGTAGAAAATAAATATGTTGAGTGGAATCAAACACTTGGAATGGATAGAAGTTTGCACTTGGCCACCACTTGGGAATCAGTTACCCAATCTGGAACCAAATGTCTAGCTCGCCCCAGCAGGATAGGTCGCACTCCTGACCGCAGCACCCTGGACAGTACAGCCTTTCCCTTTGCTCTTCTTTTCCCATCACTGATGTCATCAACATCTCTACATCCTGTTAATCTCTTGAAAAATCTGAGCCCTACTTGGAAGGAATTTCCTGTGTGACCCTACTCCTTTGTTCATTCCCTGGCTTCCAAGTTCCACAAGAGGGTCTTACCTGATTCATCTGTTCAGGGTAGTGAGTGATACCACATCAACAAGAACCAAGCAGGAGATTTTGCAAGCTAAAATTAAAAAGACTAATGTTCATAAATACCCAAAGATTAAATTTATTCAAGTGATAAAAATCCTTCTTGATAGTAGTAAGCAACTAGAGCTTGATACTCAAATAAAAGAATCTCTTACATCATCCAACATACGTATATACAGGTAGATATTCTTTTAAAATATATTATGTGTCCTTGAGGAATTTATCCACTCCAGCTTGTGTACATACTCAGCAAGAAAGTAGGGACTTTATTACTAGCTACTCCCTATGAGGGAGGCTAAATGGATTTATGGCAACAATGACTTTAAACACCCAAAGTCTCTTAGAAGAAAAATGCTTTAAAGCGGATGTTGAATTCTTGTACTACAGTTTGGAGATGCAGAAGTGACCTCAATTTAAAAATATTCTTTGCCAAGACATATTAAACTTGCTTACTAGATTGAAAGAATGAAATATAAAATCCAGATATATGGAAGTGCTTGAGAAATTTCATTCTAAATTAAAGGTATTCTGGGGAAGACAGAACGAGTCTGCTTTTATGCTCAAGTGACCATTTTAAGATAACCCAGTGATCTGAGTCAGCTCACCACACAGGAATAGTTTTCAGTACTGTCCTGCTTTTTCTAAGCAATCATCAATTATCTTCTTGACTTCCAATTCAACTCCTGATAGCTGATCATTAAGAAAATACTATTTTAAATTCATATAAATGTCAATGAATAAAATAGATAACAGTGATTTTTCAAATTAAAAATGCCATGATTTTTCTAAACAAAATAAAACTAGTAGGTGCATCTGCATCCCTTGGAAAAAGGAAAGAGGAGAGAAAGGAAAAGGTTACAATGTATTATAAAGCCGTAACTTGACTATGGAACAGATTTATGATCACATAAAATTTTTAAATATTGTAAGAGCTTAGTCTCCTGTACATGACAGTCTTAGGACATTTACAATTTTATTTTAAAAAATAAAAGGCTCTTCTTGAGCTACTGTGACACCAAAGATGCCCTGAAACCTTAATAAAATTCTATTTTTATACTTTTACATGGGAGGGAAAAGATTGAAAAGAATATATAGAACATATAATACCAGAACCAACTTGCATATCTAGGCTGTAAATATCTTGAATAGGTGCTCCTGAAAAGGGCACAAACGGAATTGTCGGTTGCTGAGGGTGGTTCGGGAAACATCCCGCTGAGTTCCCTTGGTGCACATTCCTCCTTAAGACCGAATATTACATTTTCCAGCTCATGCTAGCAGGATGCTTCTTGCCTTAGAAGTGAGCGCAAGCAGTCTTAGTCAAAAGCATGACTTATTTTCTCCAGCATTGCTTTCCTAGCAAAGACAAGCCATTATAAAGGATGCAGCATTAGGATAAAATTGCCTTTCCAACAAAAGCTTATGGGTAATGCCTTAATTTGGCCAAAATAATCTGTACACCGTGGATTTGAATATACGTTCTTGTATGTTGGTCAAAACATGAAGCCTTAAGCCAGTATCTCCAGCTACTGTCATCAAATGAGAAGATGGAAGTGTGGAATCTCAAGGTTTCAGGAAACCAACACTTTGAGACTTTCAAGAAGTATGTTTCAGAGCCACTAACTCTTGGAAATTGAAAATACATTAGTATTTTACATTAGAAAAATACATTAAGTAAATCTCTTGGTTGGAAATGTGTAATGAAATTATAAGCAGTTGGACTTCCAGCCAAAATTTTGATCTGGATACTCAAATAGAAAATAACTTGCTGGAAGTATTGGATTCTGTGCCAATAAAACAAAAATGGAGTGAAGGGAGAACTAACAATTAGTGCATAACTTGATTTTTAAGTAAATCTTTGCTTAATAACAATGACAAATTCAGAAATTTCCTATCAATTCGATTCATCAAAAAGTATTGATGCCAGGGTTGGCCAAATAGTTCAGCGGATTAAAGCACCTGCAAGCAGGAGCAGGGGCCGGGGGTTTGATCCCCGGGCCTGCTGGGCCGGACCCACCCCAGGGGGCAATGACATGGCCAATTGAGACTGGGAGTGGTGGCGCGCGCCTGTAATGCCAGCTCTTGGGAGGCTGTAAACAGGCGGATCACTACGAGTAGGATCTAGTAGTGAGACCCTAAACATTCTGTAGGCCCTTCCCTAAAATACAAAAAAGAAAAAAAAATTGTATTCATGCCAAGGTGACCTCTGCCAAAGTCCTTTCCTCAAGAGATTTGAATCATGTTCAAGACAGCAGCACGTGACTCTCTACAGTGTGATGATCACATTACATTCCATAGCAGAAGAAAAGGAGATACGTAGATTCTTACTAGAGAGAGTAAGGACTTCACTTTATATATATTTTGTCTTGCACTTTAAATGGTAAGTACCATTTTCATCGATGCGACTATTTTGTGGAAGAAGCTCAGATATGCAGAAGCAATGTGATCAAAAAGACATACCAACAAAATCATCTTTGGCAGTACTCTGGTTCAAATGTGTCCCCATAAAGTTCATGAACTGGAAATGTAGTCCCCAGAGCAGCAGTCTTGAGAGATGGATTTTAGGAGATGGTTAGGTCATGAAAGCTTTGTACATGTGAATGGAATAATGGTTACTGCAGTAGTGTCTTTGTCATATGTGAAAACTTAGATCTGCTTGGGTAATTCTATTCATTATATAATGCTCTCTGCTGTTGTAATGCTGAAAGAAGACCTGCACAAGATGGGAAGTACATACTGGCACCATGCTCTTGGGATTCCTGGAATAGGAAGTCATGAGTTATGTAAGGTTTTCTTCTTTATACATTATCCAGTTTCAGCTGTTTTGTTACCACTTAGAAATGGACTGAGATAGGCCTCTTCAAGCAAAAAATTATTCAGAGAGTAGTGTTATCTTCACCTACCAGAAAAGAAAGTTGGATGTTTAGTAATGTATGCTGGCATGCTAAAATATAGTAAGCCTTAATGATAGAGATCATTCAATCCTGTGTTAATGAGTTCCTCTAAGAAGAAGCTCACTACCAAAAATTTAGAATAGGAAGCCATTGTAGAGTTTGGAATTGAGGAACATTTAGAATTTCTGGGATTTTATGTTAAATAATTGACCATATTATTCCAATTTAAAAATGAAAACATGATAATGTACTAGATGTTAGTTTCAAAAAAATAAGTCTTTTTCTCCTCAATCAACACAAGAAAAAACCTCATTAGGGCACGAGTTGTTAGTTACTTAGTGCAGTTGGAAAACTAGTCAGAAAAGACAATAGCCCACTACCTATCTATTGTTAGCTAGCTGGAAAGTGTAAGCCAGTACTCAGTTTCTATTGCACTATAAATACCATGCTCTAGTTCATGGACTGTTGTTTCTCTAGAAATTGAAAGAATGAGAGAAAAAAATTGTGAACATCTTTTTTATGAATGGGCTTTGCATGCCTGTGTTGGCAGCTACCGGACGCCATCTCTGGGACTCCATGAATTGTACCCATTGGAATATGTTTCCCCACAACACTTGTGTATGAAGCTCAGAGTCACCTGTCTATAGGAATGGGTGGATATTTGTCTTCTTTCTACAAGAAACACAGTCATGCTACATGAAACTCAATAGAATGATTGGACTTCCTAAAAAGTTTCAAAGGGTTGGTCAAATAGCTCAGCAGAATAAAGTGCCTGCAAGCAGGCCCAGGGACCAGAAATTCGATCCCCCGTGCCTGTCATGCCAGTCCCAGCCCCAGGGCTCACTAAGAAGGCGATTGAGACTGGGCGTGGCAGTGCAGGCCTGTAATCCCAGCTCTTGAGAGGCTGTACACAGGCGGATTACTATGAGTCCAGTCTAGTAGTGAGACCCTGAACACCCTGTAGACCCTTCCCTAAAATACACAAAATAAAAATAAACAGTTCCATTTTCATGGCAAAGGGAACAAAATCCTTCTTTATAACCTTTTGCAAGCAGTATAATAATATAGGAAATAGTCTGCTCCATATCTGTATTTATGTATCGTAATTAGCAAGCTGTTTTTCAGAAGTGCTTGAAAAAGTTTAAGTTTTATTTTATGTATTTTCAGAAATTATAGTCTTAATTGTGTAAATATTTCATCTCTAGGGTAGCCTTTTACTTTTCTATTTCCAAAAGCAGGACTAATCAGAATACCACGACAGGGAAAGGACATACACTGAGATGGAATTATCAGGTAGTTCAAAAAAATCTGTCAAATAATTATTTTAAGTAGCTACTAGCTGAGATGGCATTTCTTTGCAATTAATTAACAATGAATACTAAAAACCAGGTTCCTGCATACAGGTACCCGTACTCCTAACAGATTTATATATAAATTATATATAATGCCTTTTATTTTCATGACTGCACTCAGCGCCTTAGTGTCATGCTACTTTTTTTTCTTTTCAGAGTGAGTTCTGACTCATCTTTTTGAATAGATTAATATTTAATTTCTCTCTGATTCAACTGATGGGAACAACTTACTCATGTGCCAAAGAAGAGATGATCAATATGACCTTGTGTTAAAAAGTAGAGTGTGTCTTTATGTTTGACATTTAGGTTGGGGAAATGGAAATGGAAATCTTTCCTGCTCCTATACTATTTTGTCCCTTTCATCACCTGAATTAAGAAGTAAAGTATAATAACTCCCCACTATACTTAAAATACAAACTTATCACTTAAAAAGCATTGTATGATCTTGCTTGGATCTTTCTGACTTCAACTCCCTTTGTAATTTCTCCTTCTTCAGGCTCCTTGCACTGCCTAACTATATATATTTATGCATGCAGTTAACAATTTTCTTTATTTTTACCTTTCTTGTCTAAGCAAAACCTCTCTTACTGTGGCTGATTGTAAATATCACCTGAGAACTATTAAAATTACAAATGACCAAGCCATCAACAGATACTCTGGTCTAAATGACTTTTAATGAGTCTTATATGTCATTTCTTTGAAGGCTTCCAATTAATGCTTATATATCTATTTATTTACGGAACCAGGGATTGAACTCAGGCCCTTGCGCTTGCCAGGGAAGTGCTTTTTCCAATGAGCCATCTCCCCAGCCCTAATGCTAATTTATGATCAGGGTAAAAAAAAAAAATACGTACCGTACCAGATCTTCAAATGATAGGCTCAGGTCTCAGACAACTCCCCATACAGACCTTCCTTACGTGGATGTGAGGTGTTCCACTTTTGTACTATCATTATTATACAACATACCATTTAAAAACTATTTTTGTCTATCTTTCCTAGTATAATATTAACTCATTTATCTATTTTTATGTATTTGGTACAAGGTCTCACTACACAGCTTGGACTCATAGTGATGCTCCTGTTTTCAGCCTCCCCAGTGCTGGGATTACAGGCATGCGTCACAATTGCTAGACTCATTGGCCTGCTCAGTGTACCAGAGGGCAGGGCCGGCATGGCATGTGGTGCCAGGGATTGAACCCTGGACCCTGCGCTTGGCACAGCAGGCGCTGACTCAGCTGAGCTATCTCGCCAGCCCTAACTTCACTCATATAAGGAATTTTGTATGTCCTGTTCTTAACTTTGTACTCAGTCCAACTAAGCAATGAACTTTTTTTAGCAAATGAATACTTGCTGATAAAGATGAAGTAAAAAGCGAGGAATGTGAGAAATGTCTACTAGCTTATTAAGATACATTTTACATATAATGCACATCGATTGCCATGTGTGCGCATGAGCATTTGTGTAGGCACACAAGTACATGGCTGCTTTCTTACATAACCTGAATGAGTCTAGGCCTTACTAAGCAAGTGGATCAGATAAAACTCAATATTCAAGTTTTTTGTTCTTATTTTGTTACCAACTGTATCTGTTTAAATAAAATATTAAGCTTTTGAAAATTTTTAGAAGCTTGGTGGAGTCAAATATTGCCTGGTACCATTCCAGTTAGTATATTCACATGCTGTGGGCTCCCTTTCCAATGCTTCACCATCAGTGTTGTCCTAAGACTCACGAGACTGTAAGGCTAACCTAACCAGGGCCTGCCTTGGTGCACCAATAGAATGACAAATATTTAGGTCAAGGTGTCCTCTCCCAGTGCTCCCAAAGCAAATAGACCACATGGATTCAAGGTAATGCTGTTTTCTGTGCAGAAAGTGGGAACAAAACTCATCTCCTTTTTAAATTCTGAGCCCCTAAAAGTCCTGTTCAACTTCTCTGCGCCCTGATGCTAGAAGTCCTACATGAAAACCAGCTCTGTAGCTTTTGCCTATATATTCACTTTCTATCTGTGGAATTTTAAATAAAGATTGGGCTTCATAGGAGACACAGAACATGTTACTTTCTAGTTTTCCCTCTCTCTCTCTCTTCCTACAGCAGAAAGATATCTAATTCTAAGTGGTGCTTCTCTGTGAATCAGACATAAATAATCTCTGAGGCAAGAGCATGTTGAGGCATGAGTTCCACTGGAGTGACATGAACTAAGCCTTGTATTATACAAACACTCACATCCAGACAACACCTACACACACACACACACACACACACAGAAACACACACAGAAACACACACAAACATATATATATTTGGGGGGTAAAACATCCCCCAAAGCTTAACCTATTTTCAAGGTGATAAAATCCTAGAGTACTGTACTTTTCAGTAGATTCATCCATTTATGAGTTCAGTAGTTGAATGTGCTGCTGGTGTCAGGACTTGCAGGGCATGAATTGTGAGCCAAGTAAACCTCTCTTTCAAACTGTGGGTGCTGGATACTTTGTCCCAGTCATGAGGAAATTAAGTAAATTATACCTCACATGCACACCCACAGCACACACACATACACACACACCTTGGGTCTGCCTTCTTCTGTCAGTGCTGAGCTGAGCATTACTTACTCCCTTAGAATTCCAGATTCCTCATGAATAAATGGATAATTTACATAATATGCAAAGCTGTGGTGTTGAAGGAATAAAGATGACAGCAATGCATCAATCTAATTGTGGGCTTGTTTCTGATTCTCAGGATTGAACCCTGGGCCTTTGAATTGAGCTATATTCCCAGTCCTTCTTGCTTTATTTTGAGACATCATTTCACTTCCTGACTCAGCCTCACAAAGTACTAGAATTACAGATGCTTGCCATTACACCTGGCCGGTCTAATGTTTTATAGTTAAAAGCACAAATCTTCTACCCTGTCTCCCCACATATGCCCTGAAAGGACTTAGAAAAATTATATTCCCCTTTACACATTTTAAAACTTCTGCCTAAAATTTTTCCATCATAAGTTTAAATATTTAAAAGTGATACAATTTTTCATATGCTATAAATATGGGAAATTTTATTTATTTTTCATCTTTTTATTTTTTAATTTTTGGTGGAACCAGGGATTGAAATCAGACTCTTGCGCTTGCCAGGGAATCACTTATTCTACTGAGCCATCTCCCTGTCCCCAGTATGGGAACTTTTAAATGAAATTGTTACATTATCCTTAAGTTGTTTCCAAAGACTTTGAATATTACAATGACTTGGTAATTACCATTATTCATTACAAAACTTCATGAACAAATGCTTTCTAAGAGAAATCTACATTAGTCTTACTCTCTTAAACTCATTTCCATTCCACTTGCCTTATAGAATTTTTATTGTCATGACATTTTTATATTTGAAAGTCTAACCAGGGAGAAAGCTCAGCAGCATAAGCACTGGCCTAGCAAATGCAATGTCCCGAGTTCAATCCCCAGTACAAAATAAAAAAAAAAGAAAGAAGACTATTATTAGTCACTCTATCATGTTTCTCTAAAATATAAATATATTTGTTTGAATTTATTTTCTAAATTTCCAGTAATCATAAAGTTCTGTTTAAAAATTATTTTCAGCTAAATTTTCAGTATAATTTATAGTAGTATGTTATAGTAACCACATAACTATATTTTAAATTATGATTAACATACAGGAGATTTTTTATTGGAAATATGCCCCTTAATAAGATACATGAAGCTTGTATCTGTGGATACACGTGACTTTCTGTTAAATGAGCCAAGATTCAGAATTGATTCTATTTTTGTTTTCAAAATGAGAGTGCTAAAAATGTTGTCTAATAAAATATGTGGAAAATGGAAGTAACTTTATTATGTTAGTGACACAAGATTCCTTGTACATTTTCCAAGCTATCTATCCTAGTGATTTATCATATGAAAGTTATTTTAATAATGTTTCAGCCCACAACTTAGGAGCTCCTTCAAGGCTGTTAAAATTCAGCAACTAGGACTTCCAGGAAGATTTATTGCTCGCTAATTTAGATCGTTCACTTTTCCAGTACCTATAACAAGATTTCAAATTGCTGTAACATGAGATACTAAAATATATTTAAATCCCATACAATGTACTGTGAAGAAGTTGGAAATACAGAAAAGGTATGCTTTTCTTTTACAAAGTGAAAGGAGACTAGTCATGAAAGAGGACGTTGGAAAGATGTATTTGAGAATTAACCTCTCAAGTAAATCAATTTAAAAAAACAGTATATTTGGAAGTTTAAGGTCTGAAAGTCTTTTCAAGAATTATCCAAGCACCCACACAGCCCTTGAGAAGATTCCAAACTTCTGTCTAACGACTTGCACAATAAGTTAAATGTTAATAACAAGGCATATTTTAATGATTTTGTACTCACTCTGCCTCTATAGAGAAGAGTTCAGATTTTGAATTTTATGACTAACCTATTTTACTATTTGGGTTTCGAAACTGTGAAATCCTAACAAACGCTGGAAAGTGCTGACTGGTCCCACCATCACGGTCTCATGTGAGAGTAAATGAAATAACGAAGATGAAAGTCTCATGTCAACAGCAACGCACCATAAAAATGTTAGGACATAAAAGAGGCGGCCTGGTGGAAGAGAAGCAACCCTAGCGGTTGGTGATTGCTGTGCAAGGGGTTTAGGAAAGCTTTTAGCCACTAGAGTATCCGAGGAAAGAAACACTGCTTCATGAAAATCGGAAGGAAATACACATCTGGCAAACTACATAAGGAAGAATTCAACTTTTTAAAGGATTATGCTTGTGGTTTTCTGGAGCTTGATCTGACAAACTGAGCCAGTGTGTGGCTGAACTTTCGTGCACAGGAAGAATGTCTGTGTTCTGCAAGCTCCTTAGTTTCCACACTGGTTTTGCATTCCCTATTCTGTTGTGCATTTTTCTCGTGGCTACCTTGTGAGAATCTAAATGTGCTTTCACCAAAAAACAAAATAGTTTTCTTCTCTTTGAAGCCCATATTACATCACAAGTCAGAGTGCCTCTAGAGAAGAGACCCACTAACCTCCTAATTGGTTCTGCATAGCCTCTTTTCCAACCCACTCGCCACCCAGCTGCAAAAACGAGCTTTTGCAAATGAAAGTACAGTACGTTTTCCTTTCTGAAGGTCTAATGGCTTTCTGCACTGTATTTAAGGTAAATTTTAATCCGATATGTGGCCTAAGGCAGTATAAAGTTGAAACTGGATTATATGGGGCCATGAAAGCCAATAGACACATTTTTGTGAGCTGATTGTTAAACATAATTTGATTGCAATTAAATTATTTGGCCATACAATTAAGCAAATCACATAAAAATACAGGTAAAGAATAGTCTAATTCGGCACCACCTAAGTACTTATATTTTATACTTTGTTTTTGATATTTGCATTTACTGTATTTGCGTGGTAGCAATTCTGATCAGTTATGTGCAGCTGTAGCTCTCCACCTCCTCACTAGTGGGCTGCTTCACATTAGTTACCTGGCGGTATTTATACCAAGGAAATCGGCACACAAATCAAGGCTTTGTTTCCTTTTCCTTCATACAGCTGACTACAACTAGGAAGACATAATTTGAACCTGGAAGAAAAATGTAAGAAGACCAAACTGCCTCACTCTCAAATATTTCTACTTGTCATTTCCTTTCAGTAAGCACTTCCCTAAGTAATAAATTCAATTGTTTTAAACTAATAAAAATATTTTCATTTTTAATAATCAATTTAATATTGACTCTGGCAATTTGAATTACATATCTTTGCTCATTGCTTTTTATAAGACTTACCGCAAGATATATACCATTTCAGAAATTTACTTTCTAGCTCCAGATGTGGAGGCATTTGTCTGCTCAGTATTCAAGTCTGTAGTATTTCTGACAGTAGTATTATTCACATTTGTTCTTATTGTTCGTATATTTTTGTGTGAGTACATATCTCTCTACATACATACAACTTATCTACACAGTAAATTAGTTGAAGATAATATTTTGTTTAAGTATCCAGTAGCAGCTGGAAAATGAATTAATGCTCAGGTATTTTAAAATTAGTATTCTCTGGTTTCACTTGTAATCTCCACAAGTCTTTTCCTGAAGTGTATCAAGTGATTTAAAAATTAAATTATGTTCTTTTCAACACTGTCAGGAATAAGGAATTGACATTCATAATTTGTCAATTTGCTTAATAGAGCATAGACAGAACAGCATTTGGTTTAGCTTTTCTATTTTAATATTGACTTTAGGATATTCTTTGAAAAGAGTTTATGTTTCAAAAGTCCATTGGTAGTAGAAATATGCACCATTTTATAGCCTTTCACTCCACAGACATCTATCATTAAGATTAGAATGTAAAAAAACAAAGATGTAAATGACCTTGTGAAGTGTGGAGTAAGATTTTATCTAACATAAAAATCAAGATTGACTTTAAATATCCACTAAAAATAACCCCAACAAAGTAAAATTGAAGATGTATATTAAACATATCTTACTCTAAGTACGAAGGAAATTTTAAATACTGTAATATGGACACTAACTTCATGGGCCACAATGGTAGCAACTACTTTGAACCTTTAAAATTTATGTAAGAATTAAGCAACATCTATAAGAAAGGCAAACCAGAAGGCTTAGGGGTTATCTATACAAGTCCATGGTAAGAACACAGAAAATAAAAGGATTGTACCCTGCAATAGTATTTTATAGCATGCAATATATGCTTAGTTAATATATCCAAATCTCCATGCTTCTCCAAGTCAGAATTTTTTTCAGTGTCATCAATTTTACATGTTTTTAAATGGAAACACAAGGTGGTTTAAGGTTTTTAACTCCTAACAATTGGGCCAGCCAAATAGCTCAGAGGATTAAAACACCTGTGAGCAGGCACAGGAGCTGGGGATTCAATCCTCCAGGCCTGCCATGCTGGCCCCACCCCTAGGGCATGCTGAGATGGCAACTGAGACTGAGCATGGTGGCACACCCCTGTAATTCCAGCTCTTGGGAGGCTGTAAATAGGTGGATCACTGTGAGTCCAATCTAGTAATGAAACCCTGAACACCCTCTGGACCCTTCCCTAAAAATACAAAAAATAAAATAAAATAAAAATAACAATTGCATAGATAAAAGCAACAAAAAATGGATCAAAACAATTCTATCATTTAAAGACAAATCTCCCTTATGTCATACAAAATTAAACACAATATTTTAAATAAATAGTTGCCTGAGGGCCAGCAAGATAGCTCAGCGGACTAAGCACCTGTCTAGACATTGCAAGGACTGAGGTTTGATCCCAGGCAGCACATGCTGCGCTGCCCCCTTCCCCGGGCACAGTGAGTCAATCCGGGCATGGTGGCACATGCCTGTAATCCCAGGGCTGAGGAGGCTGAAAACAGGAAGATCATTATGAGCCCGAACTGCGTTATGAGACCCTGTACCAAATAAAGAAATAATTTCCTGAAATACCTCTATAATAATTTTACTTCTTTTTTTTCTGAGGAGCATTCTGTCTGGTTGGCAGTTTATAGACAAATGACTTTGTAATATTTTGTATAGAGAGGAGATAAAGCTAACTGAGCCTTTTCTCTGACACGGTTGATCAAATTTTGGTTTTATTGAAGATAATTAGGATGCATAAAACATGTGACTTCACACACAGATGTCTTCCCTCTTTATGGCACAGATGCAGATTTGTGCCTTGAAAACAAAGGGATTCTGCTAAATTCCGCTGTGTTTAAATCCTGTCAAAAAGAAGAAGCAATTGTATGGTACATTTAGATTTGCATATATATTGCATTATCAGACATACTCCTTCTTGGAGGGAGTTTCTGTTTTGTCTAAGAATTGATAGAAACCCAATTAACCCATCAAAAGTTTGCAAGGCATTTTCCTAGGGACTGATTTTTGTTTTCATGTATTTCATGTCTTATTTCTCCCTCATCCTTATAACTGGGTGACAGATATGTGTAAAACATGTTATGATTCACCCACTAATCCCAGATCTTCATAATTTGGTGAAAAGTGTAATTCTGGCAAAGTTATTCCTACACCAAACTTTTCGTGGGACTAACCATAGGCCACTCCATTCCACTGAACCTATATTAACCATTTCTCTGACTCGTCTTTCTCATGGCTGGATCCATAGAACCTCTAAGGACATACACTGAAGAAAATAATACACAAGTTATGAGATGATCTTAGTCAATATACTATTTTACCTTCGCACAGTTTACAAAGCCTTGTGGACATCTCCCCCAACACCACGTCTGTAATTCACCCCATACAGAAACCAGAGTGCTCACCTGAGAATAAATCAGGCAGTTGTTATTTTTCTCACTAAAATCTTCCAATGGCTACATAGTATCTTCAGGATAAAACGTGGTCTCTACAGTGTGGTCAGCAGCAACCTACAAAATTTGATTTCTATTTACTCTTTCCCTCATATCATTTATTCTCCATTTCTCTGCCTGATGTCTCCATTCTATTCTGTTTTCTCCTTTAAATCATCAAATTCATTCCTGACTGAAAGCTTTGGCTGGTCCCATTTTCTGCTTGCAGCTCCTCTAATTTTCTTAACTTTTTCTCATCAGCAGAAACACCAGATCTTCTAAAAATCATCCTGTAAAAAATTCTTCCTCTAATAGCTTAGCGTAAAATGCCTTACTTGGTGTTTATAATATTTATTATTCTGTAATACTATCTGGTTTACTGGTGTATGTTGTGCTTATGCCTGAGGCCACCATGCAGTGGGAAACCACAGAAGAACAAATCCAGGTCCCTCTGCACCTCCCGTCCCAAGAAATGTGACTACACTTACACCTGCCATGTTCATCTCAAGGTGCAATCACAACATCTTTGTCTCCAAATTCCTCAAGGCAGAAGACTCCTCCTTTCCCCTTTAAATCCTCCATTCTACCCTCACTTCTGGCTGCTTCTGCTCTTCTAACTCAGTCTGCTTCCGTGGGTGGGAATAAACAACATGATTGCTTATGCAGAGCTTTCTGTCTGGTCTCTCTGTTCTCTGACCCTTTAACATGGTTTGTTTATTTATTATCTCTTCATATAGAATATTTGGTCCACAAGGACAAGAAATTTGCAAAGCTTAACCCTGTCATTCAGAATCAAGTGAATATTTAGAATAGCTTCTTTGAAAATGCCAGGGACTCAGACCTGCTGGGTGACTGTACTAAAAAGAAAAGAAGAGGAGCAAAAATAAGGAGAAATTGATCCATATGGCAGAATGCTTTCTAGTATTGAATTAGTCTCTTTCAAGATTTGACAAATTCTCAATGCTAAAAAGATGAGACAGAAAGAAAACTGAAAGATGTCTGCCTTCTAAGGGACACTAGAAAGGAACAAAGAGGGTACCCTATGGACCAATAAAGTGCCTGCCTTGCTACCCTTGGGCATAAGACTGGTGTCTCTTTACTTCATGTGACATGTTTTTGGATAGTACTCATTTGCCATTACTTCTGGTTTGAAGAAAGATGCCACTATTTTCAAGCTGAGGTGATATTCAACCTGAAAATCTCATTAGACAGATGCTGGTTATGGGGCAATGCTGTGGCTTAGAATGAAGGCTATCTTCCTAGAGTCTGAGGCCAAAATATTTCTTCTGAAATATTTGGTTTGATTTCAGTGATAATGAATTTTCTAGCAGATGTCATGTAGCATAAAATGTTAGGCCACTTATTAATTGTGAAGTGTATAAAGAATCTTGTGGATTAATTGACTTCCATGCAGATATTTTGGCTACCCGAGAGTGTGTTATCTGTAACTCTCATCGTCCCTGTTACGCTGCACCATTTGTAATGAGCAATTCTGATTATCTACTAAAACCAGATCCCATTTCTTATTTCCTCCTCATTTCTCAGAATCCACTAAGCAGTTGCCTTAGGAATGCAGTAGAAGCTTTTCCTAAATGTGTGAGACTGAATTTTTAAAGCCATGCATTGATTATTTCTATTTTTTCAACACTGGTGGATTTTATTATAACAAGAGGATCACATAAGTATTTTCAGCTCATCTAAATAACGTTGGAATTTCATCTTTTCTCCAAAGCAAGACTTGAAGTTGAATGGTATTCATATTAAAATATTTACAGCGCCATCTTTTGATAGCAACTACTGCCAACAAAAATCACAACAATCACTGATGCTTCGCACTGCTTTGGCTTTTGTAAGCCTTTTAAAAATGATGACAATCTGTGGCTCTCTCAAACATAGACTAGCACTTGCCCCCAGTCATCCCACCCTTGCATTTTGTTGTTGTTTTTAGATAAGACCAGCTGCCTTGTGATCACTGAAATGTCAAGGAAAAAAATCATTTGACACAGGAGAGAAAAACTTGAATATTCTTGGAGACAAAACACCCACAGAAATCTTTTTTAAAAACCTGAAGAAGGAATTCTCTGTTGCATGTACATGAGTGATGGCCATTAGTGTCAATGGTGGTTACAGATGGACAGGCAAGTCTGCCCAGAAAATCACTCCGTATAGTCTGTTTGGGGTTTAGAGAACAAAGACGGACAGTGGCTGTTGAAAGGAAACACAAACGATGCAAACAATTACCAGGGAAACTCGCATGGAAATATTTTATCACCACATGACTATACAGGGGAGAAGGACTGTCTCGGGCCACCAGTTGCCTTGATTCCTAAAGTGAAAATAGAATGGGATGAATTTTATGTCTCTTGCAGCTAGAAAGTTTCATGTTTTGGCCTGTTGTTACTAAATTAGAGCAATGGTTAGTGTCTCAACTGTGTTGAACACTAAAAGTGCAAAATTGAATGTCAAGTTCTCTTTCTAGCACTACTTAGATAAAAATGTCCCCTCCTCCCCAGGAATGAGCCAGAGAAACATGAAAAATCATTTTGCCTCTATAACTCCAAGGGAGCCAGCCATGTATCTTAAGGAACCGACAGCAAGTGTTGGAAGTGATTCAGGGAAGCGATAAATTAGTTCTTATAATGAGATAATTTTAAAGACAATTTAAAAGAGCTCTTTTTTAATGCTTACAATACTGTACTTATATTTGTATTCATATTGGTGCTGTTTAAATCATTATGGATTTATTAATAAGAGCCTATAGTGTGCTTAAGGTTTATTAAAATGCACACAAGGACCTGTTCATATTCTAACACTATTAAGCAGAGTAACAAACAACTTTAAATATAAATCCCCATCTGAAAATTGGTGCACAATTAACAAAACATAAGGATTTAACGTGTATGCTTATATGGAGACATAGTCATTTCTTAGTAATCTTCTTTCACATGGGAAATTACTCCCTAACAGACAATCTTAGGAGAAGAAAGGTAGCTTTTAAAGAGGCAAACATATTGATTCTTCAGAAAAAAGAGGAAATATGTAATGTCCTAAGAGGAAAAGAATAATCATTCTTGGTTGAGTTGTTATATTGAGCAATGTTACTATAAACACCTAGATATTCAATAAACATTACTTATTCAGCAGAAATATTTATTAAGTACCTTATTTTATGTTATATGTGGGTAGAGGATCAGGAAAAATTCTATCACTGTTTATTTTAGTAAGACAACAAAATGTGGTTATTACATAAGGTGACAGTGTTTTTATAGTGTTGGTGAGGAGTATTCAAGAATTACTTATCCAAATAAGCATGATCTTCAAAGAAGTCCTTGGGAAACCTATGTATGTCTATTAAAGATGCTACTCTTTCTCCAACCATTCCTGAAATTCTTTTAAATTTCTTTCTCCTGTAATTTATGTACCATGTATTTAGTGGTTGGGTCAGATTCTTAGTATTCTTTTAATCATCAAATTCAATTTGCACATTTTTTCCTGAGAGGTTACGTTTTAGTACAGAGAGGAAATACAAAGGAAGAGTTTTGTCACTACTAAAATATTCAGAAAACTATTAACTAGGCTCTAAGACAACATCCAATCTGTCTCCTAAATGCTTTATCACCATAGCCCCAGACAAACTTCATGGAGTCTCTAGGTATAATAGGTTCTGTGCACCCTAAATTCTCACATCAGCTGTGCCACTTTATAGGCACACTGTGAACAAGTAGTTCTCCTACAAATGCTTACAGGTGGACAGGATGGTGCAGCAAGAAAGCAGCTGTATTTCAAATGAATGTATGAGAAATAAGGTAACTCACTTGGTCCTAAGTAATATTGATTTTCAGCATTTCTAAGTATATCAGTCAGGATCGTCACAGGGAGTCCAAGGCCCATCTAGCTGGGAATTTTGAAGCTTATTTGACAAGAATTCATGGAGCTAAGTGAAGGGTGACAGAATCCAACTTGAAATGTAAAGGCACATTTGTACCAGCCACAGTGGGAACAGGCACGGGTAGAAAACTGAGTAGGATGAATCCAGGGAGGGTAGGGCTTTGCAAGCAGAGTCGGCACGTAGGCATCAGAGGACACATCTGTGACACTGAATGGGAAAAGGTCGAGGGGAAAAGCACATTTAAATTTCCTTCTTCTCCTACCCTTCAGTCCGTTGGTGCCTCTCATTAGCCAGACTAGAAAGGAGAGCATTGCATGACACTTACTGGTTCAGGGACGATCTGCATTTATAAAGCACAGAGCAGGGTACAGACATTCAGAGAATGAGTCAGCAATAGCAAAGGGCAGCCAGGCTTAGGGTACTGCTGGGTTTTTTCCATATGAATAGATTGATGACTGCTTTTCATTTATTTAAAAAAGTTAATCTAATAGCTTTCCTGTACCAGGTACTACCAGGGGATATAAAAGTGAATTAACTTTGGTTCTTATGCTCAGAATAGATATTTACACAAAGTTATAACAAAATAAAATGGGGACACAAATATCAGTGATCAGCATATCCTAGGTGTCCCATTTTTTGCCATGGGATATAATAATACAGATCTTGTTTCAAAGGCATAGAATATTCAATAAGAAATCCGACCTATTTCCCCACATTCCCTTCCTCCAGATATTACCATGACACCCTAGTTTTGTTTATATGTATAACACAAAGCCTCATTGGTTTCCCTGTTTTATTTTTTCTAAATAATACCATTTCCAGTATTTGGAAGGGAAAGTGTAGAAAAGAACCACTGCATGTACTGTAACAGAAGCTGGATGTTGCTTTCTATTCTTTGTGCTTCAGCGCTTACTTCTGCATGCAGCCTTCTACTTTGCTGGCCCCCAGTATGCTACTGCTTACATAACGACATATCCAGTCCTGTTAAGTAAACATGGACCCTCAAACTCAGTGCCTTTTCATACCATTTCCTGTACTGTACTGGTGCTGCTGATTTACAACCTCCACAGAAGCCATAATCTACCTCCTAGACACAAAATATTTCCTTCAAACTGTTACTTGTAGCAGGTGTTTTCTGGGGTTGCTATTTCTCTTGACAAGAGAAAAGAACATTTCCCTCCTTCAGCAGCTATCTCTGAGTCAGTTCCCACAGTATATCTGAGTCAGTTTCCACAGTACATATGTTGAGTTCTTATTTGCAATTTTTCCCCTCCATATTTGTGGTCTTCAGCATTCTTAGTAATGTGAGTCCTAAAAGATTCCTTTGCCAAAACACAATTTCTTCGGGTGATGTTAAATGACATCAAATTTGGGATTTTTTCCCATAGGCTTAGAAAGTTGCAAAGAATATTGTACTCAGTGTTTCATAAATACATTCACAAAGCTGGAGACTTCCAGTTTGGGACACGATGCTATCATTTACATTGCAATAAAAACATGAGGAATGTGGATTCACGCTGTTTTTTCATTCTATTGACACATTCTATTCCAAATAATACCAGTAAAGGATAAAATAAAAACAAAAAAAAAAAGTCACTCTGAGCTAAAGAAAAAGTTATTTCTAAGTTAGCAAAGAAATGAGAAAAAGAATGGAAAACAATATTTGATAGAAATAGCAACTATGTATAATCACTTTTAAGACCTAAACAGAAGGGCCGGCGGGATATCTCAGTGGACTAAGCACCTACTTGGGCAAGCACAGAGACCAGGATTCAATCCCCATTACCACATGCCACACTGGTCCCACTCTCAGGTGCACTGAGCTGGCCACCAAGACCAGGAGTGGTGGTGCACACCTATAATCGCAGCACTGGGGAGTCTGGAAACAGGAGGGTCACTATGAATCCAAGCTGTGCTGTGTAGGGAGACTCTGTGTCAAATACATTTTAAAAAAAAGAACAGAGGCATTAAGTTACAGATTCAAGAACCATTTTGAAAACAAATAAATGCAAATAAAACAAAATAGGCATGCCTGAACCAGACTGAAAAGGAAGAGAAGAAAACCACTTATGACTTTAGAGAAGAAGCAATAAAACTAAAATCTATTTGGGTTAGCCACACCTCCATCACTGGATCAAAGTACCTAACAAACCCCAGTTAAGAGATGCTTAAATTAGGTTACTCTTTGAGGACTTCAGTCCATGTCCACTGGTCTCAAGGTGGAAATGGCATGGTACAAGGGCTGAGCAGAAGAGAAATCCTCACCTCATGGCCACAGGAAGCAGAGAGGAAAAGAAAGAAGGAAGGAGGGAAGAAAAGAAGGAAGGAAGGAAGGAAGGAAGGAAGGAAGGAAGGAAGGAAGGAAGGAGAACACATCCTTCCAAGCCATGCTCCCATGAGCTCTCTCTTCTGATGTTATTTTCTCTGAGCATGTGAGACCTTGAGGGTATATTTAAAATCTGAACCATAACACTTTTCAACAAAAATGACTGAAGACACAAAATGAAATAATATCTTTAAAATACTAAAATAAAACTCATGAGCATTAACTTCATTATTCATACACCAAAATGCAAAGGCAGAAGATGATATCTCCACAGAGAATTTGGCAGGTTTGCATGACAATAAACATTCAATAACAAAGCACGAAAAAGTTATTTATGAAGAGTAAAGATTTCTTCAAACAAAAGCATGGAATACACAAAGGAACACATGGAACCAGAGTGTAAAAATATATTGATAAACACACATTTACATGGACTGTTTCAAAACACCAATAATAAGGAAATGACATTTATTTTAAAACATAAGTAAATTCAAACTAGACAACAAAGGTAACAGTTCAAATGCCAAAAGAAGATATGAAACTAAGCTGTTATTTAGGAAGTAGTAAGTGTACTAATAATAGAGGCCAAATTCTATTATGTGAAGGATGGATATTTTACTCAGAGGAAATTCCAAGAAAATGTGAAAAGAAGGTGCATGTTCTAACAGAGGAGAAAAACTTGGAAGAAGAAAATAATCTCTGATTAGCTCATAAAGTAAGAATCCATTAAGCAAAGGACATATTAGCAAAATGGAAATGGCCAACATAGTAATCTTAAGCCTGAACATAATATAGTAATTACTTTAAATATAATAGACTAAAAATGTAATTAGTAGACAAATTTGTCAACAAGATAAAAGAAACACAACTATGTGCTGTCATAGAAGACACATCTGCAACACAGCACAGAAATATTGGAAGCGCAATGATAGTAGGAAAGATAATTCATTGTGAATACTAAGTAACGAATAGTGTGGTTATCTTAATATTAAGCATGTGTCTTATACCCAAGCATTATAATGTACAAATAGACACATTTAATAATAATAATAAAGTTAGCAAAATAGGAAAATGTAATGTTCTTTCATGGATTCTACAAAAATTTATAAAACTAATAGGAGAAATGCACATTTTTACACTCTATTGGGATATTTGGACACAATATTTTATATAACTGATCTCATGTACAGGACATAATAATCTAAAGAATATGGAATATATGAACAAAACTATTAACAAACTCAATCTAAATATAGATCACTTTATCCATCAAGTGCAGGATAAAATTTCTACTCAAGTGCCAGTGAAGTGTTTACAGAAATCAGCCATATGCTGTGTACAAAGCCAGCCTCAACAAATATAAAGGGCTGAGATCAAATACAGTACTGTATGTCCTGTGACCACAGTGAAAAGAAGCTGGAAATCAAAACTGAGAAAGACAAAAAGCAGTCCTTGACATCCGGAAACTGATTTGGTGGTTTCAGTGTGAGAGCAAGCCACACATGCACAACTAAACTATGCTGTTCTCCATCTGGCTATGAAAACAGTATCCCATAGGACAGCAACATTAGGTAAGGTCATTCTGACATTGACAGAACTAGAGAAAAGAAGGATGTCATAATTTAGTCTAAACATAGGCAAAAACAAACAAACAACAAAAAAAAGGATTAGTGTGGATTCAAACAGCAAAGTTCTAAACACCCCACCCTTCTACCTACTATGAGTAATTGCTGTATTGTTATCAATTGTAGCTGCCTTCCCTAGTTTGACCTAGATGAAATTACTAAGATCATCGATCATAAAACTACTCATACTTTCTCACTGATCAAAGATAAAGCCTGACTTGCTCTAACACTTGAAGACAGTTTACTCACCAAAATAAAGTTACTCAGTCCCCACAATCTATAACTGAGTCCTCTTAGTACCTTCTTATTGTGATTCCCCATAGTACTCTGTTCAATAAACTCTCCCTTTGCAAAATGACCCCCATGTGGTTACCCAGAGATGTATACTTGGCCATCTTTGGCTGCTACTGACATCTGCAGATTTGGAAATGGAGGAGTATACTCCAGGATGACACTCAATAGGTGAACGGCTAAACAAAATACATTGTATCTTGTAATATGGTATTTATTATTTAACAATACAATATAATCTAAAAGTTACAAAAAAAGATTTAGTGAAATTTGGATACAGTAGTCATTGCAAAATGAAAAGTCATTGTGAAAAAGCTAAATACTGTATGATTAAAGGATATGGCATTCTCAGAAATGCAGTACTATCAATAAAGACAATTAAAAGGGCTGGGGAGATGGCTCAGAAGAATAAGTGCTTGCCTGGCAAGTGCAAAGGCTTGAGTTCAATCCCCAGTTCTGCCAAAAAAAAAAAAAGACAATTAAAACATCAGCAGTTCCCAGAACTTAGGGAGATATGGAGTAAAGGACATAGGTGAAGCTCGGGGTATTTTGGGGGAAGGAAATACAAAACTATTCTGTATGACAATTACAGTTATAGATAAATTATGAATTACCCAAAACCCATAGAATTTTATGGCACAAAGAGTAAACATCAGATAAGGTCCATATGCTGTGTATAAATTTAATTTTAATCTACATGTGCCAGTGATGGTTCTCTCATTGCAACCCATGCATCGTATTAATGCAAGGTGGTAACAATAGAGGAATTAAGCATGTGAGTGATATGTGTGGGAGATATATGGGAATTCTCTGTATTATCCTCTAAATTCATTTTGTAAATGAAGTGCATTATAATTAGTAGAGAAATTCTATTTTATAGTTGGAAAGGATCAGACCAGAAGCAAGATAAAAACTTACAATTTTCATGTCATGACAAGTGAAAATAACCTCTGGGAAAAATGATATATCTTTTTCAACTTGGAGGTAGTAATATAATATTCAGCATTAAATAATAATAAATGTTATATAACTCGATGCAATTTAAATTAAACATGCTACATATTTATTTTACAGATGGTTTGTTTTCACATCCTATTTAACACAGCAAAAGATGATAGTTGCTATGTTACTATGCCTTGTTTAATTTCACTAGTGAGCTAAAACACCAGTTCAGTGAGAATGAATACCAATCCATGTAAAACATATCTTCTCTCAAGGTAAATAGTATTTGCATTTACTCAATATTAGCTAATAGTCCAATTCAATATGGTTATGAAAGAGAATAATGCATTTAGAAAATTTTTCTACCTACTCCAAGAGCCAGACTGAAGCTTCCCCACAAAATTGGATTCGGGTATTAGGCAGCAGGAAAAGTGGCTGCTGATAACTGAGTTACTTTAAACCCTGAAGCAGTACTAGGACATTTTGTCCATTAAGTTCACAGATGGCCAAGTAGATATGCCATTCATAGCTGCATGCATGAGGCTACGACATTTTTGTCTATATTAATATCAGGGATCACTTGACATGACTCATTCAACCTCTCTATTACATGAAAAGGAAGCTAACTAACAAGACTTCTGGTGGTTTTAAAATAGACCCACACACTTGATCTGCTCATAAAAGTTTTAGAGGAAACTAAAAGCACTTCTTTCACTTTCCCAAGTAAACGGGCCAACAAAGGATACATTATGAAAATTAATTTTCCTTCATAATCACAGAAGGTAGCAGAAGTTAATCCAAAAGATTTAAAAAAAACCTGAACAGTATATTAAATACATAGATTTCTGACAAAATTTTTATCTCCAGTATCATAACAAACAAGATAATTAAACTTATCATGGAAAGGGGGTTGAAGATTCAGAAGATGCATTAGCTAGAATTAATCAGAATTACCAGAAAAAAAAATTCCTCATAAGAATTTAAGCATTTAGTTTGTTTAAATAGTACTATCATTAATAAAAATAATGTAATAGAAAATAAGTTCAACCAACTGTGTCTTATTTACTAACTTTCAAATGTCACAAATCTATGTACTGTGATGAAGATAAAAAGTTAGTAAGACAGAGTTATGATCTGTCTAACTTTATCCTTATAGTCATATGGCAATGTGAGCAGTCACACCGCAGTGCCAGCCAAAAGAAAAGATCTATAAATATAATTAAGAAGATTATTATCTGTAGTAAGAATATAACCAGACGGTGCATGACATATAGATGATATTATAAAATACAGTAAACACAGAACTCACTCCTAAAAGGGGAAACATTTCACATTAAGAAACTCTTAATGTGCCTTGATGCACAATTTCAACATTCCTTCTAACTTAAAAAAATTGAGAGTGTGTTCTTACTTTCAAAAAGACAAGATTAAAAACAGCTATTCCTAAACTGGGTATAAACTTAAACTGAAAGAATAAGTTCTAATGCCTTGTGTCATGCAAAAGGTCCCCTCCTCTTCTACACAAGCAAGGTTTCAAGTTAGAGATATTTAAGGTTTTGATAGAAACCATCTGATCTCTAAAAGTATTTTATGTGATGAACAATTCAGTATAATCCTTCAATCTTTGTCTTAAAAATACTCTATCTACATAATGGATTTCTGAGGTCCATTGCTACAAATTCAAATAGCAAAAAAGATCTTACTTGACTCTTATCTACAAAATCTGACATATCAGAGGATCAAACCAAGGCAATATTTAAATTTTAAATAGGAAGAGAGCTCAAACTGTAACTCACTGAGTGGAGTAAGTGATGAAGTAACACTTACAGCTTGTAAGTTGCAAATGCATCTGCAGTGGGCAGAGCAAACAGTTTTCATATCCTGAGAAAGGAAGAAAAATGTGCCATGGAAGTGCCTGGAAGTAGACGGGTGGAATTCAGAAAAGCATTCTTCTTTCCCAAAAGGCAAGGACTCCTTAGAGTTCTGAAATCTGAGCACTGAAAACGGGTGTAACAACTACCTCATCAGTCATTCTTAACCTATGTGAGAATAATAGCCCTGAGAGTAAGTGTCCAAAAATCCAAGCCGTCCACCAAATGATGCCTCTTGGAATTCAAGCCCTTGCGCAGTCTGTTCCCATGAACTGGACGTGGAGACTCAAGCCACAGCTGTTTCAGCCGATGCCATATGGATTGATGAAACACAGCCTCCAGTTGAGGTCTTTCATGAGTGATGTGAGAAGTTATTTCAGAGTAGATTTTCAACAATAAATAAAGACAAACATGACCTTATAGGTTGTCATGATCATTATATTTTTAATACTCATTCATTGAAAAAAATCTGGTAATCTGAACAACTAATTTGAAGACAACAATATGCCATATAACAATTGTTGATTTCCTATTGTTTTGTTTAGTAAAATTCTATGTTGTTTCAATTTTTTTTTACTATTTTTATTCTCTGTAAAAAATGTATTTCCAGCTAGCCAACCTACGTGCCTCTAGCCTGCCTGCCTGCCTGACTATGGATCGTTTCTCCCTGTCACATCCCTATACCTTTCCACCTTTCCTTGGAACCAAACAACTATAGACTGAAAGGCCTACAAACTATGAACTGAAATAAACTTTTTCTCCTTTAAAAAAAATATATATTTATGTTTAAATATTAAATTTCTGAAATAAAAAAATAAAATTTGGACTGGGGAGATAGCTTGGTGGTCTAAGCTCCTGCCTGGTAAGTGCAAGGACCCAAGTTCAATCTCCGATACCACATGTCATGCTGAGCCCAGAACCCCAGGCACACCTTGCCAGTCACCAAAACTGGGCATGGTGACACATGCCTGTGATCCTAGGGCTGGGGAGGATGAGACAGGAGGATCACTTATCAGTCTAAGATGCTTAGTGAGACCCTGTACCAAATAACTAAATAAATAAGCCAAAAGTAATTTTTTTAAAAATGCATAATGAAGCTATAGTCATCAATTTTTAATGAATTTTAGTAAAACCTAATATTTTTCAAAGATTTCGAAGTTGTTCATATAGAAAAATGCCTTCTAACATCATGATATGCTAGCAGCTTTCTTTCTTCATGTATTTAACAGTCATAATATAGTTATGAAAAATGCATTGCTAACATTCTTATTTTACAGTTGAAGAGATGGGCAAGTAAGATTAAATAACTTTTTAAACCTCTAACTAGTAAAGAATTACTACATATATTATTCATTATAATCCATAATACATGTGTGAGGTGCATTGTGGTTCATAAACATACAAATATACCATTTTGTTAAAATGCTCAGTACAATGCTTAACACATCTGTAAATTCACTCCTACTTTACATTAGCTCCAGAAACTCCAAGGAATTCAAGAATCACAGTTTGATATCTATTGACCTATCAGCATTATTTTAGAATGATGAAAGTATGGCGAATTCACATGAAGTTCCTAAATTCACATTCTTAGCAGGTCTGAACCTGGATCCTCAGTAGTGATTTCCAATTCAGATCTATATATTAGCCCTATTTTTATTATCTACAGTAGGACATTTAATTTTTTGTTTCTATCACAAGTATAGTACTCTGAGATTGGTTTCTATTTAAGACAAATATTCATAAAATATACTTTCTTTAAGAATTTATAGATTTTAGAAACTCACATTTATATGATTATGAATTATTTTGCTGTTTTATTATCACAGTTACTGTGTAAGTTTGAAAAAAATAAATTTATACCTTTCAAAACAATCTGACAAGCACCATTATTCCAATTAACTGTCACAAATTAGTTTTACTGCCCTGTACAAAACAAACTTAGAAAAAATTATGAACTATCCCTGGGTTGTTTTGCATCAGCTTAATATTGCCTACTGTATTTTGCTTGTATGCTTATGGGATTTATCAGTCATCCAGTAACCCAACTCTCTTCTAGTCCTTCATCACCTTAACCCTTTTTGATGTCCCTTGGGTGATCAAGGCAAATATCTTGCCAAAGTTTGTTTCCGATACATTTAGGTGAATTTGAGAAATCTTTCATTTTTTCTTTTTAGTGTATTTGGTAGAAGGTCTCACTATGCAGCTTGGACTCATAATGATCCTCCTGTTTTCAGCCTCCCCACAGCTGGGATTACAGGTGTGCACCACCACGCCCGGCCTCAGTGGCTGGCTCAGCACACCCGTGAGTAGTGTCCAGCATTTGGGGCTGTCATGGCATGTGGTGCCAGGGATTGAACCACAGTCCCTGTGCTTGCCTAAGCAGGCACTTAATCTGCTGAGCTATCCTGCCAGCCCCTCATCTTAGGTCAATTTGAATATGACCTTATTTCTTTGAGAATGAAAAGTTCTAAGCAGGTTATGAAACTGTAAAAGCATTTTCAAAGCCCCACCCTGATTGTTCCCACTGTGAAATAAGAAGAAACATCACAGTTTCAAGACATGCATGTACTCAACAAAATATCAGTAACTTTTTATTGAATATACCTGCAGAAAACATCTTGTAGGGTAGAGAAACTGCTGTGGTTCAAAGGGTTACTGGCAGAGTTCTCAAAGCAGCACGTCCTTATTCATGCTGGACATAAGTTACCTAACAGTAAATCTAATAGCACCAAAAAAGAATTTATGGTAGAACTGTCCTATGAATTTACTGTTAGCATTAGAAGGAATGGTTCCAATAACAATGAATTTGTAAATCTAGAAAGGAACCTTGGAAATGGATTAAGCCTACTCATTTTATTCAGAAGTGAATAAAAACCCAGACACAAAAGGAGTCAGTTAATTGACTTTTAATGATTGGCAGAGTCAAATTTAAACTCTAGACCTTTTAAATCTAAACCGTGGGCTTTCTGGGGATTATTTTTTTATTGTTGTTATTTGTTTTTGTCTACTGCACAATAGCAAGCGGTCAGAATAATTAGTTACAGGAAATAACCAAAACAAATAAAGATGATTCTTGAATATGTGGAGTTATGCAAGAGACTTGAAGCAGAAATAAAGTTTAAGTATTAGATAGTCCTCTAATTACTAGGTTATAATGCCAGAAATCATGAGTTCTAACTAGCTCCCTTTGTCTTTGGTAAAGGGCAATGCTTTCAGAGAGCTCAGAACTTGATCATTTTGCCCCTGAATTCTAAAAAAACTTCAGGGAAAATATAACATCTATATTCCTCAAATTCTTTAGTTAGAAAGAATGAGTGTTTTCAAACTCATTCCAGATGGTGGATCAAGCCATGAAATAATAACAAATTCTGCATGCATGGAGGAAAAGGAACACCTCTAGACTGTTGCTGGTAATGGTAAAGTTAACTGGAACAACCATTATGGATATCTGTATGGAGAGTCTTCATAAAACTAAAAATGGAAGTCCACTTTACCCAGATAGTCTCCTTCTAGATGTCTTCCCCAAAGAGTTAAAAGATGTCATATTACAGTGATTCATCCCACCAGTTTTTATAGCTATATATTACATAGTAGAAAAATCTTGGAAGCAGCCTATATGCCTGACATCTAATGAATAAAGAAAATGTGTTTGCACATAATAAGGTACTACTCTTAGGTAATGTATAAATTTTAAGTCATTTGTAGGAAAATGGATGCACTGTGATACCATAAGTTCAAGGGAAATATATCAGATGTACAAGCTTAAACATCACATGGTTTTGCTAAAATGAATAGAGATTCAAATTATAAATAAATCAATCCCCCCAGCCTGCCTGCCAGTGCAGGCCCTGCCCCAAGGGAGCACTGAGACAGCAAGTGAGACTGGGTGTGGTGGCGAGCGTCTGTCATCCCGGCCTTCAGAGGCTGTAAACAGGCCGATCACTACGAGTCCGATCTAGTAGTGAGACCCTGAACACGCTGTAGACCCTTCCCCAAAATACAAAACAAAAAAAAATTATAAATAAAGAACAAGTAAAAGATAGGTAATAGGAAGGAACACAGGAGACAGATGTATCTTAAACAGGAAGGGGATCAAGAATGAAGAGGGAGAGACAGACAAACAGAGACAGAGACAGAGAGACAGAGACAGACAGAGGCAGAGAGAGACAGAGAGAAGGAATTAAGAGGCATTGTATGTGTACACCAATGCCACACAAAGAATGCAAATATTTTGCATTGCAATCATGTACTAATAAAAAAAGAAAAAAAAATTCTCTCCTAAAATATTCATCAGTCAAAGAAAAAGGAAAGAAACTTAAAATGTTTTGAATAAAATAACGAAAAATGACATTAAAATGCCTTCCTTTTATTTTTCCAATGAATATTTAGATAGTTGACATTTATCTTTTTCTTGAACTTTATAGAAACTTATCTTGCATACAGTTAGTTTTAGAAAATGTTCTACATTCTTAAGAAAGAAAAGTAGATTAAACCCAAAATATAATATATGAAAAGAGGTAAGACAAGTGTAGAAGTTTCTAAAACAGAAAGGCACACTGGAGGAGCTCCATAAACCCAGGCAGCATTGCAAGAACCCGGTGACAATCTAGACACATGTTGAGACCGACCAGAGAAAACAGATGAGCTATACATGTTCAGCAATAGCAATACAAAACAATGTGGACATGTAAAATGATAAATGTTATTATAAAAACCTATTTAACTTTTTAAAAATGTTCTAAAATACATATTCTCTATAACTCTTTTATCGTTATAGAAATTTCAAAAACAATTAAACCAGGCCAGGGATATAGTTCAGGGGCACAGCACCTGCCTGGCAAGTGCAAGTCCCTGAGTTCAATTCCCAGTTTTTGTTTTTTTAAAGTTAATCTGACTACAGAATTAAAAGTTAGGGCAATGGTTACCACTGTGGAGGAATAGGTTGCATAGTCATCCCTGTGAGAAGAATAAATAGCTGTCTGGGTTAATGCTAGGATTAGAACTTTAACCAAGGTGATGGGGTGGTGGTTCACTAGCTAGCTTTCCCTTGAAAAACTCATTGAACTCTACATGGGTAATTTGCCCAAACTCCTCATACGTGAATAAAATTATTCATCGAAAATAGAACAATCTGAGAATGCCTTCGCCTGGCTTCTGTATTCAAATAAAACCCAGTGGAATCTGCTTTTCGTATGTGGATCTAGTTCATTATAATTCAAACGGCCCATTAGCACATATATTGAAAATTTGAGTTTGTTTTAAGGACAAAATTTAAGTTCATATTCTTCTTGGCAAGTGTTTCCATTAGTGTCAAAGTAAGGCAGAGTAGGCAGGTTAATTTAGAACTTTAGATGTAAATTTATTTTAATAGATACTAAAATATACAACCAAATGCATCATTGAATTGGTAAATAAATTTACTGAATGTAAGGTGTTACAAAGTTTGTTTCACCAGTGTGAATGTTATGTATAAATTGAGTTGTATATAAAATATGAGTCAGATAGGATTTTTTAAAACTTCTTGTCAAAGAAACATGCTTATTGTGGCTAAAATAAGTACGCATTATTTTTCTCATGTAACTAGAACTGTACCCCAAGCTTGAGTGCCCAAATGTGCTGTAGAAACTCCAGCTGAAGTCACATGTCCTGTGTTTCTCCTCGCTTTCCTACACTACCATGTCCTAAGCATGAAGAGAAATGCAGAGAATTTCTGAATCAAGGAAAACTAAATTTTCCCAGTAACTCACCCTCTTCCACTTGCAGTTCCTGCTCCAAGCCCAACTGTAGGACAGGGGAGGAGGTTTTTGTTAGCTTCAACATATGGTAATGAAACTGGGGCTTGGGGATTAGGTAAAAGAAGGGAATGGATATTGAGTAAGCAAGGAGCAGTTTCTATTGTGCCCATGTTCTTTTTTATCAAGAACCAATAGAAATACTGGGAGAGGAAGAAGTAAAATTAAAAGGAAAAAAAAAAAGAATCAATAGGAATTGCTGACAACATCTTTCAATATCTGACATCAGTGTGCAAATCTACTTTTTATTAAGTTCAAAGAGTGATTTGAATATGGAATTATTCTCTGCACAGAAAACCTGACTCAAACCCTTTTTTAGATGTAATGTTTTGGAGGAGGATATATTTTAAATGCTAATGATAGCGTTATAGCAATTTTTTTTGCTTGTGACATTTCAAAGGGAACATTTTCCTGAGTAAACATTGATGGATCATTTACATACACAGCAATGAAATTACTGCATAGTTCCATTTGAAGCAGTTTTTTCAACCTATCAGAAATTGCCAACTTAAATTAAGATTTAAATTCGATGAAACTAAGGGCATTTTGAGTTGCATATTTTTATAAAAATGTGCTGAGTTGATAAAATATTAGTCAATATTTCAAGAGTAATATATATATATATATATATATATATATATTTCAAGAGTATATTAAGTTTTCTCTATTTATGCCAAAATGCTTTTATATGGAAAAACTAGTTCTGAAAAAAAATTTGTGTTTCATATGCTTTTGGGATTGACATTTGTATATAATTTGCATATGTATATCATACCCTAAGCATCCTATTGAAAAGTTTTGAGAATGTACAAATATAAGTGAAAAATCATTAATAAATCTTGAATTATGTGAAGGGGGAAAGAAGGCAAAGATTTGTGAGATCAAATAGTACTCTCAGAAGGATGCCAGAGAGCTATTTTTGTTTTAGAAAGGTGTAACTTTTTAAGCTTCACAAATACATTTTAAAATAAACTAATAAACTCACCTTAGTTTAGAGAGTGTAGTTTTTTAAAAATTATCACTTATAAGACATTTACATTGCACTCAGGATCTTGTGCTTTCTAGACAGGAGCTGTACCATTGAGCTATATCACTTGCAAAATTATAAAAGTTGGTCAGTGAGGGGCCAGAGAGATGGCTCAGTGGAATAGGAGCTTCCCTGGCGAGCGCAAGGACCTGAGTTCAATCCCTGGCTCCGAAAAAAAAAAAAAATTGGTCAATGAAGAAATCTTAATCATTTGTATTAAAGAGTTTTATGACATAAATTTCATTATTCTTAGATCCTCAGTTTTCCTGCCTGCTTCTGGTGATATTTCTGATTGAACTTAGGTTTCTCCATTGTTGAAGATTTGTTCTGAAGTTCACTTAATTGCATAAGATTCTAATAATCTTTTCCTTGACACTAGTCCTTACCCTCCTGAGGCTGGATTCACTCTTACAATCTTCCTTAAAATCTGCCAGGTTCTTTGAGACACACTGACATTCCCAACACCCACATAGAACTGGAAGTTTCCTTTCTATTTGAAGATTTGTGCTGCCTGAAAATGTGGCTAGAACTCACTGAGCTTGCAGATGACTGGCCCCATCTGAGGTCAAGGCAAAGCAATGAGATTATTATGAAACTTACTGGACACATAGGATGACAATTTGGATGTACTTTTTCTCATAGCATCCTTTTCTTTGCTTCAGGCAATTATCAAGCATTGGCTTCTGCATAGAGTATGTACCTCCCTTGCACACTCGTAGCTCTTTGTTATGGATAAAGCATTCCATTGCCTTGTTAATGGCATCCAGCTTCAGGGACTGTGACCTGCATAGACCTACACATAGTTTAATGGTCAAATACCAGCATATTGAAATTTAAAATGATTTTATCTTTGAACTTGGACTTTCTAAGTGAAGTCCAATAGGACAATGAAGTATGACGTTCACAGAGGAAGAAAGTACACCAGGCAGCAGAGTGTACACAGACAGTCTCAAATCTGGAGCTCTCATCAGGCAGTGCCCAGCACCGCACAATTTGTCTGGCCACCCAGCATGTATGCACATGGCTGCAGGCAGTCGGGAATAGCTGAGGGGATGGACCCAGACTGGTGACAAGGGCAGTGGCTGTCACAGCAAATGTAGAAATGACAGAGGAGACTCAATAGCCACAGCCATGAGACAGAGGAGAGAGATTTAGTGGGACAACAATGAAACTCATGGTTGGAAACTGACCCTGACCCTATAGTATCTGTAAAAGCATTAATTTTTTCAGTCTAAGTGCTGTATCAGGAACTACTGATGTTTGGTTAATATATTTTTCAGTAAATTATTACAAAATAAAATCATATGTGTGGGCACTGCGTGTGTCAGTTATTCAGGCAGTGAGCTATTTTCCACCAAAAGATTTAAAATTCGTAGTTTTGCAAACATCAACAACAATGCAAAGGAGCCATCCTCAGACTTAGACAGAGAAACTCAGTGGAGAGATTGCCACACTCAACGGAAAACTGCTGCCATGTGAAGCTTTGGAAGAGCTATTTTTAAACAAGCAAGATAATTTTATAGTTAATTTCTCCCCTTGACATGGCAGCAGCAATATGAATAAATAAGTGTTTGGACTTATTTGTGAATCATAAAGACACTTTTGTCAGCCACTTCATACAAGGAGTTATAGAAATTGTTTCAGGAAATATTGCAATGTCATTGTTTAAACTCACATTTATAATTAAATTCAGATTCATGTGAAAGTGATTTGTATGAAGAAATAAGTCTTTTCAGGAAAAAAAATGACCTAAGAGAATCATTAGCTTTATTGGAAATAAAATATATATTTAAAAGTTATTTTGTCACAATTATAGTTCAAAGTTGTCAGAATCTTATACAATACTCTACCAGTTCCAATAATGTTTGTATTAACAAAGCAATTTTTCTCAAATTTAAAAATTATTTGTGATCTTGCACTAAGAACACTGATGTAAGTTTCTACTCTAACGTTTGAAAAGGAAACTGACATAAGTTTGTTGAGTACTTTAGTGGCTTATGAAAAGAATTTTCTAAAAGGCTAACCAAGAAAATCTTAACAATAAGTAGAGACACTACATTTTCTAATTTCTTATTATTCTTACACTATACAAAATCATATAACTAAAATTCTGTCTTTGGTACTTAGATGGTTATGTTATTCATACATCACTCTTACCGCATTTGTTACATGATTAACAAATCACGGGTAAAGATAAAGCTTTATATTTCATATCTTTCTTATGACACTTCCCCCTGATTTTAAATGAGGGGCCCACATTTTCAATGTGCATGGACCCCGGAAAACTATGTAGCCAACCTTCTTTGAACAATGTGACCTCCATTCTGCAAACTTTCTCTTCCTTCCTGTCTCTGCTCTCAGAGCCTTCACCTGTAGCCTTATTCCTCTTCTCTCCTAATCCTGAATATGGGTGATTCACTCCTGCCTTCCAGCGATCTCATCCTGCTATTGCACTTATAATGCAATAATTGCAATTGTTTTGAAAACTTACTCTTTGTTAGACCCTTTACATATAGTACCTCATTAATCGCCACCATCACTCTGTGCAGTAGATATTTTGTCTCAGTTTTACAGACAAGCAAGCTGAAGTTTTCAGTGATTCAATCTTTTCTAATGTCACAGAGCTAATCAGAGTATGATGAGCCTGCTCGCAAATGGAAGGAACATTAGATTCCACTTTCTTTGCTTCTTGTGTAAGACATGACAGTTGGACTCTTAAATGCAGTGCTCTATTTATTCTCATATTTGCTGTAGCCAGTTTCTTTCCCATCCTTTCATAGCCCTCTCAGTGGATCTCATACCTTAGACATCATCCTGTCTACTTGCTCAGAGCCCACCAACTCTTTTCTACCCCTGCTGCTTAGTAAATACCTTTTCTGTTTGGTTTCCCAAGACTGGGCTCAAAGAGTCATCTGCCTTATGATGTCTTGCCCTACCTCTGCCTCCTCACCATTGCAGGAGGTAGAATCAAATACATGGTCATGATGGCAATGAAGCTGTGCATTCTTTCATTACAACCTGCTTGATACCAGCATATTTTAACAGTGACATATTGAACTCTATAATAGACAATTAATATTTCATAGATAATAACTATATCTAGATTAGCCTTCCTAGTATGAAACTCTAGCCCAGAGTAATTAATGAATAAATACTAACAAATAAACAAAAAGCAGACTAATGAACAAAGTCAACAGGCAAAATATTCCTTGTTATAGTGTGGTACTAGAAAAACACTACTACATTCTATTTAATTTTACTTCTATTTCACTTTTCATCAATGTTATTTTTTTAGTCCTGGCCTGAGTTCTTTATAAGAGTACATGATTATCATAATTATCCATTTTATCACACAAATTTGCCATATTCTGGTATCATTTCTTTCAACATTGGTGAAAATACACAGAATTTGTAGAAGTTAATTAAAGTTACCTGTCCTCACACAGAGAATAAATAGACTGATAATGTCAACTGAAGTCCTAACTTCAAAATTTGTCCCATCAAATAACATTTCCTTATACTATGTGTTTCTTCAAATGCTTTCCCCACATAATACACCTCTTATTTCAGGATCTGCCTAATGGAGGCCTTTTGTCTCAGCAAACTGACTCAAGTTCAATCAGACGTAGAACTACATCATGGAATCTTTCTCAAGTGACACTTCAAGTTATAGTACCTTCCTGATTCCTGGCTGCTTTCTGTAAATCTGTCTCTCACAGTTTTCGCTCGGAAGTCAGTAGTGTGGCACTGTACCATTTTACCATGTGAAAAAAGGGGTGCCAAACCAGCACCTCCCACACTATGTCCATTCAATTTTCCTCTACAACTTTCTTCCTGACTATTGCAAACCAGGCCCAGAATACTCAGAGACATCTAGATTCTCAGAGGTTTCATAGTGTCCATGCCTTCTCTGGCTCTTTCCCTGCATTTTGTATTTTCTTCCTCTGGAATAGGCACTATAGAAAGAAAAACCAGTTAATCACTGACCTGCTTGAGTTGAATTTTCAATTTACAATAGCGAGTTTCTTAAGCTAAAAAAGAAACTATATTCTTGCTTGAATGAGAAAGATCAAAGAACAATACATAGAAAGTCCTGTGTTCGTCATGAATATTAGAATTTTTAATTGAAATGACCTCTTTACTGAATTTCTCATGAAATTCTTCTTTGTGACATTTCATTTGGATTTGATATTTGGTAATAAATCTCCTTTTTAATACTGAATTGTTTAAGTACCGTGTTTAAAGGAATTTTCTCAAAGGACAAATCATCTACAATTCTCTTAATGTTTATGAGATACTAATAGGGGGTAGATTTGCAATTAAGACTGTATTTCATATGAATTTAAATACAAGACTAATATTTATGTGCAGTGAGAGCGAATTCTCCTTTGGAATGGTAATTCTTTTTTCACAGAGCAGCTGAGCCTCTGTGGCGCCCTTAATCATTTGTCAGATTTAACAACCCAGAGTAAATAGCTCGCTGAAAAGTAGCTACAGGTCCATCTTGTTGATCCCAATTTGTCAAACATTGCAGTAAAAATAAAAAGCGTTAAGCTTTTATGAAGGCTGTGAGGAGATTTGTAATTTATCTGAAACACCAGGCCAATCCTCAGAAATATAGATTCTACATGTCCCAATTATACCTATGGTGTCATACATATTTTATATATTTTTTAAAAAGTTGTGATGTTATAATAGAGTACAATAGAATTTTCAGTCTTCTATCTTTCTTACTATTTCGCAAATAAGCATATAATGAAAAAATATTTTTTAATTGTTAATATCTCTTCTTTTGAGTTACAGAAAAGAGTGAAATATGCTGTATAATCCACAAGCTTGTTTGTATTAGTGGCAAAATTAGTATTTAGAAGCCATTGGCAACTCAGCTATTACTTCACACTGAGAAATGGAAGCAAAAATGATGGAGAAAATGATCATAGAAAATGTAGACAGCAAGTTTAAATTCTGCTGTGATTTGGATGTTCTCAAGTGTTTATGAAGTAGAAATAACATTAGCGAGCTCATAAGACCATCACTTACTTTCAAATATCAATTATAATAATTTGTTGACTTCAACTGAAGCCTTTTTTGACTTATGGAATTACTGCTTCCTTTTAATAGAAGAAAACGTGTTTCCCCAAGTCTAAATGAATTGTATCTATTATTCAGAATCTATCTGATTCTTATAGATACTTCCATATAGAGACATAACTTTTTTCAATTTCCTTACTTTCCATAACAAGATTGCAAAGAAAATAGGGTTCTGCAGACTAGAAGCCCAGTTTACCTTTACTAGGTAGACTTCTACTCTAAGCATGTGTGATAAGGATTGAAGATACGGCAATATTGATTATAGGTTGGATATATATTGATTGTAAATATGTAAGACTGCAACTGAATTAACACTGGAAAAAATTACTATTTTGAGACCTACTTTGTAGGCATACCAACGATGTAGTTAGATGCTACACCACTGCTGACATCCATTCAGTAGTGTCAATAAAACAACAAGAGCTCAGGAACATTTTTCTATACTCAATCTTTTTCCAAAAATCAGTCGATGAGCCATTAATCATGTCAAAAGACAGTAAAATTTGTATACCAAGGGATTCATGATATAATACAACAGCTGAATTTATTAAGTACTGTGTTTAGCGACATGACTATGATAAAGGCAAAAATGTAAGAACAACTGCAGAGCTACAGATATTTAGCTGAAAGATAGGCCTCTCTTGGGTGATATTTGTGGACTAAAATGGGATATGAAAAAAATAGACTTCAAAAATAACTGGTGAAAAAATATAATTGTTAAAAAAGCATAACAGGATAAAATATTTGTTGACTAATTTTGATGGTATATTCATTTATTGCATTTAAAATCAGAAAGGCCTCAATCAGTATATTGATGATTATTTCTAAAACATTCAGAAGCTTCAAAGGAAGAATAGAAAAATTAAAAAGTAAGAGTGACTTGGAAATGGGGGTTGGTGAAGCAGAAGAAACAAATGCTTGAGGTGCTATCAGAAGAGGGTAGAGCCGAGTGGCTGTGAGAGAAGGCCCAGTTGGAGGAGCAGGGGGAGTCCCAAAGACTGTGTGTCCTGCTGTAGGGAATGGAGTGGGCAAAGGCTCCGTTTTACCTGAAGTTTTGGTGATACTGACAAATGACAGGGTGGAGAGTAAAGCAGTTATTGCTATAAAGGCAAACTACCCTTTATGTTTAGAAGGATAAGAGGAAGGTTACTTCAATGATCCCCCTTCAGAGGGGATCATTGGAGAGGGGCAGTTTTCATTTCTCTCTCAAAGGAAGACCTGCCACTCTCCTTGAGGCAATATCAAAAGAAACCATGGTGTCTCAGCCACTTTGAGGATGACATGCCTCAGTCTGTCTAGAGGAATTAAGATTTTTTTTCTCTTCTTTATGGGAGGTCCTCATTTCTGAGTCAGTAGATTTCATTCATGAGGGTACGTAGTAGGGATTCCAGAATTAAACTACCTTCTCCAAACTATCAGCAACAGTAAGGCTTCACCAGCCTGATAATTCTATATAATTCTCAAAGTATTCTGATCTCAGTGGAAAACCGAATGTAAGTATGATCTCAAATCCCCAAAGCATTGGTGAGTATTCATGAAATATAAGATGCGAAAATTTTGAGGTGTTGTAATATTCAACACACGGTCAGTGAATAGATGTCTTCTGACAGCAAGAAAACTCACTGAATATGAGGAGGCCAAGATCCTCTGCATTAATAATGTGCTGGAAAAAAAACCCTAACAGTGATATAAGAAGGGGAAAGAAACCTCAATTGCTCTAAATAACATAGTTTTGAGCTTCACTAAGATACCTACAAATATTCAAAGTACGATTTCATAAATGACATTAAAATATGCCAAAATAATCTGCATTATTTTTCAAATAAGTCTTGGATTTTTTTTTCATTCTCTTGAGCTCAACAATGTTTTAAAAATTTCATGAGTTTACAAGTTATAAATTAAGACTAACTGTATTTAAATGTTCTATTATCATTATTTAATCTATTTAAAATCTACTACTTAGGCAAAAAACACGAGAGATTCACTTTTAAGATAAATGTTTCAATTTAACTCAGAATAGAAATTTTAACTTATGTGTATTTAGACTTGGTATTTACAAAACAAGAACCAATAAGGTCACATAAAAAAGAGGCACAAGGCAAAGAAATTATTACAAAACTTCTATAACACATAGGAAAAGAAGGCAAGATATTACTAAAAGCTAGAAAGGGCAAGTAAAATAGTTTGGCAGCATAAGTGCCTGCCTGGCAATCATAAGGACTCAAGTTCAATTCCCAGTAGCATATGCGGTGTCGGCCAATGAAATTGGGCATGGTAGTCCATGCCTGTAATCCCAGCATCACGGAGGCTGAAACAGGAGGATCACTATGAGCCTGTACCAAATAAATAAATGAGGGGTATTTTTCAAAGAAAGCTAGGACAGATTTTAACAATTAATTAAATTGAGCAATGGAAATTTAAGAATATCATAAATTTTAAAAAATTAATCTGATAAATCTCAAAGGATTGAAACAATAGATTATAGCAACCAACAGCTAGTCAGCAAACTAGAGAACATACTAGAGAACCATTAGAAAGGGACAGATTAAGTCTCAACTCAGTAGTCGAGAAATGTCCTAGGACAGCTACACATTTCAGAATCTAAAAATATACTTTTACCACTTGTTTCTTCAGGAGGCAATAATACAAGTTAGAACACATTTTAAACTGAAAGATAAAATGATACAGCAAAATATGGGATGCACAGTTGAAGGGTCACTGAAAAGAAATTTGTACTATCAGCTATGTATGTTAAAGTATAGAGGCTAAAGTTACTGATGTGCAGCTCCAGGGGTTAGAAAAAAAGAACACCACAGTAAATGAGAGAGAAGATGGTGAGTATAAAATAGGAGAAATCAGTGACAAAAATAAACATGTTCTGGAGAGTATCAATGAAAAAGAGTTGATTCTTTGAAGAGAATTTGGGTTTGTAGTGTTTTGCATTACAGAGACAGATACCTGTAAAGCCCTACCTAGACAAAGGAGAAAAGAGGCATCTCCAAGCAGTACTGAAAAGGGAAAGTGAGGTGGACATCCTCACAGAGATGCTGCTTTTACAAAGTCATACAACTAATAAATTATACTAATAATTTTGAAAATTTAGATGACATGGCTTAGGAAAATGTAACAATAAATGGATTGAAAGAATAATTGGAAACATATCTAATTTTATAATTATTTATTTACTGAATTTATAGTTATAGACAATTTACACGGAAAATCTACATCCAGATACTTTTTTTAATTCTTAATTTGTATTTCTTTTTTTTCCACAGTTTTATTGAGAAACAAATGACAGTGTTTCAAACCAAATTGGTAGGACAGTTTCAATACTTAACACATTGCATACATTCTTCCTAGTGGTTATTTGCTATACAAGAAACGGACATGATATCCTATTTACAAACACTTTTAGAAAAAATTCCTCTATTCATTAAAAGAATGCAACTATGTATCTATCCTAACCATTTTGAATACACAGATACAAAATGAACATTCATCTGTATCCCCTTTTTTGTTTAGTTCCATTATTTGAATATTATAGGTGTGTTAACAGCAAAATATTCTAAAAGAGTCCAGTAGTCCATAATAGTATTGGGTCTTCCGCTTCACTGGCAATGTCAGACCCAAAAGCTACAACTCTTTTTGCACAGGTCTTGCTTTATCTTGGTCTTAACCATCCAGCAGAAAAGTATAAAAACGAAGTATAAGAAGTCCAGATACTTTTATTGGACTTTTACACTCAGATTCAGGGAACAAATATTTTCAAATGTAAACACTTTTGGAATGCAGAAGGAGAAATACGTGCTAGCCAGAGCGATCAAAGTCCTACCTGTGCTCCTGACTCTTTTCCAGCTCAGTGGCCTGAGCCCTTTCCACCTGCTAGCACGTGTGTGTCTGTGCTTGGAGCCCCTTTTAGAAGGAGACTTTACCAGGATTGTGAGTCCAGAAATACCCAGGGGGTTTAGCACCCTACTCCCCAGCACAGCTCCGACCCCCAGGGAACAATGACTGACGGGAATAGTGGATGCAAACAACCCAGCGCCCTGGACCCAGGATTACATAATCATGGTTGGTCCATGACATTGTGTCTATCTTTCATGGAAAATTAAATTTGAGTTGCCCATTGTGGAAGATCTTAAGAATGTCCCCAAGAGGCTGCTTTCCCTTGCCTGACTAATCTGTCCCCTGCACTGCTGCTGTTCAGGGCACTGTTCTGTGCACCCCCAGATAGCCTCTTTGCATTTGAACCTGAATCTCAGAGACAGGTTCTTGGGGAATCACAAAAAACAAGTTCCCACATTTGGTAGCAAACTAGCAGAGCATTAATTCCAATATGAGAAAGGCTGTAATGAGAAAATTATAGCTCAGACACTCACAGACATAAATGTTAAATGCTTTAGTGATTTCAGCACTTGGTTTGCAAAATGTAGCAAAACAAATTTAGCAGTGTGGAGAAAGGATCACAGAAAATAATCAGGTTGTGGATCTCAAGACCATAAGGCAGGTAATGTATGCAAATTTATGCCATTCGTTATATGAACTATTAAAGATGAGGTAATTATTCACTACCATTTTATATACAATTATATAGTTATATATGATATGCAAATATATATATGCACAAACCATGTTATTACTTAAAAATGAACAAAATTATAAAATAATGTACTTATATTCATGGATTTAACATGTATAATAATCTAAGAAGAGATAAAAGTTCTCAAATTTGATTTAAAAAATAGATCTTAAAACCTACAACAACACACTTTAGTAAAAAGCGATTCAGAGATCTCTTGGTAAATTTTACTTTTTATTTTTATTTTTGGTACTGGGAATTAAATTCAGGACCTCATGCTTGATGGGCAGGTGTTGTACTGCTGAGCTAAGCTGTTGGCCTTCAGAGCTCTCTTTGTAAAAGAAAAAAATATAGAGAAAAGATTTTCACTATACTATGTATCATTTTATTGGGGAACTTAAATAGTGTAGTTGAGTTATAGAAAGAACAATAAGCCTTAACATTTTAATCACAAAAGTGGAAAGAAAGAAAAGAAAGAATGGCAGGAGCAGGAATAATAGAGAGGAAGAAAGAAGAAAGAAATGAAGGAAGCAAAGGGAGAAAATTTGGACAATAAATGATGCATTAAGTGTCGATGAATTTTATTTTATTTTTAATAATTTTATTGAGAAACAAATAGCAATGAGAAAGTCTCAAAACCAATTAGTAGGAGAGTTTCAATAATTAGTACATTGCATATTATCTTCTTAGTGGTTATGCATGGTACAAGATGCTGACATGATATCTTATCCAAACACTATTAATACAAATCTTCCTTCTCATTGAATTAAGAGAAAATACTTGTATATCTATCCTAACTATATTGTATATACAGATACAAAATGGTCATTCATTTGTATCCCCATTTCTTGTTTAGTTTTGCCAGGGAAGTGTATTCCATTGTCATTTAAATATTGTAGGTGCATGAATTCAGCAAAATATTACAATATAGTCCAGTAGTCCATAATAGTAGTGGTCTTCCACAGGACTGGCAATGTCAGAAGTTGTTGACCTGAGCCATTTACAGCCCAGCATACCAATATGGCTTCACCCCTTATACCTCATTCTTTTACCTTTCTGCTGGATGGTTAAGACCAAGATAAAGCAAAGCCTATATAACAAGAAATGTGGCTTTTATATCTGATAATGTCAGTCAAGTCCCCTCAGGATTTATCCTGAAACCCTGTACTGCACTTTGTAGATCCTTTCTTATGTGTCAGCCATGTGGATGAGTCACAGCCATTGCTTGACTAATTTTCTCTCTGTGAAAGACTGAAAGAATTTTTTCCCTCCATGTGACTCTCCTTAGGCACACTCTACATCATCAATCACATCCCTCTGAGGCCCCATAATCTCCTTGATCATAAAATTTGGGGCACAACTGAGTTAAATGATGTTATAGAATAGGTTCTCCTATGTCCTGAATCTTCACTGACCTTGAAAGGCTAGGGCCAAAATGTTGGTTATCCTTGCAGCCCTTCCTTTTCTGTAATTTTTAGTCTGCAACCTTAGGTTGTTAACCCTCCAGAAGAGAAGCTTATGATTACCTTACAACATTTGTGGTTGAGTTTAACCTCACTATCTGTCTGAATATCAAACATCTTAGGCATAACATGAAACAGGTATTTTCCATCAAGTACTGATATGTTAAACTTTAAGTCCCTACTGAATATGAAGAAAAACATTTAAAAAATAAAAAAATTAAAAATATGAATAAACAATTACATATTTTACACGGAAATTTAGAAATCTAACCATATTCAGTACTGTAGCAGGACAGTCATTTATTTCCACTTTCATTGCACTGTGGTCAGATAATATGCATGGGATAATTTCTGTTTTCTTGCATATACTTAAGCATGACCTATGGACTAGTATGTGGTCTGTTTTAGAAAATGGCCCATGTGCAGCTGAAAAAAATGTATATTCAACTGTTGTTGGGTGGAACACTCTATACATGTCCACTAAGTCCATTTGTTCCAAGCTCTGGTTCAGTTCTGCTATTTCTTTGCTAATTTTTTGTGTGCTTGACCTATACTTTTTGGATAAGGGGTGTTAACGTCTCCTGTTAAGATTGTTGTATTGGATATTAGATTTTTCATGTCCATTAACCTTTGTCTTATATAGTTGGGTGCTCCCGTGTTTGGTGCATATAAATTTATGAGTGTTACCTCTTCTTGAATTTTTTCCCTAACCTGTATATAGTGGCCTTCTTTATTTCATTTGATCATTCTTGGCTTGAAGTTGAGACTATCTT
>NW_004524686.1:1938538-1939557 GCF_000260255.1 Octodon degus | reverse complement strand
CAACCACTTTGAATACACAGATACAAGCCTGCTATTATTCTGATTGGTTTTCCTTTAAATGTGATCTGTTTATTTTCTCTAGCAGCTTTCAGTATATTGTTCTTGTGCTGGATCCCAGGGATCTTGACTATTATATGTCTCAGTGTATTTTTAATTGAGTTGAAGTTATTTGGCATTCTGTATGCTTCAGTTACTTGAATGTCAGATTGTTTCTTCATATTTGGAAGTTTTGTGCTATTACTTCTGCCCATATTCTTTTTATACCATTTGTATTGACCCTTTCTTTCTCATTGATGCCTATTAGTCCCACTCTGCTCATCTTTGCATCACCTTGCAGGTGATGGATTATTTTTTCCTGCATCCTAGTTGTTTATAAGAGATCTTTTGTTACCTTTTCATAGCTGCAACAGCATCTTCAAGATCTGAAACTCTATCTTCACTTTCACTCAAATGGTTTTGCAAGCTTGTGTTTGAAATTTTAAGTTCCTCTATGTCTCTTTGACTCTGCTTCATACGATCTATTTTTTTACTGTATTGCTCATTCAAGTAATTCATCTCTTTTCTAATCTCCTCTTTTGTTTTATCAGTGTCTTATTGCAATGCAGTTATTAATTCTTTTACTTCAGAGATTATGTCTGATCTTATTTCTTCTATATGTTTCTGCATTTCATTCTTTACTTGAGACACTATTAATTCAGAGATTCCTTTTTTATTTCAAAGATTAATTTTGATCTGAGTTCGTCTATACCTTTCTGCAATTGTTTCTTTACTTCAGATGCTATTAATTCAGACATTTTAGCTGTGCTAGTGTCCTCTGGACTTGTTCTGGGTGAGCTCAGGACCTAAGATTGCATTTTGCTCCTTCTCTTTGTCATTTTGTATAGCACTGTCCTCTGTACTTTAGTGTAGAGCTTTGGTGCAGTTATAACCTTAGCACCTACTAAAATTCATGTGCAGATCTACTAAGTTTGAGTTCATTCAGTTGTGCCTGGCTTGGGTCTGGCTACTGTGCTCCGCTC
>NW_004524686.1:1930532-1938243 GCF_000260255.1 Octodon degus | reverse complement strand
AAAAAAAAAGAATAATTTCCTTTGCCTTTTTTCTATAGGAAATTAAATTAAATATTAATGATGCTAAGAAATGCATTTTATGTGAATTCTAAATTGCTTTAAGAGGGAACTATGAGCTATAAATAGCAGTGTGCATTGCTCTAGTGAGCTGAGAATACATTTTAAGAATCTTTTTAATTAAGAAAGTTAATTTATTTCTAACTATTAATTCTCTCAAATTAGAACTTTCTTCTAAGTATTTATTTCTCATTTCTGTAGACTGTTTTGTTAATTTATACTATCATTTAAAAATAATTTCTAACAAAGAAGTGAGGACAAAGGAAGCTAACATAGAAAAATATTCATGTATGATTGCATCAAGATAGTCTTATTTTCTAAACATCACACTATGTGCATGTTTCCAACAATTATGCTAGACCGTTCAATAGTAAGGAGGTACCTTACTTTAAGTCAAAATGTCCAGTCTCAATTTTTAAATCCTAATCTTTACTATCAAATGGCTACATTTGTCTGAACTAGCCCCTGAGGCACACTCAGAGGTTATGATGGAGACATTTTTGCCCGTTGGATGAATTTGCCCATTAAATAAATTGCTTATCTGGAATACATGGGAAAACAATGACATTTCCTTCCAGAGAGCATTAGCTAATAAGCCCGCTGTTCCCCCTTGCAGGATGCTGAGGCTCACAGGGCCATTACTGATTTCACTCTGTCTGCAGAAGATCGCCTTGGCAGGGTTTCTGAAGAGAACTGAGCTCCTCCTCTCACTGATGACTTTACCTGTTTCCTGAGATTGAGCCTGAGGTCCCGGGGACTCCAGTGCAGATTGTTTATTGATGGGGTGGAAATGTGGCCAAATGGTTATTATTTTTCTGGGACTGTGGAGTCTATTTAAAGCCCATCCTCCCTTACTTCCTGAAATAAGTCAGCCAGAAAAGATGAGTCAATCTTAAGTTCTCAAAAACATACTATTCCTCCCCCCTTTTTTTGTAGTTCTAAAAGATGCCTTCTTTTGTGGTGTGAGCGTTCTTCATATACTCATCCATTTGCAATATATGGGTCATGGGAAGAAGTCTACCACCGTGAAGGTTAAAATAAAGCAAGATATGATTAATGCAAAGGTTAAACTTAATATCAAGATACAGCATCAAGGCACAGATGTGCAGGATTACATTTGAGAAAGTTGTTTTAATTCAGGCAAAATAGGTTATGCTTTATTAAATGGTGATTTTTCAATCTAAAATGTAATGTATCAGAAGAGGGTAGATAGATTAATCACGCATGAAGGAGAAAAATGAGAAAAATCATAGAAGCAATTACTGGCAGTGCTAATCCAAAACAGTTGCATACTAGTTTTTGGTTTGCTTTCAGTAAGAAAAAACTTGCTTACCAAGTAAACAATGGGTGCTTAAAGTGCTTCATATTTAACTTGCCTACAGGCATAAATGTACCAACATCCTAGTAACTGGATATGTAGAGAACTGTATTGCTGACAAATAATAAATGATTTGGTCCACTGTCTGTGTCAGCATCAAGTTGCTGAACTACAGTGCTGACAGTCAGCTATCAACTACCTCTACTTGCCTCACTTGTAGGGATTCTAGACTTGACAAGTGAAAAATGGATGTCAGATTAAATCTGAATTTCAGATAAACAGTGAATACTTTGGAGCAGTTACCAAAGCCATTTCTCATTGGTTATCTACAATTCAGACTTAACTTGGTAATCTGTATTTGGCCTATTAACACAATATAATGAAGACCTGTTTGAACTTCCTATTAGGTAATGTCTGGGCAGGACTCATCAACCCCACAAACTATGGCATTTGTAGGGTGTGCAAGACACCCTTTGACCTCATATCAGTATGAGGAAATGTTTAAAGGGAAACAATGCCATAGTTTGTAGGGTTCAAGAGTCCTTCCCAGCCAATAGCTAAGTGAAGTTTCAGTGAATGGTAGCCTGATCTCCTGCCCATGGCTTCTGAGTACAGCTCTCCACAACAACTTGCAGCTCCATCACCACCAATTTACTCTTTTAACCACTGTATCTACTACCTTATGACGTAGTGCAGTTTGTTCCTCAGATGTATGCGTTTTATCCCTTGATTCCCCTTCAGCATTCTTTCAATAAAAGTGCCAATGATTTCATTTGTTTCTTCATTAATAAGAAGTGTGTTTATGTATAATACATTTTTCATGGGAAAAGAAGCATAGAAGTACACACAACCCCAAGAAAACTGGAATTTAACAAAACTTCCTTTAGTACACTTTAAGTAGATGCTTTCTGTCTGCTAGTTCAATTCCTTCTTTACCTTTCCCCAAATACTGAAAATATTCATGGCCGTGGCTCCGATTTTTTCTTTCAGAATCTTCTTCTAAAAGAAGGCTCTTTAGCTCAAGGATCCTGAGATTAAAAAGTACCCAGTAATGAGCTTAAAATAAATGAATGCACATGGGGAGCTGAAGTGGAGTGATGCAGACATATTTTATTATTAGGCTGGGAGCCTTTGAAAAATATGCATTTGATATGCATGTTAGACCAAAGGTTCTTGAAATGTTTATAAATTTTCTTAATTAGTTAGTTAGACAGGCAGATGGAAATAGGAGAGAATGACAAAGCACACACTGAATCCTGTCTGTGCAGGGGGCAGGGCACAGAAGAGGACAGTGTGATTCAGCTCTTTAGCAGGGAAGTTAAATTAATGTGCAGCTGACAGGTCTACTGAGAAGCAGGACTTGTAGTCTCAGTGTCTGAATCTGTCCCTGATTCTAATGACTCATTTTGTTACTCCCTGCAACTTATTAACTTCTCTTTATTCTAATCTCAGCTGCTGGAAAGAGATTTAATAATACACGATTCACAGGAGGTTATGATCCTGAGTCATTAATGCAAGAATCTGTAGAGAGAAAATATTATTAGCTTCTGGAGAGGGGGTGATAAAAGTAATTCTGAAAGGCAACATTTGGAAATCTGGAGACAGTAACAAAATAAAATATGTAATGGCACAATTCTCAGGAACTTGAGTTAATGGACGTGTAGAAAATGGAGAGTTTATAGGCATCAGGAACAAGGCAAGCTGTGCTGCAAGGCCCAATGCCTTACTTTTTGCCCTGATTTCTATATTTCTTGACTTCCTGCTCTCTCTGCCTATGCCCATTCCCCTTTAGTAAGAGCTGTCTCTCCTTGACACTCTAAACCTAAAGCTATTCTCTGGTGCACCATTTGTGCTAAGACAGAAATAAAATTGTAAGTCAAAGAGGTATTATTTTACAAATTGGCACCAGAATTTCATCTGAGAAAAGAATATATTTTTTTTGTTTTAGAAAAGAAAAATGAACACTGAAAGGATAAGGAGAAAAGAGACACAAAATTATTTTTTAAAGAAGTGAAATTCTGGGGGAGAAAAAGAAATTGGGGGGGTAGGAGCAAGAAAAGTAGAGGGCTGGAGAAAGCCAGCAGTCACAGTCATGTTGGTAGAGATGACAGAGACAGTTCGAAACCTAAGCTAAGGAATACTCATTCTTAATCTTCTCCTGGTACCGTGTTGTAAAAGCCCCTTCCAAGACCTCTTCTGTTTCTATTCTCTCTGCAGAAATGAAGGATGTGAGTCCGAGAAGCAAGGTGAGGTCGCAACACGTAGAACATGGACACTCACCTCCTCCATTTGCACCCACTTTTACTTCAGTGTCTCCCAACTGTCAGACTTCCCGTCAGGCCTGTCTGAGGGTGTTACAGGAGGCAGACTCTGCGAGGCTTCCCTTCTGCCTCGGCCATCTCCAGATTTTCCCTCATCAGGTTGGCTTCTCCTGGTGGCCATTCCAAAAGAGGTCTTTTAAACTGTGAATTGTGTAGCTGGAAAGTTATTCTTTAGATGAGAAGTCTTCTCTTGGAAACTCACCCCTTGTAGAGATATTCATGTTTTACCACATCTTAAATGAAATGTTAAGGGGTTTATGGAAAAAGCCGGTGAATACGTCTAAGGGCTGGAGGGGCTGAGGGCCGTGCTGTATGCAGGGTGAACTGACAGATGACAGCGAGGGGAGGAGTCTGTGGTACAAATCCTTAGAGTCCTCCCTGATAGCCCAATACACTCCTGGGAGAGGCGCTTTCTAAATTATATTTTTAAAGAGAAAAACAAAGGATTTCACAAAGAAATAGACCATTCGGATTTTATCAGTCACCTTTGTCATTGTATTCTGCCATCTGTTAAAAGCATTCAAATACAGTGATACTTAACCACCAGAGAGGTGGCAAACACAACTGTACTGATACTTTTTCTTTAAGAAAATATGTTACATTTTGCTATTAAATAGTAGTAATTTGTAGCATGGAATGTAAGGCAGAGGTATCATGTAACTGTTCCTTTTATGTAAGAAAATGTGCAACTTTTCATCTAAAAATTAAGAGTTTCTTCTCCTTTCTCCATTTTCTTCAAATTGCTTTTTTTTTTTTTTTTAAATGGCTACTTCCCTTTGAAAGGTGATATCTGTGGGAACTGAGTGTAGGACTTTCAAATTTCTCTTCTGCCACTTGGTGCCAGTGGAAAAGATCTCCTTCCTTTGAAGACTGGTTTTTAGAATGACAGTCTTGCGGCTCATTTTTTAAATAGCCGCTTTCCATTTCTAAGGAATTGCTTTGGAGTTCAAACAAAATGAGTCACCCAAGGGGAAAAAAATCACAAGTCATTTTTATGCATTATCCAGAGCAGAAATTTAATTTAATGGCACTGATACATAAAAGCTCCCTGATGCAGCAATTTTTAAAGTCTGTTCCTTTTCTTTTATGATGACAACAACAAGCTCTGTTATCTATGCAGATGAAATAGAAATGGTGAATGATTCTGGCCCCATCTACACGGGAATGGGTGTGTTACAACAGAATTTGGGGATTGCTTTTCAGTTCTTCTTTCTCCCTAGCTGAGCCTGGAGTAGACTCAGGTCTTCACAGTTTTTCCTTCACTTTTTATCCTTTGACTTGAAGGACTGTTCTATGGAAAAATAAAGGGCTAGCGAATATAGAGTTTCATGTGGCTCAAGATCTTTCCAAATGAAAATTTTTTATCCTTATCGTATGTCTATGCTGGTCAAGTTAAACAGATGAATCAGGATACAAAACTCTATTCCAGGTCCAGGGGAGCCCGTCCTGACACTCTCTCTTTCCTCATATCCCCTGGCTGGATGTCCACTTCTCAGACCACGAGTTTTAGCATGTCCATTTAGGGTTCGGTCTCCAAAGTACAACTTTCACTTCTAGACTGAGTGGCAGTTCTGTTTTATGGAACGTTCATATCGTTTTGAAATAAATTTTAAAGTTCACTATTTTATCTTTCTATCTATCTATCTATCTGTCTTTCTATCTATCTATTGATCCATCCATCTATATATTAATACAGCAAAAATAACTATGGGTAAGGGACACTTAAGTTCCATAGCTGCAATTCCTTATTTAAAAGTTTGACTCAGGAGCCAGAACGGCACCCCACATTCATCCCCACTTTCTAAGTGTGTGCCCATAAGCAAACAATCAGATATATTTTTAAGCAAAGTACTATGTCTAGGAAATGGGCCCTATGATAAAGATCAGCGAATGGAATGAGCGAAGATTTACTCTTAGCTCTCTACAATGTAGGCATTCATCTCTTTATGGATGTTGCAGCACTAGTTCCTTTTCCATATCTGCTTAAAACAAAAGAAAACAAAAGAATGGGTGACTTAACAACCATTTATTTTCCTGAGCTTAATACTACTACTTACACTTTTCTTTTGTTGGAGCTACTGAGTTATAGAAGATTATGAAGCTTTTGAAAATCATCATATCAGCTGCTGTGGCTTATGTGCGCAGAGTGCCTCAAGGGCCCATGTGTAAAAGTTTGCTCCTGAGAGTGTTGGTGTTAAGAGGTGCTATGGACCTTTAAGAAGTTAGGTCTCGAGGGAGATCCGTAGGCCACTGGAAAATACCCGTGAAAGGAACTGTAGGGCACTGCCCATCATTTCTCTTTTGCTTCTCCAACTGTAACTGTGGACAGTTTGCTCTAGACATGCTCTTGCCTGACATGTCACAACTGGAAGCCTCATCAGAACTGAGTGAATGCTGACACCATATATCTAAAACTGCACTACACAGACCTCTTCTCTTTATAAGTTAATTCCTTTATGTATTTCATTGCAGTCATGTAAAAATGACTAATACATCAGCCAAAAGAAATTAAAATATCAAGTATAACATTAGTAGTTTACATCAATTGAATCTAAAAGATGTCAGGTCTTTGGTGCCTTGGATGCATGATTAATGCATTATTTTTTTAAATCTTCATAACAATGTCATGAACAAACTTCTCTCTCTCTCTCTCTCTCTCTCTCTCTCTCTCTCTCTCTCTCTCTCTCTGAGAAAACTGGGAAACTGAAGTTTAAAGGTAAGTTCAACTTACCTTTAAACTGAAATTTAACTTACCATTCTAGTTACATATTATTGTGTAACAAACCACTCCAAGCTTAGTAGTCTTTAGCATACCCATTATTTAGTTTGCACAGAACTCTGCCATTTAAGCACTTCTTTGTCTGGACAATGAGGCCTTGCTCCAGGCAGTGTCTGATGAAGTGATCCAAAATAGGGGAGAAATCCAGGCTGGGAGTTAGAGTCACAGGCTGCTCAGATGCACATGTGGCTGATACTTCATTTGGCTCCTTAAATCAGGTTCTTGGCTAAAATATTTAAGTGACTTCTCCATGGGGCTGCTTCACATCATGGCACCCAGACTAAGCATCCCAAGAGACAAGGAAGGAAAACTTCCAAGAGCTTTGGCCTGGAAACTGGCAGTGTCATTTGCATGGTATTCTATTGGCCACAGAGCAGAGAATCAAGGGAAAACAATAAAGACCCCACCTCTTGATGACTGCAGTGTTAAAAAATTTAAGGGCCATGATTCAGAACTACTCATTCTGGCATCATGTAACTGTAAGCGAAAAAGCTAATTCCCAATCTCTGGAGTCATAATTTCAAAGGTCTGGTCCTTAATTACTTTTCTAAATTATGGTGCTTTAAAAGCTACTTTTGAATTAAGGGAGAACACTTAAGACAGAATTATAGACACTCATAAAATTCATACCTCCCAAAATTTACCTTAAGTAGAGTTCAGGCAGCACTGAGATGAAAGGAACTTCAGTATGTTAACCCTTCTCCTTCATTCGCGGACCTGCAGTTCAGGCTCCAGGTGTCACTGGCACAGCCCTGTGATGGGCTGCAGTAGTGGGCCAGAATTTGCATTCACGCCTTCTCCATGGCATTGGCATGGAGGTACAGCACACATGTTCCTCCCTCTTTCTACTTTGAATGTAAGTAATTTGTATCCAAATGACATCATTTACCCAGAGCTTTACAGTACCCGGAGTAATTGCACCCTTCTGATCTCACCGAGTACGTTTACTGTCCTAACCAGGTGATGCAGGACAATGTAGACTGTGACTCTGAAAGCCAACTCAGGGAAGAGGAATCACTGGTTTTTAAGCCATACAACGCCCAGTCAGAAAAGTAGTTATAAAGCATAAGTCAGTGAAAAACATGGCTGTTGGAATTTTGCCAGAAAATTGGAAGTGAGAATAACAACCTACACTACAGTGAACAAGGTAGACAGGAATGTTGATAGATAGGTAGATAGGTAGATAGGTAGATAGGTAGATAGATAGATAGATAGATAGATAGATAGATAGATAGA
>NW_004524686.1:1915600-1930359 GCF_000260255.1 Octodon degus | reverse complement strand
TACCATAATCAATTGCTATACACTGTGCAACCCGAAACAGAAATTCATATTTTCATAATATTAGAGGGTAGAAGTCCAAAATCAAAATGTAAGTAGGCTATGCAGCCCTCCAGAGTCTCCAGAAAAAGATTATTCCCCGTCCTCTTCTAGCTGTTGATGGCTTCCAGAAGTGCTTGGCATTTCTGTCCTCTCCTCATCTGTTGGCATTCAGCCCCATGTGTCCACATGCAAATCTGCATCTTCTTGTAGCAACGCCAGTGGTTGGATTAGGGCCACTTCAGTCCACTATGACCTCATGTTTACTGAGTACATCTACAAAAATGATTTTTCAATAACACCCACAGATTCTGGACCCATATGAATTTTGCCACAATTCAATCCAACGCCTTTCCCTTTTAGAGTTGTGGAGAGTAAAGCATGCCTAGCAATTATCCCTGATAATGCAGAGGAGCAATTTGGAATTTAAAACCAGATCTTCTAACTCCAATCTTGTGTGGTTTCGCTGTGCCAGAACATACAAAGGAAAGTTTCTGCTGTAACATAACCTCATTTTATTCCCCACATACAGCACATAAAACAAAAGGAAGTCTGTCTGATCTGTAGTTTCATGAAGGGAAAAAAATGACTTCCTTGAACCTGCTGCCCCTTCTATTTGTTCCCATAGCAACCTATTATGCCCTTCATAAATGTTACTACTTTACTGTACTTTCCTTATTGTTTGTCTGTTTCTATTAAATGCAGAGGAAAACCGGATTGATGGTGACACTAATGAATGAGTCAGAGAGGGAAACAAAGGGTTTTGCCTGGGTCACAGGGGACGGATACAGTTTGAACTTGAACCTATTCTCAGAGGCCATGACTTTTTAGAATATCTCCTGAAAGCAGCAAGCTTTTCACTCCTTCGTCCGGTTTCATGTCCCACTAGTACCATCAGGCATAATGCCCACGATTTGTGAGCTAGGAAAAGACCAAGAAAATATTTGAAATCTGAAAAAAATAGTACCAGCTATCTAATTATAAAATATTGCAAGAGAGTAACAAGGATTCTAATTACATAGAGATAACATTGAAAGTAACTACACAGTTGCAATAGCTCAATATGCAAACTGGATCTAAACTGAGGTCCTTATGCATCTAAATTGATTCATGGTCTCATAAGATTAGGGTCTCCAAAGGAAAGGACATTTTGGGCTTAGGAAGATCATAAAATATCTCTGACTCTTCTTACTTCAAAATCAAACCTTTTTATAAAGATGAAGACAATTGTGGATTCAGTCTGGCACATGAGATGGGAGAGTGTGAACAGGGTTTCCCCCCTTTCATCACAAGTAAAGTAGCTCCTCCTTATTATGTAACTGTGTTGGGATCAGTACCTCAGCACTGATGAGGTCTTTGTGCACTATTTACGGCTCACTTCTTTCCAGCCTTCTTCCTAGAGATGGGTCTAACAGAAAGACGCATCTCATCTTGATGTTTTTCCATGAAAGTTTTGATCCAATTACCCCTTAATCTTTTGCTACACAGTGTTGTGCAAGCAACCAAGCAGCCAGAGCCCTTGTCTGTGATAGTTAGCATAAGAGACAAAAGAAATAAAAAGAAATCCAAGAAATAAAGAAGAACCCAAAGAAATAATTCTGGAAAGAAGAAGGTTTTATCATTTCATCTTATCTTTCTTTTCTTCATAACACTCAGCTAAAGGAACACCTGGATTGTAAGGATGTTAGCAATCTTTCAGCCCTCTCTAGACACCCACCCACAAAATTCTTGCTATTCTTTCTTTGCCTTGTACATTTCCATAACATTCAAAGTAGAGCTCTGACTTCAGTGTGCAAGTCACAGTTCCCACATGGAGGAATCTTATGACTCTTGTTGGCAACGAGAATTTGTTCTTTCTAACCACAGGAAAAGCCAAGGACGCAAAGTGAGTCCGTATTTTCCTAACCATTCATCAGCTCTCTGTTGCCCTCTATTCCTTCCTTGCCTGGCTCAGAGCTCTAGGCTATGGTTTCAACAACTTTCTTATCAACACCGCTCCACTCGTTCAGCCTTTTTCCTTCCACTAGGAACATTCTAAAATCTGTACCTTGCTTTAGTCTTGGTGTTTATAACACTGGTCCAGCAAATATCTTTCCGGAAACTCACTCAACTTCTCTGTTCATCCACAAAGAATCCACTTGCAAGGGAGGAATCCTGTTTTCTCAAAGTATAATTCCTTGGGGAAAACAACATCACCACATGGCGACCCAGGAATATTGTTAGATATGCAAATCTGGGGCCAACCCCCCACCTAAACTGAATCAGCATCAGGGATGGAGCCAGGGGCACACTAATGTTTGAGAATTACCCAATTAGATAATAGCAGAGATAGACTTTAGTCTTTAAAATAAAAGGCTGTCAGGAGCATTATTCTAAAATGCATGTGTGGTTTAAGATGAGCATTACATTACATTTTCATTGTAGGATTGCAGGGCTAGCACTTTAGAAGTGGCCTGATTTCTCCCAGGCAACGTGAACTGATTTAGGAAGCCTTGACCGAGATCATAGACCTCCTGACGTAAAAACTTCTCTAGTCGCAGACAATCATGCATAAAATGTTCACAGGATTAAATGTTTCCCCCATATAGACCTCTTTATTTGTGATATCATAAATATTGATGCACTACTAATTATTAAAGTGTTCAAAATTACTGTGAAGAAAGGGACCACATCTAACCCCTGCTTGTCTTATTATTCTTAAGGCAGAGCTATTAACTTTCCTTAACTTATGCTTCAGGTGTTGAAAAGCTAATTCACGGCTCTCCAGCAGCCCAGACTTGTGCTTGTAGGGACAGCTTTGTTCTGCTGCAGACAGTAATTGCCTGACTACTAGCCTAAATTGCCCTGGAGAAGAAAGAATAGCTATGCTGTGGATTTAAAGCAGTGCGTTACTTGCTTTGCACAGTAGAGAACCTCTCCTATAGATAGTTTTACTCTAATCCACCTAGCACCCTCCAGTTGAGACAGGAGAAACACCATGATAAATCTTGCACTAATGTATTTTCTGTTTACACTGGTTAATGTATTTAAGACAAATCAAGGATTCGGGCACAGGATCTTCAATGGTGCAGGATAGAGCAGATTAGCTTTATGGATGTGTGGATAATAATTCAAATTTAACTAGATATAACAATTAAAGCTACTTAAATGGGAAAGAAGCTTTTGATTTGAAAAACATGGATCTACTGCTCAAAAATTAGAGTTCCTAATCTGTGGGCACTTGAAAGTCACCTGGGGAGCTTTTAAAATATTAATGGAACTGAACTGAGAAAGGTCCCAATGGACAGAGATGGAACAATATGAGTAACAAAATGAATTACACAGTTCTGGGTACAAAATAAATACTCATGAACCCATTTATTTAATTAAAAATTAAGTAACAAATGGGAGAGAAGAGAAAACTCTTTCTTAGGAAATAATTACAAATAATTTATGTTGATATTCTCACCTGCAGGAGGTAAACCTTAATACCTTCCTGTCTTTCTCTCTGCACCTCTTAATAATTTCATGTCAAAAAATAAGAGTATGGGGAGATGCTGTGGTAGGGGCAGAAAAGAGCTTGACAGTGAAGGAAAACAGTATCGCAGGAAGGTGACCAAGGTCAGACCCTCGCTGATGGGTCATGTTCATGGCATTTATTTCACGAATGATGAAGACACTTTATATCTGTAGTGTTCTTTCCAAAACCCTTAAATCCAGTCTCAGTGGAGGGAAAACTTCAATGCAGCCAGGTTCTTCAAAATACCTGGCCAACACTCTTAAATTGTCAGGATCATTAAGGAATAACCAGGAGACCATCACAGACCTGAGAAGACAGAGAATACACAGTGACAAAATAGGACAGCGCATCATGGATGGGATCCTGCAACCATGGTAGACACTAGAGGAGAAGCTAAGGAAGTGGAACAAGGATGGAATTCACTTCACGGTACTGCACCAGTACCAGTTTCTTCCTTGTGGTAAATGAACCACAGTGTTGTAAGATGCCAACCAGAAGGGAACCGGGTGAGAGGCATATGGGATCTTTCTGCATTATTTTTGCAACTATTCTGTAAATGTGAAAGTATTTTTAGAATTCTGTTAAGTCTATTCAAAAAATATTAATGCTCAAAGACACCACAGAGAAATTAGGCAAGAATCTCTGAGGTGGAAACTATGCATTCATGTTTTCTGAAGTTCTCAGCTGATTGCCATGTAGAGCAAAAGTCACTGATGACCTAAGTAGACTTAAGGAATAACTTTCAGTGGGGCAGAATGGTGATACTGAAGCAACGTGCCACTTTTTTCTCTGCTGATAAAACATCTCCTTATAGAGGCCGGGAGATGGCTCAGTGGAATAAGCGCTTCCCTGGCAAGCACAAGGGCCTGAGTTCAATGCTCAGTTCCGCCAAAAGAACAAAAAACAAAACAAAAATCTCCTTCTGTTCTAGTCAAATCTGCTAAGTATTATTGGTGCCTTGCACTTAATTGAAAAAAAAAAATCAATGCCTGGTGCCAAAAAAGTTTAAAAAAATAAAAAGAAAAGTAAAAACAGAATAAATTTATATAATGGATTTTTTGAGATTACAACCCATAGTATACAGTCCAATTTATATAATAGCTTTTTTGAGATTATTCCATAATGGCCCATGTGCACTCCATCTATTCTTTTATGTTATCCTGACAAAATTCTATAGTCAGAGCTGTTGGGTCCTGATAGAATCCTGTGACAAACAGAATGGATGCAATTAAGATGATAATGTGAGACTCCTCTGCCACTGGGAAGCCATATAGTCATGGTACATCTTTTGGATATGTCTATGGAAGTCTCTGTCCAAAAGCATGCACTTCATTTTTCAGTTTTTATTAATTTTGAAGGAATATTTGTTTCATTTATTCCATTTCCATACTATGTTGAAAAGTTTTCCTCAATTATGAATGCATTAAATGCAAAGAAAAATCTTATTAACTCAAGAGAATCAATGTTATTTTTGACTCAAATAAATTTTAAGACTTGTTACCATAGGAAAAGCTAGTGTTGGAAAAGCTCCATTAATCCACCCTCTTTGAGCATAACTTGGTGTATCTTCTATGACGGCATCTCTTTGGTAGTATCTAATGTGATTTTTCAGATCCAGTACTCGACCTAAAAAAAAATTATGAGGACAGAAAATCAGGACCTAGAATTCTACCTAGGAAGCTGCAAAGTCTCCATGAGCCTGGCCTGGCAAAGCCAGCTATTTCACTTAAATAGCCGAGTTTTATAGCCTCCAAATCTAGAGCATACCAAACAAAATACTCCTATCTCACCCTTGCTATTTCATCTGGTTAATCATTATAGGGCATATCTCAGTACAATTGGGGGGAAGGAAGGAGTCTGCAATTTTAAGATTATAGTCAGTATCAAAAGATGTGGCTTTTGCCTGCTTAGACGGGTGCAGGGACCAGGGTTCTATCCCCAGGCATTCGTGACAGCCCCACCCCCAGGGCACACTGAGATGACAACCGAGACTGGGCATGATGGCGCACACTTGTAATCCCAGCACTTGGTAGGCTGAAAACAGGAGGATCACTACAAGTTCGATCTGTGTAGTGAGGTGCTGTAGACCCTGTACTAAATACATTTTTTTAAAAAAGAAAAAGAAAATGTGGTTTTCTGTGAGTTACAGTTCAATTTTTACTGTCATTACAAGCAAATATAGAAGTAGAGTTGCCAGGAAGCTAAATCATCTGACGAGCGAAGACCTAGGAACATCACATACCTTTATCCTACCTGCAGCATTCTTTGTCTTTGGTAAAGGAGATTCTCATAATCAATGAAGGTAGTCAAAAGTATTGTTACCTGGTTTTAAGGAACATTACTGTACCTCCTAGGCATTCAGAAATAAAGAAGTTAATTTGTCTGTATATAGCAAACTTGTTAGTCAAATTCATTCTTTTTTTTTTTTTTTTTTGGCAGAACCGGTGATTGAACTCAGATCCTTGTGTTTGCCAGTCAAGCGCTTATCCTACTGAGCCATCTCCCCAGCCCCCTACTCCTTATTCTATACTCGGTCTTAGAAATTGTTCTCTTTCCAGGTCATGGCATAGTATCTGGTGCAAGAAGGCCCACTAATTTTCTCTTCTATAAATCTGCCATTTGGATCCAGAAACTCTGGTTGGTGTTGTAAGAGAATAAAGTAAGATGCCTTTCATGCTACTTATAGATCAAAAAAGGCTATCTATAGAAGGGTAAAGGAAACAGATGCTCAGAAAGATGCCAACTAAAGGGCCAGGAGGTGAATGTACTCCTGAAGGAGGCACAAGAGTGTAAGACCCAGAAGAGAGGCTGACAGATGTTAAGAAATATTGCTGAAAACTATCATGATCAGTGGACTAAGTGCCTGCTTAGGCAAACACAGGGACTGAGGTTTGATCCCCAGCACCACATGCTGCACTGGCCTCCACATCTGGGTGCACTGAGCTGGCTGTGGAGTCCAGATATGGTTGTATACACCTGTAATCTCAGCTCCAAGAAGGTTGAAAACAGGAGGATCACTAGAAGTCTGAGGCTCATAGTAAGACCCTGTACCAAACATATAAAAATAAATAAATAAATACTAACATGATCCTTCACTGCTTGATCCTTGCCTTGCCTTCCATAAAGTACATTTGTATGCTATTAAAAGCTATTTCTGTGTTTTAATCTAATTTGTGTGAGCTTGTTATCCAGTAAAATATTTAAGAGAATAATTACATGTTTGTTTCTTAGTTTCCTTTCAATGCTATAATGCTTACTTTATAATATTTAATAATATATTATTCATAAATTAAAATTATATGCATCTAGCAATGAACAATTTTTGTGTACTTAGCACATCACATGTAAATATGTATATGTAGAAGATACATACATATGTGTGTTCACACTATTTTATAGGGAGTCTCTGTTACTTTAAGGAACCACTTAAGACATCCATCTAGTAACAACACTTTCATATGTTACACCCATGGTGAAGAACCAGTAAAATCTCCCCAGTAATATATTTTTCACAGTGATTAAAATTAATTGTACTGATGCCAGATTGACTGAAATGCAATAAAGATTAACAAATTAATCTATGTGCAAACTTTGAAACATTTCCTTTGTGCAATATGCAATAGACATATGAATTCTTAAAATTTATTAGCATGCTTACTATTATTATGATCATGAAAACATAAAATAAACATCAAAATGTATTATGATTATTATAAAAATGTCGATTTAGTCCCTGGAGAACTTGGTCAAGATGTTTTAGCAGACATAGAAAAAAAATCCATCTTTTTAAGAACACACAGAAAATATTTATTTAGAAAAACACCAGGCAATATCAAAGCAAAACAATTTAACTTTGAATGAGGATTTATTTCTACTTGGAATTTCTATTTCTCTCAGTGGAGAAACATGAAACTGGAAAATGTCAAAAAGGACTAATGAAAGTATTATACCGATGTGTTTGACCCCTTGGCAATGCCACAGTGGCCACTCTCATAACACCAAATGCCTGCTGGACTATTTTATGCAAAGTTATGAAGGAACAGTTAATTATCTCCTCTGCAGAAAGGATAAGCATAATGTGAGATCATAGATAACCAATATGCTCAGAGACTTCAGAAATATGAATATGGCTCAAGCATATTGCCCTTATGATTTAAGGAGTATGTGAACAAAGAAATAAAAACTATATGCACATCTTCAGCTTGCTTTTGTAATCACTAGAGCATCTAAGACAATCAACATGCGTTGTTATTTTATGTGCTTCCTAGGGAGTTTACAAACTACTGTAGGTGGACTCTGAAAGATCAAGGCTTTGGGAGTCTTAGCATCTTTGTGACAGTTACTTGGTTATACATGCTAATGTAGTGAAAAAGCAGTACTAGGTATCATAAACAAAATGATTGTAATTGAGCTTCGATAAAACATAGTTTACAAAGCTGAGTGTGTGTGGCCCATGCCCCAAATCCCAGCACTCAGGAGGCTGAGGCAAGAGGACAATTGCAAATTCAAGACCAACCTGGGCTACAAAATGAGCTGAAGGACAGCCTGAACTGCATAACAAGAATAAAAGCCTGTCTCAAAAAAGCCTTTAAGCGGCTGGGGAGATGGCTCAGTGGATAAGCACTGCCCTGGCAAGCACAAGGGCCTAAGTTCAATCCCTGGTTCTGCCAAAAAAAAAGAGCCTTTAAAAAATGCAATTTACGTAAGCAGATGTAGGCTGCATCTGACTGTGGGGCATAACCTGCCAACTCTTACTTTAGCTTTCACCCACTTTTGCCTGTGACTTTCTCTTTCAGTGAGTACTTAGAAAGTGACTTCCTAGGCATTTCAAAACTGCTTGTTCTGTAATGGCTGATGGAGCCTGAAAGTCACACTGCTAGAGTATATATTTATTTATTTATTTATTTTTATTTTTTTATTTTTTTTCAAAGTTTTATTGACAAACAGATAGCAATGAGACAGTTTCAAATCATATCGGAAGGACAGTTTCAACAAATAATACACTGCATATATAGAGTATATATTTAAATAAAATGAAGTCACGCAATTGGAATGCTCAGTTTTATGGCATGTGTTGGTAGTGTCATACAGAAAAGATGGAAGTGCTGGGTCAGGAGGTGTTACTACCTGTGCTCTATGCATAATGCATCTTTAGGGAATGTGAGCTGGAAAATAGAACTAGTAGGATTAGGAATTTAGCATTTCTTACAGTATTATTTGTTAAAGCATATCCAGATTTCTTTGTCAAAGAAAGACAACAGTCGGGTTGGAGGAAATCACTCTCAGGCAAAAATAAGTGAATCACTCTAATGCACCAAAGGAAATAGTTGGCTGTTACTCATAGAGCAGATTCGGCAGACTTTGAACACAAAGATGGACGTTTTACCTTTGTCTATAAGAGGCCCTCATTCAACAAGTACACTTATAAAATGCTTAAGAGATTTTTATTCAAGGGCTTTCAGCCAAGTACGCATTGCAAGAAGAATGGTATTTCAGTCTTCAAAATGAAGGCAAGCGCTTGCTTCGGCAGCACATATACTAAAATTGGAATGATACAGAGAAGATTGGCATGGCCCCTGTGCAAGGATGACATGCAAATTCGTGAAGCCTTCCATATTTTTTATGGCAATCAGTATGGAGACTCCTTAGAAAAGTTGGATTAGAAATCCCATTTAAACCAGATATTCCTCTACTGGGAATTTTCCCAGAGGATCTGGAAACATCATATCATAGTGATATATGTGTGCCTATTTTTATAGCAGCACAATTTGTGATGGCCAATTCTTGGAAACAACCAAGATGCCCATCACCTGAGGAATGGCTGAAAAAGATGTGGTATTTTTACACAATGGAGTATTATTCAGCTATTAAGAATGATAAACTGCAAGCCTTTATATTGAAGTGGATGCCACTTGAACATATACTCATAAGTGAAATAAACCAGACACATGTGTAAATATTGTATAGTTTCTCTAATATAAGAACTCAAAAGAAGAAATACAAATACAAAGGTATAATAGAAGTAAAAGGAGAGAAGAATCTCAAGGACTAACTAATCAAGAGAGGGAAAGGAGAAGAGCTAGAAAACATGAATAAGTCAAGCCATACAGTTATATGTAGAAGATGGGCAAGGCAATGATCCTGAAAATCTCCAGAAGATTTTTTAATCTAGCAGTTAATTGGAAAGATTCTCACCCTGACTAACTATATATACTGATACCTATGAATTAAGCTACCGCACTGCAGATGGTAATTTGTAATAGTGGTTTCATGCTTGGAAAGCCTGTCATTCTGGTCTTCTGAATATGGGCTGCTTGTCATGACATGCCAGTTGCTTCTATGATGTCTCTCAGGTAGATGGTTGTTCAAAAAGTGGGGGATGGTGAATGAAAGCAAGAGACAGGAAAAGGAATATTATCGGACTGTCCTGCTTCAAGGTTGTATATGGTGAGATTTTTGGACTTATGTGTAAACATAAGAAGTATATAATTCTTTATGCCTATTTTTAAAATATATTCTAATTTTTAAATGTTTTTATTATATTCTGTAGGGACTTAAAGCTCAACATATCAATACTTGATGAAAAATACCTGTTCCATATTATGCCTAAGATGTTTGATATGCAGACAGATAGTGAGATTAAGCTTAACAGCCTAAGTTGTATGGTAATAACAATAAGCTTGTCTTCTGGATGGTTAACAACCTAAGTTTGCAGACCAAAATTAGAGAAAAAGGAGGGCTGCAAGGAAAACCAACATTTTGGCCCTAGCCTTCGAAGGTCAACTGAGACTCAGGACATATGAGAACTTGTACTGTAACGTCATGTAACTCGGTAGTGTCCCAAATTTTCTGATCAAGGAGATTATGGGCCCAAAGAGGAAAGTGATCGATGATGTAGAGTGTGCCTAAGGAGAGTCACATGGAGAGAAAACATTCTCTCAGGCTTTCACAGAGAGCACATTAGTCAAGCAATGCCCGTGATTCATCCACATGGCTGACACTGACAAAGATTCTACAATCTGAGGTACAGGATCTCAGGATAAATCCTGAGGGGATTTCACTGACTTTATCAGACCCAAAAGCTACAACTCTTGTTGCATAGGTCCTGCTTCACCTTGGTCTTAACCATGCAGCAGAAAAGTATAAAAACGAAGTATAAGAAGTAAAGCCATGCTGTTATGTTGAGCTGTACAGTACTCAGGTTAACAATTTCTGACATTGCTAGTCAAGCAGAAGACCCAATACTATTATGGGCTACTGGACTCTTTCAGAATATTTTGCTGAGTTTACACACCTATAATATTCAAATAACGGAACTTAACAACAAAAAGGGGATACAGATGAATGTCCATTTTGTATCTGTGTATTCTAATAGCTAGGATAGATATATAGTTACATTCTCTTAATGAATAGAGGGATTTGAATGGTGTTTGTAAGTAGGATATCATGTCTGCATCTCATACAGCAATTAACTACTAGGAAGAAGGTATACAAGGTGTTAATTATTGAAACTGTTCTACCAGTTTGGTTTGAAACTGTCTCATTGCTATATGTTTCTCAATAAATTTATGGGAAAAAATGAAGGCAAATTAGCACAATCACTACAGTAAGAAAAATATAGGTAGAATTCCAGACCTGGTCAACATTGGAAGAGAAAGGATTACCAGGACAAACTATGTCCTGGGAAAACCAAAACATCTCACATCTACGATACTAGGTTCCTAATCTGCCTAGAAGAAAAGGAGCCCTTAATGGAGTCTGAGGAAATTGAAACGAGAGAAGTATCAGACGTGATTAGATCACCATTAGCTCCCTAGCTTAGAGCAAGTGCATTATGCCAAAACTTAGCAAGGTTGATGACTTATTTTTAAAAGTTCAAGCAGACTATCAGAGTAGAATGGAGCTTATCACGGACAGGACCATTCTACAGAATTAGCAATTGTTGGAGAGGATATATGTCAATGTTTTAAAAGAGAATGAAATCACTAAGCTCACACATTTTAGGGTGTGATAATCTTAAATTCAGATTTTGACTGTCATTTCTAAGCCTGATCATGTATTTGCTTTTGCTATTATGCACAGTATGTCACATTTTATCTTCAGCTGGCTTCCCTTAAAAATGGTATGATAATAGTATCTATCCCTTGGCCTAGTGTACTTAGTAAGAAAAATATTCATGGTACTCTATGTCCTGTTGTATAGCAATTTCTCAATTAGACATATACTTTATTAAGTAGACATAGAAAAACTAGTAGGATTAGGAATTTAGCATTTCTTATAGTATTATTTGTTAAAGCATGTCCAGATTGCTTTGTCAAAAAATAAGAATACCAGGGGCATTTTTAAATTTCGGAGGTCTGTTATGATTTTAATCTGACCCTTTGAAAGAGCAAGACCACAGTAGCATCTCACTGTGTGATGTACCAGTCGGCTCATCAGACTGCAGCTTTCGTGCATTAGCATTTTCTAGGGTATGGCGACCCTTCTCCAGCCACAAGGGGACTGATTTGGACAGAGAACAGAGGAGAACTCAGCCTGGGGAGGGTGAATAGCAGCAGTTTTCTACATTTTTCCCAACGCTTAAATAAAGAGTCATATTTTTTTTTCTGACCCAAATGGGCTTCAGACACTCATGACAGAGAAAATGTTCTTTATTTCATCACCTACGTAGCTGATCAGAGAGCACACAATACTAGTAAATGACATATTTCTAGCTACCCCACTCCCTTTCAGAGTAAATTAAAACCAGTTGAAGGGTTATGATAAAATCTTGTCACAAATGGATTTTCTTTTTCTGTGTATTTCTAGATTTAAGGAGATCCAGACTTTAAATTGAACTGCATTAAATATGTCCAATATTCCTTGAATCTGTCAACTAAAACAGTTTTTAACCTTTTAGGGCTTTCAGGGTTAACAGCCTGGTATGGTATTCATGCCATATATTTGCCACCAGTGTTCTAAGTTATCTAGGTAGTAAAATTCAATTCAGGCCAAATTTAAATATTTATTTTAATTTCAGACATCAGATGGAAAAGTTTCAATAGAAAAAGATGCATATGTGTGTGTTTGCATACAAAAGCACATGTGTGTGAGATAGATAGATAGATAGATAGATAGATAGATAGAGATAGATAGATAGATAGATAGATAGATAGATAGATAATTATTGGCTCATGCAATTACATATGCTGAAAAAGCCTGCAGTTGGATATCTGTAACTTTGAGACCAATAATAACCTGCAGTGTAGTTGGAAGGCCTGAAAGCCAATAGCCAATTGTATAGATCCAAATCTAAGTCCTGAGAGGCATAAAACCTGCACCAGGACAGAAGACTGGAATTTATTTTCAGTCAAGCAGAGAGAGGGTCAGTTTTTCACTCATCCACCTTTTTATTCTATTTGAGCCCTCAATAGCTTGTGTAATGCCCACTCACATCAAGGATGGTGATGAGATTCATTCAGTATATGATTCAAATACTCATCTCTTCCTGAAACACTCTCTAAAGACTTATGTAACAACAATGGTCAACCAGATATCTGAGCAACTTGCAGGATGATCAAGTTGATGCTTATAATTACTTAGCACAGAAAAAAAAAACTTTTAGCTTCCATATTCACTTATTTAGATTTAATGAATATAACGTCCACAAAATCATGAGGCATAATGACACAAGAACAATGCCTCGATTGTTGAATCAATGCAATCATTGTCCAAACAGCTGTTCCGAAGGAAAATACCAACAATAAGGCAACTTCCTATTAAAATTTGTCTTGGATTTTCTATGGTACAGTTAAAAGGAATAATGCCAAAAGGTTAGCACTGTGGCCCTACCTAAAACTTTATTATTTCTAACTTTCAAATAATCTACCTGATTCTGATGCAGGAAATTTGTAAACCAGTGATCTGAGGATTCTATTCTGATGCCAATCAATAATTTAAAAGTATCGTCTTTTATAAAAATTGAATAACAAAATTTATTTTTATCCTAATTTTTGTATTGTGCTGATTACCTTATTATAATGAAATACTTCATAATGAGCCATGGGCATAGTTCATTGATAATATCCTTACTTCCATGCACAAGTGTCTGTGTTGTATCCCCAGTATTGCAAACAAAATTTCTTGTTGAATTTTCTAAAATCAAATTAAAAGATTTAATTCCAAAATAAACGTTGTAAATTTCTATTTCTATTATTGGCACCATAAATATTGTACTTCCTCCAAAAAATGTAAAAATTTACTAACAAGAATCTATAAATTCTTATCAGACTTAAGGGGAACCAAGATATTTTTGACCCCTCTCACCAAAGAAACGCCAGTGAGGGGACTCCTAAATCCCTGGCCTTTCTTCCCACAAGTGCTTCCCAGAAGGAGAGACTGCAGCAGATCGCAGAAGTCTTGTGGAGCTGAAGAAGTACCGATGGGTGTTTGAGAAAGCAGATGTAGGAAAACATTTTCCAGCCAAGGTCCTGGCATAAAATATGCTCAACAAATCTAAGTAAGCATCAAGCAAAATTCTAATAAGTAAAAGCCCCAAACAATCCAAGCAAACAAAAACTATGTGGAAGTACTAATCTACACGATGGCTAAATTTAAACAAGTTTAGAAGATAATTCATCTGCCAACTTATTAGAGGGGAGAATCGTTTTTGGAAGAATTGGGATACTCATTATAAAACCCTGGAAAGTCAGTCTTTAGCAGAATGTTAAATTAGTCCTAGAAGGAAATAAAAATTTGTTTTCTGGGGTTTCTTTGATCAACATTAAATATAGTTTAAAAAGAAGTCAAGCTGACTTTTATGGAACTTACCTGACTGTCAGAATATATTTCAAGAATTTTTAGAAGAAAATAAAATTCAGACATTCAACAATATGTTATCAAAAGGGCCATTATCTGTTCCAAATTTAATAAAATTTTAATGTTTGAAAAATTTCACCTGTAACTAGACCAAATACCTATGTATAAATCCCATAGATTTTTGTGATGAGATTATCTTAAAAAATAATCACTTCAAAAGATTGTATGTAAAATGAAAAAGAATAGGTGTCTGAGTTTAGCAGAATATGTGCACTTAAATACATATCATGAGTTTAAATTCATTTGTTTTTTCCCCTTTTGTCAATATTTTGTCTGTTTTCTCTTCTTTATTTCTTATACATTTCTTTCTTCTTCCAATTTTGCATGCGTATATCTGGTAATATGAATAACTGATTGGAAGACAACT
>NW_004524686.1:1883888-1914045 GCF_000260255.1 Octodon degus | reverse complement strand
GCAGGGGCCAGGGGTTGGATCCTCAGGCCTACCATGCTGGTTCCACTCCCAGAGCATGCTGAGGCTGCACTTGAGACTGGGCATGTTTGAGCGCGCCTGTAATCCCAGCTCTTGGGAGGCTGCACACAGGAGGATCACTGTGAGTCTGATCCAATAGTGAGACCCTGAACACCCTGTAGACCCTTCCCTAAAATACAGAAAAAAAAATAGAAAAAGAAACTGATGGAGCCACAATGAGAAAACAACAACAAAAACAACAATAGCACAAATACATTACTATTACGGGGAAACTTAGCATTCTTTTCTCTAAAATTGAAAGAACAGGTAGTAAATCAGTAAGCATATAGATGATTTGACCTTCACTACAGTGAATTAATGAACATGTATAGCATACTTCCATCAATAGTAGAAATCATATTCTTTTTAAGTGTACATAAAACTTTGCTAAAATATAGAATGACTCAATAAGTCTCAATAAAATTTAGAGCAATTGAATTTACACAATGTACTATGTATTACCTTACCATAATGAAAGAAATTAAAAATTTCAATATGTAGATAGATGTAGACATACCTGAAATATCAAAATGTGTAAAAATCATATGACATCTATGAGATCAAATCAGAATCCAAAGAAAATAGAAAATATTTTTACTGCAAACAATAAAGTAAACAAAACATATCAATACTGTATACTTATGCAAACAAAATAATACTTAGAGGAAAATCTATAGTTGTAGATGCTTATGTTTTTAAAAAGAAAACTAGAAAATATCTAAGATGCCACAGTAATAAAGAAAAACATGAAAAAGAAAATCTAAGTGGACATCAGAATTGAAAAATTTAAGATTATTAGTAGAAATCAATAAATTCTGTGCAATTAAATAATAGAAAAAGAGAATGGGAAAAATGACTCAACAACAGCAAATGGTATAAAATTCACAGTTGATTTGTGGACTAACCAATGAAACATAGAAATGTGTAGCTAAATAATTTAGGGAAAGTAAATAACATAGGGGCTTAAGAGAAGCTTGGCAGTGTGAATGCCTGCCTGGCCAACATAAGGACCCAGAACCCTGAGCACCATGCTACCCACCACTCCTGGGCATGGTGGTACACACTTATAATTCCAGTGCTGGAGACTGAGACAGAAGGATCAATACAAGTCCAAGCTGTGTAGCAAGAATTTGTACCAAATAAATAAATGCAAAAAAAAATAATTGAAATAGAAAAAATGTCAGAGGTAAGACAGGACATTATAATAAATTCAACATAAGACAGAAAGAGAATATTCCAATCAAATTATGCAAATGAAATCATATAATGGGAAACATTTTGAGGGGCATAAAAATTGAAAAGCTTCATAGCATTTTGTAAGATTAAGTTAATAACCAATTGTTTTCCTACAAAAACCTTCAGATCTAGATAGCTTCACTGATAAGTTTCCTCAATCTGATATTTAAAAATAATATTTATCTGTCCAGGACTGTTGGCTATTAGAGTTTGATGATTAAGTTAGGGTGAGGAAGCTACAAGGTTATCCATATTTGGTGCTTGTTGAGCTTCTCATAGCTTTTTTTTATGAGCAGAATATATTTATTGGGAGAAAAAAAGCTTCTGTCTGAGAGAGGAACAGTAAGGGGTCCCTGAGCGGGTGGTCTCTAGGAAGCTGTCTCTTCCAGGAACTTTTATAGAGTAAAACCATGCAATGAGGCAGGTCTAAGGTGGTGGAGAACATGGAAACTCACTTAGGTGGGCATGAGGTAGCATATCAACACTTGAGGCATAAAAATTTGTTACCAGAACAAGTTCCCATTCAGAATGAAAGAAAAGCAAAGGTAGTTTATTTGTAAGTCTTTCTCTAAAAGATCAAAAATCTGTGTAGCTTTAGGATCTTTCTAGATAAGTAATTTGTTTCTTTGAATGAACCAAACTTTTCTTCTTCTATGTATATTTTGCAACATTTTGTTAAAGACTGGACATTGTAAATCCAGTCACTTCAAAGTCCCTGCAGGCAGTTCAGAGAAGGAAAACAAGGACATTCCCTAAGGAGGTGGGAGTGGACATCTTCCCTGAGTTCAAACATGCTTAACACCCCGCTCCTAACTCCAGGAATCCAGGCCATGACTGCTTCTATTTTTTTTTTTTTTTGCACTAATAATTTCTGTTGGTTTATTGAAAGGAACAGATAATGTTTAAGTTGTTTTTCCAATTTTACATACTTATATTTGGTAATCTGAGCAACAATTTAGAAGACAACAATATACAATGTGACAGCCATTGTTGAATTCCTATCATCTTTTTGAAATTCTGTATTGCTGTTAATTTTTTATTTTCTTCAAAAAAATTATCCTAGACAACTGCCCTATCACTTTTGGAAAAGTAAATTGTCTGCATTTCTGTAATTAGTTGAAGGAGTTACTGAACTGTCTTTAAATATGATACTTGCTTAAACTTTGAAAGATACAGAGAACATTTCAATTAACAGTAGTTACATGAAAGAGTACACATCATTTGGACAGATACATCTCTGCCTTCTAGAGAAAACAGATTGAATTTAAGATATACAAGTATGTAAGAATTGCCAAGATTGGTTTACAATTTCTGCTCACAAGGTCTGTCTGTACTGCAGACCTGAAGGACCCAGTTGAAGAGTCCATTGAGCTGGAACTCAGTGTAGTATACTACGTGATTCCATACTAGGAAGCCAAAGGGTCTGCACAAGAAGTCAGGAGATGAAAGTCAAGGTCAAGATGCAGAATGGAGCCCTCCAAGGAGACAGAAGCAGGCCTTCCTTCTTCATGAGCCTTTCATGCCATGCTAGCCACAATCCATCCTAGGGAGTCTTCCGCACCCAAAACTGTGCTAAGCCAATTCAGCTGGGCACTACTTACTCAAATTGACACACCCAATCAGGTATCACAATGCATAACAATAAAATACTTAGAAGATGTTCTCTTCTTTCATGGAAAAAAAGTAATGAGTGTGAATGCAGTATAATATTTATCCATTTATCATGGGGTTGAAAGAAAAAAAGAGGAAGAAAGGACTGGTCAAATAGCTCACCGGATTTAAGCACCTGCAAGCAGACATTGGGGCTGCAGGTTCTATCCCCAGGCCTGCTGTGCTGGCCCGCCCCCAGGGCACACTGAGTAGGCAAGTGAGACTGGGCATGGTGGTGAGCATCTGTAATCCCAGCTCTTGAGAGGCTATAAATAGGAGGATCAGGAGTCTGATCTAGTAGTGAGACCCTGAATACCCTGTAGGCCCTTCCCAAAAAGTACAGAAAAAAAAAAAAAAAAAAAAAAAGAGGAAGAGCTTTTCTTTTTGGTGAACTTGGCTTAAGCCTGGGTATGACCAAAGCAGTATGGGGTTAATTAGTTAACAGGGAGAGGGTGGCTTTTCTGTGGTGTTTCCAAATAATTATGATTATACTATATAAATCCTAAAAAGGAAAAGATAATGTATGGAAAAGAGGAAGATACTCAAGAGAATGAGATGTTGAAAATGTATTATATGATTGTCGGTTCTCAGTCCTTATGGAACATTTAAACTTAGAAAAGATAAACAATTGACAGAAACATCTGCAGTGAAGAAAAATCCATTTCAGTTGTTAAGTTTTGGGTTTTTTTTTTCTTGAAAATATTGCAAGTTAGAATGGTTCACTAATGTTCAAGAACTTCTAGATGTAACAGTTTTCTTCTTTCAGAGAACCAAGTGGAAGAATCCATGAATAATCATATTTATGGGACTGAGAATGAACTAATTTCAGTTCATGTCATTTGGATCATGAAATGTCCATGACTGCTTCTAAATGCTTTAATTTCTCTAAAAGTCCCTCTCAAGCTTCTCCCTGAGGCCTTACATGTTCTACTGTATAACCCTGTTGATAATCTCTTCCACCAAGGGGTTCACAGATCTGTATTCTACTGTGGTCTTCAGAAGTTTTGATGCTGATCCAGGCTGCTGTCAATTGTAACTTCAGATCCAAATTATACCATGGTTTTCATGTGAATTTTGAATAAAGCAGTACAGAAACTAGACCCTTGACCAGCCCCTCAGAAGTGGGCTATCATTTTTTTTAATGGAATACCCATCTCTGACAAAGCTAAACAAAAAAGGTGGATATGAATGAAGGACCATTCTGTAGTGAAATATATATATATATATATATATATATATATATATATATAATAGTTAAGATAAATATATAGCTACTTTCTCTTAATTCAATGAGAAGAAAGATTTGTACTAATAGTGTTTGGACAGGATATTATGTCTGCATCTTGTACCATGAATAACTACTATGAAGACAACAATATACAATGCATTAATTATTTTTTCTTACTAAACTTTGTTTTAATAGGTCTCAAAATTCTGCAACAGATTTTTGATCAAGTTGTTTCCATTAAAAAGCATTGATTTTTAAAAACTAATAACTTCAAAACTGCCACACACACACAAAATATGGTCCACGAAACATTCTTCTTTTTGTGACAGGGAAATGGCTCAGTGGAATAAGCACTTGTGCAAGTGCAAGTGCAAGGGCTTGAGTTCAATCCCTGGTTCTTTAAAAAAACATTCTCCTTTCTTTCTGAAGGTTTTATGATGCATTGTTATCATTTACCAGTCTTTCACTATTAAGCTGAAATGACCAATTGGAAGAAACAGTTCTGAGAATGGTCTTCCAACACTGATTAGGACTGGGGGGGCAGGTGTCAGGGATAATATTCATTTAGCCTTCTGAGCTTTCTGGGCAGACTTGGTGACCTTACCAGCTCCAGCAGCCTTCTTGTCCACAGCTTTGATGAACTATCTGAACTATCCACATGAACTATCTGTCTCATATCATGAACAGCAAAATGACCCAGAAGTGGGTAGTCAGAAAAGCTCTCGACACACATAGGCTTGCCTGGAACCATGTCAACAATAGCAGCCTCACCACATTTCAAAAACTTGGGCCCATCTTCCAGCTTCTTACCAGAGTGGCAATCAATCTTTTCTTTCAGCTCAGCGAACTTGCAAGCAATGTGAACTTTGTGACAATCCAGTACAGGGGCATAGCCAGCACTGATCTGGCCAGGATGGTTCAGGATAATCACCTGAGCAGTGAAACCAGCTGCTTCCACTGGTGCGTTGTTTTTGCTGTCACTGGCAACACTGCCACACCGGACATCTCTGACAGACATGTTCTTGACGTTGAAGCCCACATTGTCCCCAGGAAGAGATTCACTCAAATCGTCATGGTGCATTTCAACAGACTTGACTTCAACTGTGACATTGACTGGAACAAAGGTGACCACCATGCCAACTTTAAGAACACCAGTCTCCACTCGGCCCACAGGGACAGTGCCAATATCACTGATTTTGTAGACATTCTGGAGGGGCAGCCGCAAAGGCTTGTCAGTGGGACAAGTGGGTGGGAGGATGCAATCCAAAGCTTCAAACAGTGTGCTTCCACTGGCATTGCCATCCTTACAAGTGACCTTCCATTCTTTGAATCAAGGCATGTTAGCACTTGGCTCCAGCCTGTTGTCACCATTCCAACCAGAAATTGGCACAAAAGCTACGGTGTCAGTATTGTAGCCAATTTTCTTAATGTAGGCACTGACTTCCTTAACAATTTCCTCATATCTCTTCTGGCTGTAGGGTGGCTCTGTGGAATCCATTTATTAACTCCAACAATTTGTTGTTTCACACCCAGTGTGTAAGCCAGAAGGGCATACTCACGGGTCTGCCCGTTCATGGAGATACCAGCTTTAAATTCACCAACATCAGCAGCAACAATCAGGACAGCACAGTCAGCCTGAGATGTGCCTGTAATCATGTTTTTGATGAAGTCTCTGTGTCCAGGGGCATCGATGATGGTCACATAACACTTGCTAGTCTTAAATTTCCACAGGAGATGTCAATGGTGGTACCACTCTCACGCTCGGCTTTCAGCTTGCCAACATCCAGGCATACTTGAAGGAACCCTTCCCCATCTCAGCGGCCTCCTTCTCAAATTTTTCAATGGTTCTTTTGTCAATGCCACCACATTTGTAGATCAGGTGGCCAGTGGTGGTGAACTTGCCGGAGTCCACATGTCCAATGATGATGATATTAATGTGAGTGTTTTCCTTTCCCAAGTTGGCTTGGATTTAGTGGTGACTTTCACTAGACCTGTGCTCTCATGGCACACCCATTGCAAAAAAAGTGTATTAATTATTATAACTGTCCTACTAACCTGTTTTGAAACTATCTCATTGCTATTTGTTTCTCAATAAAATTAATTCTAAAAAAGAAGTGAGCCATCAAATAGAAAAATAATGAATTTTATTCTTATCTTTTCAGTTAAGCTTTGGGTTGCTTTCTCCTATCATGCTGTACCAGCATAAGATTGACCTCAAGGCACTGGAAAATATGTGCAACACTGACAGACACCCAGTAAATGGAGAGTAAATCCACAGTGAGATAGGATTTCACACACAGCATACTGGCTAAAATGAAAAAAGAAAAAATGCTAAGTCTAAGTTTCAGCCATTGCATGAGGAATCATGATTTCATACATTGTCCATGGGACTATCTGATGCTTTAATTTCCTTGAAAAGTTTTTATTTTTTTATGAAATCCACTTACTATTTACCAAAAGTCACTCTTTAAAGAATTAATCCTTCTGAAAAAAGACATATTCACACAGAATCTTGTCATTCTATTCAAAATATCTAAAATCAAGAAATCAACCAAATATCCATATTCCAGTAAATATGCAGAAGAAACTAATTAGCGATAAACACAACAACATAATTCAGTCTCAAAGGCATTTTGTCAAGGGAAGGGAGACATCTCCAAAAACTTGGGGTTCTAGGCCATAGCAACATTAAGCATATCACTGATACCCATGGCCAGCGTAGGTGAGCATTAGCTATATAAAGGCATATGGGAGTGTTTAGGAAAGATGAAGCTATGCTCTATGTTGTTAGCACACTAAATTACACTTTTAAAGAAGAGTATTTTATTGTGCTAAACTACAGTTTTATTAATTCTGTTGATAAAGTACATATATAATTGCTCATTTGATATTTCTAAGGAAATACCAGCTTTTTATCAGAGGCCTCAACTTCTAAAAACATTTTATTTGTACTCTTCTCAATACATCGGGTTCAAATTTGCTGTATGCCAGACAGATATATTGGAACTACTCCTCCCTGTATTCCTGGGAGCAGGTCACTGGCCGGTGAAAGCTTACCAAGGAGAATGACATAGAGCAGGGCAACGATTCCATGAACACACAAGGCTTAACATGACAGTAAAACCTGAGCTTTTGCTATGCTTCTCATATTAAACTTTCTTGAATTGTTCATTCACTTTTCTTTCCATTTTTGCAGTGGTAATATATTCTATTAACCTATTCTCTTGTTTGCTAGCCCTCTCTTCTGGGGATTTCAATCAGTTATTAAAAGCCATATTGAGCTCTTCATTTCAATGACTTATTTTTTATTTCTATAATTCTCATTTTTTTCTGTGAAAACAAAGTTCTAATTCTCTAGTTAATTATTTAAATACCTTCTTAAGTACATTTGAATTAGTTCAAAGTTCATGCCTGCTCATTCAAACAATTAGTTCTTTCATATGGCTGTTTAAAATATGAACGTATACAAATTACCCAAAAGCAAGGAAATAGACTATTGGTTGGCTGTGGTCAAGGGTGGGTTGAGGGAATGAATTATAAAGATGCTTGGAATAACACTATAAGGAGAAAACATCCTGCATTTTGATAGTGTTGGTGCTCATACAGTTTTATAGATTTTTCTATTTGTCTTGTAAAATCATCTAATCTTTAATTATTAATCTAATCTTGGCTCTTGTGAGTGAAATACAACTAAGCTATTCATTAACCTACCATGTGCCAGGTTTTTTGCTTGGAATTTGAAGAAATGAACCCTGATGGGACTTTCTATTATGCAGAATTCTTCAGGTTTTCAAATTTTCTCACACAAAGAATGTTATGTTCTCTGCATCTGTGTGTTCAAATTATATACTTTTAAAAGTTAATTTAAATGCCACAGCCTTGGTGAATTCTTCATGTGCTTGGGATTGGCTCAGTCTGCAGTCTCTCACTAACTTACATGTCCCTCTAATGGTGTTGGTATAATCTGGTGTGCATTATTAATAAAATATCTCATCTGAATACATGTCACATTCTTTAATTAAAAGGATATTGTCTTACTAAGCTCTAACTAAGCCATGTGTATACTCCAGGGAGGTGTTAGAAAAGACAGAAAAACGTTGGCATAGTATTCAATGTGTGTTTATTAAATGGTCACATAATTTGTTATTGTAATATTTATAAAATCATGGTCTATCTTTGAATATTTTCTCCTAAATTCACTAGACCCTCTACTTCCTTCTAATTATTGAATTTCTATCAGTGACAATCCTGCCATATATAATTCCAGCTTCTTCTACTGACTTCTATGATATTCTATGCTCACAAACCAGATTATCAAATTTATTAAGGATTATACATTAAATAAGAGTAATTAAGGTCTTAGAATGTAATGACTTTTTATACATTAATACATCGTTTCAAAGTTAGGCTTTAAATCTAATTGTCTAGAAGGACTATTTTGTCAGCATCTCCATTTGGGAGCAGCATTTTGAAGCATAGACAATAGTTTCCAAAAATCTGACTTCCCTAACAACAGGGTATTGCCTTGCTAGAAAAAAAAAATCAATCCTGTTATAGAGAATAGCCATTCAAACACTGAATATGTGTCTTTTCTGACAAATGAATTCTGGTGTTCAGGACTCAGAATCAGACAGCTGTCACAGCACCACTGAGGATTCCTCTAAATTGCGGCAGATGGTGCTACTTATTTGGCCATCTAATGCTATTCTAAAGTATCAGTTGGCCAACTGCTTGGTGGAGGTATGAAAATAGAAGATTTATTCAGAGCCAGAGGATACAAGCACAAATGTTTTGGGATATAGAGAGTTTAAACTGATATAGAAAGATTGTCTCCAACAAACTGCCAGACCAGATCCATTAGAGGGTGTGGTTATAAAACCCCATCTCTCAGATAAAAGCATTCATGGAAAACACAACTTCTCTGGCCAACTGTTCTCTAATCTCTTCCTTGCCCTCTCCCCCTGAAGACACGCATGTAGCCACAGGCATATGTACACATGCACACCCATAACAAATGTATTCCCACATATATAGTTAATAGTCTACAATTTGAATTTAATACCACTTAGGAACCAGCTGGGTCACCTGCGGCTGGCCTGTGGAGATATGCACAGCATGTGTTGATAGTCTACATTAGAAATAAGAGACTTTCTCAACTTCTATTTAAGGCAGCAGCTGCCAACCTGTGTAGCTCTCATCAGTGCACAGCAAACTGGGCTTTCTGGATCACAGTGATATTTAGTACACTGGCCAGGACGTTGACTGTTTTCATAGCAGCTATGGGTTCTTTCTCACAGAACGAAATCTACTTAACTCTCTGCTTGCACAGCCCAGAATATAAGGTTTTAAAATATTCTTAATTATAATATATATTACTATTTACCTATGTAATTTAATATTTAGAGTCAAGAAACTCTTACGATGTATACAGTGACCTTCTTACTTTCAAACAATGAATTCATTTAATCATTGAAAATTTTAATTGGTGTACTACACTTCTAAAAAATAAAAAGAGGTTACTTAGACAGTGAAAGATACACAGGAACCTTGGAGTTTGTTTCTAGGCACCGATCTTGGAAACCAGCATATATATGTAGTGCATCAATTGGAAGCACCAACAAAGAAATAAAAATTATATCCATCAATAAACCTAAATAAATCAACAAAACCACTTTGCATGGCTCATTAATGTTAGATCCTTGTGAAGAAAAGCAAAAGCCTTTAAAACAGAAAAATAGCTAACAATGGAGAGGAAGAAAACCCCAAACTGATCAAGATCAAAGAAACTGGAAATTAGAGCACAAATAAGCTTTTACAAATTCATGAGGAGAAAAGAGCTATTTAAAGAAGACCAAGGAAGAAAGTTAAGTATGTGGATTGAGCGCAGAATAGGTGCAGAGTGTCCACGGTCATGCCACGCAGAGACTGAGGAATAATAATGAAGTAGAAACAGAAGAGATTTAGGCAGTGTAAATGGTTTTCTTCATATGGGAGAAAATTTTAGCAATGCTTTGTTTACGAAATTATCATGGCAAAGGTTCTAAATCCTCAAAACGCTTGTGAGAAAAATTAGAGGCAAAAATACCTTTCATAGCTGTAGAAAACAGCAAAAATAGCAATATCCTCAGCTGTCCACATTTCCAAAGCAGTCCTAGGGCTCAGGCCATTGCTTCATCAGACTCTCTTTATTCCAGCTTAACTTTGCTTCCCCTTGAGATTAATAGCTCAAATTGTTTAAATCCAATTGTTTTTCATGGGAAGTCTGCTGCTCATTTACTGTGTGGCTTGTTTGACAACCACCCATCACTTCTCCTTTGCTTCTGTCGTATTTATCCAACTCACATAGAATTAGGCTTGATGCCAAATTTTCTATTTAATTTCTGGTTTCCATGTATATTTAAAACTGACACGATACGTCTGTTACGTTCCATTCCACAGTATCTGGGAGAAACACTGTAAATGCAGAACTGCCAATGGTAAGATCACACTATACTCAGAGGTAATTAATAAACTAGATTTTATTTATTAATGGTCAGTGGGATGGTTAATATTTATTCCTATCTAAGAGTTATTTGCTGCTTTAAGCCATTTGCAGACATTAATTTAACCTTATAGCAATACTATCAATAGCATCATTTTACTGATGAGGAAATTTAAAAGGAGGTTAAATAATATGTCTACTAATATAGCAAAAAAATAAGTGGGGTTAGGATATGAAACAGAGAACTTTAGGGTTAGAGATTACTCTCTTGATCATCATGTTTTCTGATTGCTCTCTCTTTTTTTTTTAAGGAACTGGGGATTGAACTCAGCCCCTTGCACTTGCCAGGCAAGCGCTTATTCTACTGAGCTATCTCCCTGGCCCCTGATCTCTTCTTGAAAAAATTAAAGAAAATATTATGGTTCTATTATAAAACATGTAAATTACCGCAGCAAATTATAATTTTCTGAGAGCATCAATAAAATTTTATTATAATTATATTTTTGTATGCATGTTGAGATAGTAAGTTCTAAGGAGGCTGACAGACTGGAGAGTCTGCAGTTATTCTGACCTACACTGAATAGAACAAAAGAATCTGTAACAACAAGTTCAGGCTGGATAGCTTTGCAAATGTTGAAGGAATTGAATTGATTGTCTATTTTTTAAGTACCTTCTTTCGCTCTATTACTGTTTAAAGCTTTGAAACAAGGCAAATGTCTACAGACGTGAACATCTTTCAATTACTTCACATAATGTTGTAGTAGCCTGATGTTCATAGCAAAGGGATGGATAGAATGTGCTACATACAGTGAAAGCAATGTTTTATTTAGTGCAGGGGGTTCCAGTGAAACTCTGCAATAAACTTAAGAAAACTCAAACTAGTCAAACTAATTAATTAAATTATAACTCGTCGTATAAAGACTTTGATGCAATTATAATTCCTTTAGAAGAAAGTCTTCAAAATAGAGCAGGTTGTAAGGGTAAGTAGACATAAACAAGTGTGAATTTTACAAGATGCCATCACATTTTAACTTATTTCTTTCCTGTAAAAAGATATCCTTGCTTAGGCAGAGTGCAGTGGCTGGGTTTGGATCCTGGGGTGCCATACCAGCCCCACCTCTGGGACACACTGAGACAGTGCTTGAGATGATGTGGTGGCACACACCTGTAATCCCAGTTCTTAGGAGGGGTTACAGTAGAATCACTACAATCGAATCTACATAGTAAGACCCTGTAGCCCCTGTACCAAATACATTTTTTTTTAAAAAAAGATACCTTAACCGAGTCTCTCCGTATGTCCTGGAATTATTCTAGGTAGTCATCTCATGAAGGAAAAATTTTCTAGGATTGATATTAAAAACATTTTAAAATCAGGAACAAATTTGACACGAGTGAGGATTTCTAAGTTCATATTAGATGATATTGTGAAAAACATATTTTCATACGTTTGCCTGGATCTCTGAGCAAAAACTGAGAGTAACCTGGGTTAAAGAATGACTGAATAACAATGATAAAAAGGAAAGCTCTAGAAAAATACAGCACTTTATTTACCAGAAGTTCTGAGCTTATATTTAAGTAATAAAAAAAGATAAGATCTGGAACTATTCCTTTACAAAAGGTAGTTGCAAACACCTAGGGATTTCCTTCATTTCTTCTTGGAAAAAAATAGAAGGAAGCAACATTTTATTTCCCTCTCTCAGGGAGAGAAGTTCTTATACAAGAACTTCTTATATAATTTAGACCTCATTATATAAGATCTAAACTCTACGACTTTGAAGTTCCTGCCATAGTGTGAACATTTTCTTTTCCACATGTAAGTGGCATCTGTCCTCATTGTATTTCCCTTAAGGGACAAAACAATATGAGTGGCAAGACTGCTGTGTAAGTAAATGATTCTCCTATCTCTGATATGATCATACTCACAATTAGAAAAGATATTAAGGGCTGGTGAGATGGCTCAGTGGTCTAAAGCACCTACTTGGAACAAGCTAAGCTAAGCAAAAGCACAGCGACCACGGTTCAATCCCCAGCACCACATGCCAGCCAACCCCGCCCCCTGGTGGGCTGAGCTGGCCACACACACACACACACACACACACACACAAAATAAATAAATAAATTTTAAAAAAAAGAAAAGATATTAAAAACTGATTGCTTATATTACAAATAAAAATGTTTCAAGGTTGAACTAACTACTACTGTGTTTGCATATGCTAATGATTCCTAGAACAAATAATTCCAAGATTTGTTTGAGCAGGATGCTAATGAGCATGGCACAAGTAAAGGATTGCATTATTAAATAATCTTGAGAAATACAGCATGTCACATCTTTCTCTAGGATACATAGAAATTAGATTCTGCAAATTCCTATAATAAAGAAAGATGTTTAATCTTGACTTAGTGCTCCCTGATCAGCACTGCCATTGTGGACTGACCTCAGAGCATTTTCTTATCATCTAAATGTGTCAGAAGCGCATCCTGAAGTTCATGCCATATTCCTGGGTGCATTTTCTGTCTAAATGTTCTGGGAGAGTTCCTAGTTAGTGTTGTCTTTCCTCCTATTATCCTTCCTCTCTTGGAAGAGCTCACTCCATTGGCATTCTAAAATGCAACTGCTCTTCACAAAGAGCAATGATATTCAAACTGACAGCACATTAAACTCACTCAGACAGCTTTAAAATACCAGTGTCTGTGTCCCAAAGCAAGCTAATTAAAAGAAAACCTCTGAGAAGGAGACTAGGTGATTCTAACCTTTAGCTGGGTTTAAGAATCGCTGACATAGAGCAGTGAGGCTCATACATTAATGGATGCGGGCATCGCCCACATACAGACGTACAGATCTACGGCAGATCTTGGGCAACACAGACTTATTCGTTGTATCTGATGCAACATCTCAGTGACCTTAGTGATACAGACTGAACCTAACATTATATCTGCTGTATATCAGCTCACCGAGAAACCCATCTTCTAACAAAAGGGAGACATTACTAGTTTCCTCCCAACTCTATTTTCTTAAGTAAGGAATTTTAAATCATTTTAAAATTCTGAAAGGAATATTTTGATCCACTTTGGTAAACTATGGATGGGGACAGGTAGTATACTCTATAGCAGTTGGGTGCAGAGATCTTCCTGACAATTTGAAAATTTGGCTTCTCGAGGCAAGATACAGAAAAGTTAGACATGCAAAACCATGAATTTATTTCAAAAGCCTTGGCCAAGCTTCTAAGTTTGGTAATGGTTGAATAGATCTTAGCAGATGCACCACCTTACTTAATAGCTATAAACTCCGGACAGAGTATGGAAAATAGCTAGCAAAAGCACTGAAGAGAAGACACAACGCCCAGGTATTTGTCAGCATCACTACTAGCACGCAGAAAGTTTCTTGTTATCTAATGACTTCCATCCAAATCATTCCACATGGGCATTTAACAGGACTAAAACTAGAGAGAGATCCCAACATAGTTAGAAACCAAAAGATGAATCCTGAAATCCATGATAACTAAAAAGTGAAACCAGAAACACTAGAAAGAAGACAGTAGCACAAGTCCTAAGTTCTGTAAACAGCTCCACTCAAGGCTCTAGTCTTCTCCTGAGCCACAGGACCAAGAATCAGCTTTAAGAATCCTAATTAAAGTAAAAATAACAAACAAGCAAAAACTGACCTATGAATTGAAAACTTTAAATTTAAGTTCCCTTTGTACGAATGTCAACATCCAAATTCTGTGTAACACATGATTTACAATAGCTATTCCATGGTCCAAAATTGCATGTTATATAAAAGCCAAAAATATATGATCAATTTTCTAGGGAAAAAATTCAAAAGATCTAACCTCAAGATATTCCAGTAATTTGAATTACCAGTTAAGGGCAATTATGTAACTAGTTTGAATAAGCTCAATAAAGAAAAATATGTTCATAATACTTGAAAAAAATAGGAAATTCCAGCAAAAAATATAAATACTAAAAAAATGAAGTTTCTAAAAGTAAAATAAAAATGCAATGTCTAATATTTTAAAATATGTATACTACATAGGAGAATGGAAATTACCTGAGAGAGTTTATAGACTCAAATACTCACCACTGAAAAGTTAATGAAAAGAAATACTAGAGAAAAACACTTTGGAAACTATAGTACCTCAAGAGTCCATGGGACAATAGAAAAAGGTGTAAAGTACATGTAAGAAAAGCACTGGAGAAGGAAAAATTACTTAGGGCCAGCAAAATAGCTCAGCAAATTAAAACACTTGCAAGCAGGCACAGGGTCCAGGAGTTTGATCCCTGAGCCTGCGGTGCCAAATGTTAGACACGGAATATAGGAGTGGCACTCCACTAAGAGTCTCGAACAAAATGTGAGGGGCATATTAATCATCTTAGCATCAAGTCTGACTCTGACTTCGCACAAATGCTTCTCCCAAACACAGCGTCATGTGGCACAGCACGTGTCCTCCTCTGCTCTGCTTCCCCAGCCACACCAGCACCCTCACCTCTCTAGTGAGGGTTCCATTTGTATAATATATCTGCACATTTAAAATCACATACACTGTGACAGATAGTTACACACAAAGATATTTATTGGAGCTTTATTTTTGCATATACTTTAGAAATAATATTAGTGGCAGAATTATAAGCATAATTAAATTACACTGAAATGGTTACCAAATAAAAATTGTAAGCACAAAAATCATACTTCAGAGACTTTGAAAATTTATATGGAAATGCTTAACATAAACAATGCTTTCTATTAACATTGTTAGAATTATTATTAAAGGAGAAAAATGTTGGCTATAAAATGCCAAAATGCCCCTGAATTGTGGAATTATTATTTTGCTTTATTTTGATTCCTTCTGCTTCTTGGAAAAACCTAAATTTTTCACAAGGAACATGCATATTTTACAATTAAGGGGAAGGAGGAGGAGACAGAGATAAAGGAGTAAGATAGAGAAAAATGAATATGGCTCTTGAAAAAACCTAAGACTACCTAAGGCGATAGATCACATCTAAGATAATGACTCAGAGCTGAGAAGTTGGAGAAAGTTTAATGGGGGACTGGTAATTCCATAACTGGGAGCCTGAGGCAAGCGGCTTGCGAGTTCCTGCCCAGTCTAGGCAACTTAGTGACTTAGCAGTACCTTGTCTCCAAACAAATAATAACAAGAGACTGAAGATGTAGCTCAAGTCAGCGAGACTGGATTGAATCCCAAATATGAGAAAGAGAAGGGGCAAGTGTCAAAATCCACACTATGCAGTCACTAATCCAAGAGTCAGGATACTTAGGATTTAGGGAAATCAAAAAACCTGGCAGTAACACACCAGAGGAATAAAAGCAAAGAACAGCAAATAGGCAGAGCCATCAACCAGGCACAAAACAGCATATGTGACCTAACACTGGAGTGGAAAATCAGAAGCCAGGAAAGAGTAAAAGCGCTCAGGGGCAGGTACCGCGAGGGCGGGTGGGGTCCCTGGCCAAAAAGCTTCACAGGAGAAACAAATCTGGCAGCACAGATACAAATCTAAGAGAGTGGGCAGCTCAGAATCTAAAAAGGAAAGAAGTAAGTTAACCAACCCAGCAATAAATAAATAAAGATGGAGCGTGGATTTTGGTAACCTCTTATGTAACTGATTGTAGTGAGGAAAGAGGAGAGGAGAAAGACAAAGGGAAGCGGAGCGAGAGAGTTAGAAGAGGAAGAAGAGGAGGAGAAGGAAGCTTCAAAAGAACAGAGAGAAAGGAGAGCGAGAGCGAGAGCAAGAGCATTTTCTAAAATCCCCCCTGAAAGCTAGAATTGAAAAAAAAAAAGACTGTTCACAGAAATACAGAAACCAGAGCTCTGAAATTTCACAGACAATCTACAATTTAGGTTATTGACAGGAGGGTGAGCTCTCATTTTAGAAAAATGACGTTAAACCTGTGTTGAGAACTATTAGTTCTTGTTAAAGAACTGTCTTTTATGACAGCATGTGATCACTATAAACATTGTTTACTTTGAAGTCTTGTTTTGATGCGTCAATGTTAAATCTGTTTACATAATTTTCTATTTAATCTGTTTTTATGTTTACCTTATTTGTATATGTTTAAGAATATTTATATTATTTGCAATTTTTTAACTAAAAATGACTTCAATAAAGGAAAAAATATGTTAAGCTTGAGAATACATGTCTTTAAAATACATCATAAATATAATGCTTATATTAGGCAAGCTATTGTTTCCTTTCTCAGAAGAACAGTCTATGTTCTGCTTCTACAATGACAATAGATGCAGGCATTTGTTATATTTTTCACAGTACTTCCATTATTTAAAATACCTGCGTTCATTTTCCTGCTAGCATTCCATCTGAGTCGTATTACACGTTAGAACTTGCTGACATCATTTTGATCTATTACAAATGTCAGCCACAGGTTTATCCTGTGGAAGGCTCACAATTACACAATTTGAAATGTACAATCTATTATTCACCCATAGCTAATGCAAAGTAACTGGAAGCTCTATAGATTTCCCTAAGTCTGCATAGCTATTAACATATACAAAGAGGTCTCCTGCTACCAGCAATGTGCTGTGAAATACCTGGCAGTATTAATAAGAGAATAAAGTTCTAGTACAGTTTCTCTCAATTTGGAGTTTATCTCAATCAAATGTATTATTATTATATTCAGTTCATTTAAAATTAACCACATCTTCTGTTCGAATATTCCCGAAATTGACCTAACACATCTGCAGAGATAATAAGATTAAGGTGAATAAAGTGATGAATAGTGTAACATGGCCTAATTATATACCACACTCCCATTCACCTTAATTTGAGAAAGAGCAAAAACTGGATGGAATTCAAAAGGCAGCAGATTGAAAATGGATAAAAGACTTTTTTATGTGGTGCATAATCAGCTTTCAGAATTCACTGCTGCAGGATATTTCTCAAGCTAAAATTTAGTAAAGTTTCAAGATAAGGATAAGAATGGCATCTGTGGATACACTGGCTGGAAGTGAATTTATGGAAGCTATCAATCCTCATGCTGGTAGCCATAAAATCATCACCAGCTGGTGCTGGGATGACAACCCTCCCCTTGGTATCCCACTGCACAATTGGCCAGATGCATGATGTGCTGTTGTTGTTGTACAAAGACAAAAGAACCCAGAGAGCCTTAGGCATTAGCTTTTGCTAAAAGGAAGATTGAACACATGATGGAAACTTTCAAGCAAGCTATAGCCTGTGTTCCTGCATCTCCCTCCTCTATCTTTTTCTGATCAAATGTTATTTCCCCTATTATGATAAAACACAATGATTCCTCCTTTCCACAGAGTTTATTCAATGTTATCACTGAATGAGTGGACTCTTCATTGATTAGAAATGCAAGTAATCTCTGCTGTAAATAACCAGACTGACTTTCACTTAAAAGATGGCAGGTCGCAAATGTCCTCCTATTACAGTGATAACAATGACCATGGCAGAGATTTGGGGCTGTTTATTAATGGACAACACAGCAGGTCTATTTGTTGGCATGGCCCCTGACACTTCGAGTCCTTTAATTCCATCTGACAGATTCGGGCCATGCTCCAGATCTCACAAAAGAGGTAAGGGAGAGTATTGATCCTCCTGTTATTGTTGGTGATCCTCCTGTTAGTGTTGGAGATTTATTGTTCCATCCCTTTAGCAAATTTAAACACACACACACACACACACACAAACACCCACCACTAAGGTCGCAGCTGCTAGATGGCACAGTAATGAGTGATTATATTCTTATCTCTGCTAAGCTCTATAAGTAACTTTTCTTGTGGCTTCATGACAGTCCTGCAGATTTAAGCCAAATAAATAATAGCTTTCCATGTTAAGGTCAAAGAGTTCTTAAATATGCTAATAAATATTTGCTTAAAATAGAACCTCACACATATCCAAAGCTTGCAAAGAGATGAAATTTATAAAGCTACAAACTGACTTTTTAATCATCCTACAATCTAAAACCAATTGTGATGTGAGAGGGTAAATAATATAGAAAGTGTAGATCATCCATCTGTAAACCATGAGCTGCTTCCCAGCCTTCACATCACCAGGGAGATCACAGCCGTTAAATGCTACTGCTTTCAGACCCTCTGTTGATTTCTGTATGTTGCTGTTACACGAAGTCTTCTTTCTTTTTTAATTACTTTCTCGAAATTTGTGTTTTCATTGTTTTATAGTGTTTAAAGCATTCTTGACCTTCAGAACATGATAGCAGTAATTTAGGTCTTTGTGGCATAATCTGCTCCTGTGGCCCTAACCAAATATCACAGACAGCATAGTCCAAACTACAAGTGTTTCTCTCCTCATGGTTCTTGGGCAGAGAGCCTGGAAGAGTTGGTGACGGGTTGGCTTCTGGTGAAGTCTGGATTCGGACTGGCAGGAGGTGGCTTCTTGTCATCCTCATGTGGCCCTGACTCGATCTGTGTGCATGTGATAAGATGAGCATCTCACGAAGATATTAATCTAACTGAGGGATTACTGCCTCATTCCTATTATTGCATTTAACCTCAGTCAGGGCCTTAAAGGCTGTGTCTTCAAATACAGGCACATCGAGCACTGAGACTTTAACATGTAATTTTGGGAAAACACAATTTAGTCCCTGATCGTAATTCTGTTTATTCAGTTTAGCCCTGCCTATCTAAAAAATCTAATTTCCTTTTGAAGTAAATGATATGATATGTAATAAATGCTAACTCTTTATAAATTAAAATAAAACAGCATTCAAAGGAAGTTCAGAACCAAGGAATTTTAAAAATGCTCTTAGAATGAAGCATTTGTCAGAATAACCTACTAAAATGATTGTATAATCATGGAGCAAGAATGGCATAAGGATTTCAATTATCCATTTGTTTAAAATATCTATATCATATCAATCTTTCATCATTCTATAGGGATCATGATGGTGCCCTTTGGGAAAATCTGACAAAGCTGCAGTCAGTTTCAAAGAGCCCTTATTTTGTTAACAGCTACGCTCTGACTGTAACACTAAAGATGGCACCTTGAGCACATAAGAGGAGAAACAAGGAAGGTGGATTCTGAAAAGAAGTTGCCATTAGGGAAAAGGAAATAACGCAGCACATATTTTCTGTTCTGATGCCCTTAGCTCGGTGAAGATATGTGATAGAAAAACCAGCATCATCCTGTGTCGCAAGGAATCGGGGAATGGACCAGCAAGCAAAGATATCGGAGAACAGCAGGGAATCATGGAAAGAGGACATTCAAAGCAAGGAACCTCCAACTAGTGACTATAAAGCCTTTTCCAATCTTGAGAACTGATCTTGGGACTGTGTATTATGAAGAAAACTATCAGTGATCCTCGTCACAAAAAGTAACTGAACAGGTTCTACTCCGTGGTCTGAACTCAGCCAAGTCAACTGCCTGCAAAAACAATCGTATCAACACAGTTCCAAGTAACTGAATGGTGCCCAGCATTGACATGAAGTCACATTTATGGTCTGCAAGGTGCCACCCAAATCATGTTACATGTTTAAAACTCAGCCAGATTAAAGAGAAAAGAAAATCAGCAGGGTTCCACTCTGAGACAATCAAAGTTGGCATTATCGGACAGTGAAGAAGCAGTTGATATAAATATGTATAATGAGATAAAGGAAAATACACTTGTAGTAAATTAAGAAGGCAGGAAATAGCAACAAAGGACAAAATACATAACAGGATCCAGACACATATATTTTAGAATAGAAAGCACAATTATTAGAAATACAAATCTTACTAGTTGGTTTTAATAGAATTGAGACGAAAGAGAAAAAAGCCAATGAACCTGAAATACAGTGAATTCAACCAGTAGAACTAATCCAATGGGAAGAAAGTAGAAAATGAATTTATAGTAAAATAAAATAAAAGTAAGTAGATACACAATGACCTGACTGGATTGTAAGATTTAACATAAAAGTGTACAGTCCCAGAAGAAAAGGATAATTAAGGGAACCAAAAGATATCTAAAAACATAATAGCTGAGAAGTCATAAACTCAGTGAAGTACAGATATGAGAAGCTCAGGAAATCTCAAGCAAAACAAACAAAAAAAATATTGTTAAAGTGTGTTTGTCCCATGGCCACTCTGATAACTGCTTTGGCCATAACAGTGTACAATGTAGTGCTATTGTCATTCTCTTATCATTTTGTGATGGGATTTTGTTTTATTTCTCATAAACTACAAATGATAACAAAATATCTTAAGAGTTGGAAAACATATATACATTTATAGAAAAAATGGTTTAACTTATCATCAGAAATGGTTGAGGGCAAATGAAGTGAAAAAAAATTCTTACTTTCTTAGATAAAAAAGACAAATGCAGAATTCCATATACAGCCAAAATACCTATCACAATGAAATAGAATGAACTATAATATATAAAAAGAGCCAGGAGAATTAATCACCAGTATATCTACAGTAGAAACTATTTAAAAGGAAAGCCTTCCTGCTGAAAGTATATTAAAGTAGGGAAAATAATATATTTTTGTAAAAAATACATCTGTTTTATTAGAAATTTCACTTATAGCTATCATATTTTTATGTATATGTGTATATATATTTGCACAGATGCACAAAACCATATATACAAGAATGCTGCAGCATTATTAATAACAGAAAAATATCAATAGCCATGTTTACATTATTCATAAAAAACAATATTATATGGCAGAAAATTTAAAAGGTAAACATTTTGTATCAGCACAGATATATCTCATAATTACAATGTTGCTCGTGGTACATTCCTGTAATCCCAGCATTTGGGAGGCTAACGCAGAAAAAGTGCTGCAAGTTTGAGGCCAACCTGGGCTATAAAGTGAGTTCAAGATCAGCCTAAACTGCATGGTGAAACCCTGTCTCAAGAAGACCAAAAAAAAGTACTCACTTTGGCAGCACATGCACTAAACAAAGCATAATATTAAACAGAAAAGAAATTCCATTTATATAAAAAATTAAAATATGTCTAGCAAAATATATATTGTGTATTATGTAAGAGACCATTTAGCTGCAACAAATCACTGAGAATTGCATGAAATTTTAATAACATATTAACTTTAGTATACTGGATTTTATTGGAAGGAGGATGATGCAATCAGAGAAAGATAGGTGTGACAGGGAGAAGAGTCAGGAGACTATAACAGTGGTCCAAGCCAAATGACACTGCTGGGACTACAGAATTATAGAGCTGAGATCTGAACCACATTTAAAAAATTAATCAGTGCTTGATCCTAATCCATTAGCTAGGGATCCCTTAATGACTAAGTGTGTTTATTATGAGGTATCTTAACTAAAATTAATTTCTCTCATTGCAAGGCAAAGGAAGTATATATCTTCAAAGCTACATACTAGCATATACCTGTCATGAACTTCTATCTCTAAACGGTATATAAAAATATTTATGCCATGGTAACAAAAAGCCACAATGAGAAAAGATATTGATACAAATGACTGGATGGAGGCCTAACTCTTCTTTTTTTTTTTTTTTTTTTTTTGTACATGGTCTCACTATGCAGCTTGGGTCCTTAGTAATCCTCCTGTTTTCAGCCTCCCCAGCTCTTGGATTACAGCCCACACCACCACGCCCAGACTCTGTTGCCCACTCAGCATGCCCAGGGGAGGGGCCAGCATGGCATGTGATACCAGGAATGGAACCCTAGTCCCTATGCTTGCTTAAGCAGGCACTTAGTCTGCTGAGCTATCTCGCTGGCCCTTGGAAGCTTAACTAAATATATGGGTCGCACAAATGTAACACTAACATTTTCTAAAATTCTTACTTCTCTAATATGGAACACTGAGATGTAAGGCTTCATTAATACCTTCTGTAACCTCAATATATGGGGATATCGCTCCCTTTAGCATTTCATTTCTAATAGCATATTTTGTATCTGAAAAATTGTCTTGATTTTAGTCCCTAACCATGATTCTCAGCACATATTTCAATGTGATGCCAGAGATTTCAGAATGTTTCAGCCATGTCAACACAAAACCTTGCATAGATAGACAGATGATAGATAGATAGATAGATGATAGATAGATAGATAGATAGATAGATAGATAGATAGATGATAGATAGATAGATGATAGATAGATGATAGATACATAGATAGATGATAGATAGATAGATAGATAGATAGATAGATAGATAGATGATAGATAGATAGACAGATCGATAGATAGCAAACTTTTGTACAAAGCTTTCAAACTTCTTGTATAAACTTTCTTCCTTTCCTAGAAATGTGAATCAGGGGAAAAACTACTTCTGAATTTACTGGAGATAAAATATAAAAGAAATTTTCTTAAACTCATTTTTTCCACTAAAAATAGTTATGATAATTAATTATTCAGATTTCTCACTTGCCTTTGAATAAGTTGATTTTCCAGTAGAAAAAAAGGAAGCCAGAAACACAAACTCTATAAATGTAATTGGTGGTCCAAAATAAACTTGAAAAGTTTGAGTTTATTCACATCCTCACCCTTTGTGGGTCAAAATTGAACAAGCTGATAATTATTTTAATGGAATGTTTACTATTGAGAATAAAAATATTTTGAAAATTATAAAGCACACCCAGAATACAAAGGCTGAAAACACACCCCACAGTGGTCATTCAATAAACTTAAATGGAGGAAGTGGATGTTATGTTTTAGGACCCTAATGGGTGAATAGAGGTGAGTATCCAAATCAACAAAATTACATGTATAAAAACAAGCAGGTGGCTAAAAAATGAGCCAAGCTGAAGTCTACTGAGAAGCAGCCAAAAGTAAAATCTCAATAGGATAGATATAGATGGACACATATAAAGTAAAAAATAAAAATGTATTTGGAAAAATGACATTTTTCTTTTAAAACATACATAGGGTTATAAAAATTTGAAAAAAAAAAAGTGAAAACTCAAGAAATATCTAACCACTGGCCCCACCTCCAGGCAAGCTGAGCAGTCCGCTAAGATCGGACTGGTGGCGCATGCTGGTAATCCCAGTGCTAGGGAGGCTGTTACCAGGAGGATCACTACATGTCCAAGCTGTGGGGTGAGACCCTGTGCTAAACACATTTTTTAAAAAATCTAAACTAGAACAAGAGGAGCCAGGTAGAGAGCTCAGTACAATAAGCGCTTGCCTGGCAAGTGCAGGGTCCTGAGTTCAATCCCCGGTACTGAAAAAAAAAAAAGAGAGAGAGAACTTTAAAAATTTTCTATTTGTAGTACTAGAAGAAATAAATAGAAAGATTAAGGATGAAATAAAAAATAGCACTGGTCTATGTTTTTCACTCGCTGACAATGGTTTTCATGCAGTTGTTTCGGATGTGCTTGGCATGGAACCCAAGGCTTTGCACACTTTAGTAAGTGCTCTACCACTGAGCTCTCCACCTGGTCCATACTGACTGATTTTGAAATTTCAGTTTTTATGTTTTATTTGTACACATTTTCATTGTATCATGATTGTATTCCTTGTGGAGAGTTGGTGCATATAAATAGCATTGCTATTGTTTTCAATCTTATTTTCCTCCTTTTCCTCCCCCCTTCCTCCAACTCTTGACCACCTTCCCATATGACAAAAATCTATCTCCATACTTTCTATTATCTATCTTTGACTTTTCTCTTTATTTCTATTTTGGTGTACGTGTTTAAACTGGAGTGTGTGAATTGTCTCACTTACCATTATGGTCTCAAGATGTATTTAGTTTCTTACAAATGACTCAGCTGAATCACTCTTTATGGGACAGAAAATTTTTGTCACATACAAATACATTTTCTTTATGCAATCATCTGTTAATGGACATATAAGCCACTTCCAAGATTTACCTATTACGAATTGTACTGCTATAAACATGAGTATACATGTTTCAATGTAAAATATCTTTTACACTCTAGGGAGAATACCTAGAAGGGGAATAGCTTGGTTAAATAGAATCTCTATTTTTAGTTTTTGGAGGGATCTCCATACTGATTTCCATGCCAGTGGCACCACTTTACATTTCCTTACTCATACAGTCTACAAATAATGTAGAAGAGCTTCTTTCTTTCACAAAACATTACTAGCATTTGTTATCTCAATTTCTTGGTAATAGACATGAAGCCTTGAATCATGGCAAGCAAGATTAAATAAGGAAGGAAGGAAAAAAAGAAGGAAGGAAGGAAAGAAATAGGGAAGGTGGTATAGATACCACAATAAAATGAGAATATTAAGAGAAACAGCAGAGAAATTAAATTCCCTAGACAGAACTTAAAAAGCTTACTGTGCTTAGGATCTCTCAGCTCCAGATTTACTCTTCATTGCTTGCTATGCAAAAGCCTAGGTAGGCCCTTTAAATATTTCCTTTGCCAGTCATATTGATGCTAACCTTTGTCCAGTAAGAAATAATGGAGGGCAACAGCAGAATGTAGAGATCCTCCTTCCTGAGTCAGTGCACTTTCTCACGAGGCTTCTGCAGGATATGCCCAGCTACAACCATCCAGTTTGCTTCCTGAGAAAACATTGTTTGCAGAAATTCCAGTGAGCCTGGATCTCAGCCTCCATAGAGCAGTGTGGTCAGGTTTTCCAATGGCCAACTATCTGGAGTAACCAGAAGCCCGCTGGTTCCTTCCATCCCTATGGGGTTGTATAAAATTAGATAAAAATCCACATGACCAATATACTTCTGACAACAACTGTAGAATTTGAGAACCCAAAGACCTCCCTCACTTCTTCCATCACTTGGTAGTTCAGAGGTTTCCAGAAGCAAATTCAGTTTTATAATTCACTAGAATGACTCACAGAACTCATTGCAAGCTTTTATATCTGTGGCTGTGCTTTCCTCCATGCTGAATGAACCTCATATGAGGTAAAATTGAAAGACACAATGAATGTTTAAATTTTAAAATGTTTACAGTGAAAGATACATTACCAGTAACCTCTTTCAGTACTCTCTCTCACTTAAAACACACTTATACCATGGTTCTTCCTACTTTCTGAAGCAGTTCTGAAAGTCCTCTTTTGTGGTGTCTAGTTGTACTGTTGTGGCTGCCTTAATGTTCTTAAAATGTTTACTTTTGAAATATTTACTTTTCATGATCATTTTTACTGTGGGAAGGAGCCAAAAGTTGCTTGCTGATAGATTCAGTAAAAAACAGTTGAGGAGGTCACAATATAATGTTCTTATTTGACAAAAATTATCATAAATGCTTGATCAATGAGGTCTGATCAAAATAAATATTGAATGATTAAATTATTAAAATGAAAGATGCATTGTCATTAATCTCCCTCAGCCTACTCAAAATGCCACCCCTTGCTTTGAGCGCACTTATCCTATTGTTGGCCATGTGCCTTTTACTATGTTATTTTTTAAAATTTAAGCATTCACCATATTTTTCACTTTCATTTTGATACTATGTAATTTACCATATTTCAGAAATGCAAGTAATGATTTGCATTGCTATGCAGTCAAAAATATAATTAGTTTATAGAGTACAGGAAATCATATAAGAAATAAAGGAGAAAATTTATTTACTTTTATTAAGTTTATTGGAACAATTTAGGTATACATAATGATCATACTCATCATAGGGAATTTGTACCTGTATATGATGTATCCTAGTTCCTTTTTTCCCAGTCTCATTCCCTTCCTTCAATTTTTCTTCTTCTCCTTTTTACAAAGCCTTGTTTGCATTGTATCTTTCACTTAGTTTTTTTCTTTTCTCTCTCCTCCCTCCCCTATTCCCTTTTCCTTTGAACCACTTTTTCCCATTGCATAATTCTTCCTATGTACTCTGGTCCTTATTCTCACTCCAGAGAAGTAACGTGATGTGTGTACATGTCTGACCTATTTATTTCAATCACCAGTGTAGTCTCTAAGTGCATCCATTGGCCTAGAAATGTCTCAAGTTATCCTTACTTATGGCAGAGTAGTACTTGTTGTATATAAAAAGCACATGTTTTTAATCCATTCCTTGTTTGATTGGGCATTTGAGTTGTTTCCAAGTTTTAACTAGACAAACTGTGCTGCTATAAACATGGGTGTGCATCTCTGTGTTATGATGTGTTTAATTCTTTCAGTAAGATACCCAGAAGGGAGAGGTCAAGTGGACCTCTAATCCTAGTTTTTTGAGAAATCTTCACAATGCTTTCCTCAGTGGTTGCACCAATCTGCCCTTCAATCAGCAGTGGAAAAGGGTTTCTTTTTCCTCACCCCTGCCATTATTCATTATTGGTTGACTTCTTAATAATAGCCATTCTTTCTTGGGTGAGATAGAATATAAACATTATTTTAATTTGCATCTCTCAAATGACAAAGTGGTATCATATTTTTCAGTTAGTACTCATGCAAATGTTCTATTCCTCATCATGATATTACAACATGAATCTTTCAGTAGGTGATAAGTCATGAGGATGGAGCCTTCATAAATGAGATAATTTCCCTTGTGTGAGAGACTCCAGCAATCTCTTACCCTTCCCACAGACTGGAAGTGGACCTTCACCAGACACTGAATCTACTAGAACCTTGATTTTGATTTTTTTTTAGCCTCTAGAACAGTAAAGACTAAATTTGTGATGTTTATAAGTCACCATGGAATTCTGTAATAGCAGCTTTCTCAGACTAAAAAATATACAATAGCAGTTTAAAAAAAGAAAGAAAATACAAACTAAAATCAGCCAAGGTGTAGAGATGAATGGAGAAGAGTCCAGGTCCAGGTCCAGTTTCCAGTACATTTTCCAGTTGACTTCTCAAGAGGAGTCATGCTGTATTAACTTCTCATAGCAATGCTGTATTAAAGTGTGATATAAGTGTTGATAACCAAGAAAGTTCACTCCAGCATTGGTGTCCAGAAATTCCACTGGGAATCATTCATACAGACATGGTGGCTGACGAGCTGTGTGACTGACCTAGTCCTCCAAGGACTAAACTAAGTAACATGGCTCAAAGACCCCACCACAAATCACATTATTAGACTATCAAATATGCTAAACAACCATATTTTATCAGTCAGAGATTCCCAAGTTCTCAATATATCTCAAAAGTCAGACCTCTCCATGGCAAGGTTAAATCTTGCTATACATAAAATAGTTTGATAGTACAATGCCCCAATGACATGACTCTCTCTGAACAACTTCCTCCCCTGTACCACAAAAATGTGACTTTCAACCAAGTTACCATGTATCTCCATGAAAACTTCTCTGTCTTTCAATAAGCCATAAAAATGTCCTTGTGGGAAGAGAAAGCATTTCCTGAGTATTTGCCTCAGTCTAGTATCAATAACTATAGCAATAACCACTGCTGCTACTTAAAATTCCTATGCATTTTACATCCCTCTATTTCTCACCAACTTAGTGGTGGAGAACCTATGTATTTATTGCCATTTGTATTCCTTAATCTTAAAAGTGTCTATTTCAGATGCCCATTTTTATTGGATTCTTAAATTTGGAGGTCTTATTTTTTTTACTTCTTTATATACTCCACATATTAGTCCTTTGTCTGTAGAGTAGCTAGCAATTTTTTTTTTCATTCTGCAGGTTGTCTCTTCACTCTCTTGGTCATTTCCTTTCCAGTACACAAGCTTTTGAGATAATCTTATTTGTTGACCTTGGTATTATTTCTTGTGCAACTGGGGTTTTATTCAGAAAATCATTGCCTATACCTATGTCTTCCAGCAGATTATTCTGTTCTAATGTTTAGATCTCTGATACTTTTTTTTTTTTTTTGCAGAACCAGGGATTCAACTCAAGCCCTTGAGCTTCCCAAGGAAGCACTTACTTCACTGAGCCATCTCCCTGGCGATCTCTGACACATTTTTATTTCATTTTAGTACATGATAAAAAATATGGGACTAGCTTCAACTTTCAACATGTGGGTAGCCAGATTTGCTAGGACCAATTGCTAAAGAGGCTATCTGCCCTCCAGGGAAGGGATTTGGCAACTGTGTCAGAGATAAATTAGTTGAGTGTGCTGCAGTTGTTTCTATATCTTGTATTGTATTCTAATGATCCATAAGCCTTGGCTTTTTTCCCAATTCTATGGAAGGGGCATTTTTCTCTCTCTTTTTTTTTTCCTTTGATTGGTTGTTTGTTTTTATCATGGTAGCTTTGTACTACATCAATCTGCAATTGTGATGTTCCCTGCCTTGGTCTTGTTGCCCGAAACTGCTTTGGCTATTTTTCTGGTTCCATATGAATTTTAGGATTGATTTTACCAGTTTTGTAAAATTATTGCCATTTTAATTTTTATTGAATTCAATCTACATAATGGTTTTGCAAGTATGGCTATTTTGACTGCATTGGTTTTGCCTATCCAAGAACAGGAGATATTCTTTCCAATCTCTGATAGTCTCTTCATTCTCCTTCTCCTAATACTATAGTTTTCATTATAGAGGTCTTTCATTTCCTTGATTAGATTAATTCCTAGATATTTTATTTTTTGATGGTATTGTTTCCCTAATTTCCCTCTTAAGGAGTTTGTTAATGGTGTATAGGAATACTAGTGATTTTTGAGTGTTTCTGAGTTTTCACTGTTCTACTCCACCAAATTTGGATGTCAGGTCTATGAGTCTATGGGTGGAGTTTCTGGGAATTTTCTGTGTAGAGGATCATATCCTCAAAAAATAATGATAACTTACCTTCTTTGTTTCCTTTTCATATTCCTTTTATTTCTTTCTCTTGTAAAATTGTTCTGCCTAATGTTTCCAGAACTATATTGAACAGGAGTAATGATAGTGGGAATGTTTACCTTGTTCCTGATTTTAAAGCAAACCTTTCAGTTTTTGACCACTAATATGAATTTTGGTAGAATCTGTTGTGATTTCACCATTTTAATTTCTAATTGCACACATTTAGGTCTTTTCTTTCCTTCTTTTGGTAAGATTGGCTATGGGCTTTTCTATTTTGTTTAATCTTTCAAAGAACCAACTCTCTGATTCATTGATTTTTTTTGTATTTTCTTTAGTCTCAATTTCATTAATCCCTGCCTTGATCTTTCTAATTTCCTTTGACATATTACCTTTTGATTTGGATTATATTGGATTGTTTTCCTATGTCTTTGAAGTGCATCATTAGGTTATTTACTCAAACTCCTTCTGTCCTTTTGATGTGGGAGATCACTTCCCTCAAAGTACTGCTTTCATTGTGTCCCATAGGTTCCAGTATATCATACTGGTAATGTCATTTGATTGTAGAAACTATCTAATTTCTTCTTTAATTTCATTTGTGACTCATTGGTTACTCAAGATAGTGTCATTTAATTTCCTTCCGTTTGGATAGTTTCCATGATGTTTTTTGCCATCAATTTCTACTTTTAGTGCAGTGTGCAATATACATGAGATAATATCATTTTGCATTTGCTTGTAGATTTCATTGGCTAATATGTGCTCTGCTTTGGAGACAGTCAGATATGCTGCTTAGAAGAATGTGTATTCTGTTGTTGGATGGCATAAGCTGTAGATATCTCAAGTACATTTGTTCAAGGACTTCTTTCAATTTTGATGTGTGTTTCAAGTTGTTAACATCAGTTAAAATTTTAAAATTTATATCATAGCTATACATACATGCATTTTCCA
>NW_004524686.1:1865047-1883266 GCF_000260255.1 Octodon degus | reverse complement strand
TGTAGTGCTGCTAACAAGATTTGGTATGAGCTCCCTTTGAGTCCTCACAGACATTAATATTGTGCTATACTTTTGTCTTTGTGTCAGTAGTAGATAAATTCTACCCTTGAACAGTTGCTGGATTCTAGACAGCTTACCTGTATCTGTTCTGAGCTGCTGCGTCTTTATCTCATGTTATTATTACATGGGTTGTTTTGAGTGTTCAGTGCAGTAAGAAATAAAGGAAAAAATGTGTTACCTGGCACTTACAAGCTTGTCAGACATATTTATTTGAGTAATGCTTAATGTACTTGTCTTCTTGCAAGGAAAAGAAGTAGACTCAAATATGAATCATTTTTAAATGAATCATTCAAAACATTCATTTGCTTAGTATTTATTTTTGTCAATGATTTTCACAGCTTGGGAGATGGTGAACAGTAGCAATTTCTGCAAATATTGCCAAGGGTATATTGAGTTAAATGGTATTCTTTCAAGTAATACACTTCTCTATTTAGGAAAGGTAACCATGTGAAACAAAAAGTGCTCCTTTAAAAATGGAAATGTTCCAAATAGAAGACTAAGTTTCTTTTATGGGTCTGTTCCTTTGATCTTGCTTCCTAAAGCCATTAACTACACTTGGTTTCTTATGGCTGCTTACTTAAATAAACTAACAGATGCCCATGTGAGGTGAGAGTGTTTTCACAAAGGCGTGCTTCTTATCTGGAACCTTCCTTATCAGTGTCATGGTGAACATCTGAGTGTTGATTATCATTGTCTCCAGGCTCAGGAAAAACTGGTCACCAGTCACAGCTAAAAAGTTTGAAGCTTTAGAAACTCTTTTAAAGTTACAGGCAATCATGTTTTGACTTGTTCTTGAAGCAAAACATGGCAATGGCTCCACACATCCTTTCCTACATTTTGGCAAAAACGGAAGAAACAAAATATCATGCACTTAAATGGGATGTGGAAGAGTAGAACATAAATAGGAAAAGGGTAAGAGTTTGTATAGCTTTTCAAACTCTTGGCGATAAGGAATATCTTTGTAATATGAAAGGAGACATTTTCATTATCACAGGGGTTTGACAACCAGCTTCCCATGCAGCTTATCAAGCCGAATGCCACTAATGCTGCTGGAATACTGATTTTGTTCATGCTTTTGTTATATCTGAAGGGATGGTTTTTCGCATCCAGTTCAATGAATGCACTGACAAACTGATAGGTCTCCAGAGTAGCTATAGATAAAAGCAGGCAAGTTTGATCCACTGTTTCTCTGCTTTCTGTCTCTGTGCCTTGTGAGCTCTCACGTTTACCGAGAAAGGCATCATTCACATCTGCATGTCCTTTCTCACAGTGATGAGCACCTTTCTCTCCTCTTCCTAAAACATAATTTTGGTTAGTTTGTCCTCCATACAATGACTCTACAAATCTTAGCTCTGTCCAGGAGTGACGCCCTAAAAATCAATTCTAAATATGGAAAAGGAACAGAAATGACTACTGGTATTTGACAATTTATCACTTACCAATTGCTTTTATGCACAGTGTCCTATTTTATTCCCTTTGCAAATATGAATTGGGAATCATTTTCTCATTTAACAGATAAAGAAATTGAGGGAGGAAGGGAGTTTACCCGCTTGTTCAAAACCACATAATATGTTTCCCTGTCTTCTGTTTTCTTGTTTTCATTATTTTTCTGTTAATTTTCAATTGACAAATACTACTTGTATATATTTACGGGCTACCATCTGATGTTTTGATGGGTACATACATCATAAAATGATTAAATCAAGCTAATTATCATATTCATCACCTTACATACTTACCATTTTTTTTCTCTGATACATGTTTTCATTAGGGAAGCCAGGGCTACAACAGAAAGTCGGAATTTCCATGGTGATGGGAGCTGTGGTGTCTCATACACTCTCTCAAATTTCCTTGGTTTTCTTGAATCTACTATTTTCTTTGTGTCACTTTCTAAACCTTAGGCTCCATCTCTCCTTTCATTATTAGTTCAGACTATGTAAGAGTTCTGGGCACACCAGAGGCCATGTACACAAGTTTGTGGAAAGTGTTTGTGGATGAATTTATGAATGAATTGTTGAATGAATTTATGGATGTACATGTATAGTAAATACACATTTGTGTGCTTTCTTTTTATTTTAAATTTGCATTGGATATTCTTTGCAATGGGCTACATCACTAGCCCATTTGATTTGATTTGATATGTATTTGATACAGGATCTCACTATGCAGCTCGGACTCAGCGATCTTCCTGTTTCAGCCTCCCCAACACTGGGATTAAAGCATTGTGGCAGCATGCTTGGACTGGGTAGCCAGCTCAGTGGGCCTGGGAGCAGGGCCTGTGCAGCCTGTGGTGCCAGGGATCGAATCCTGGTCCCTGCACTTGACTAAGCAGGCATATAGTCTGCTGAGCTATCTTGCTGGCACTACTCATTGTATTTTATTTTTATTTTATTTTAATATTTAGATAGGGTCTTACTAAATTACCCAGACTGGGCTTAAAATTGGGAGCCTCTTGCCTTACCCTCCCAGAGTACTGGGATTACAGGTGTGCATCATCACACTTGATTTATGTACTTATTTTTGTTGGGTTTTTTTGTTTGTTTTTGCAGAACTGGGGATTGAACTCAGGACCTTGCACTTGCCAGGGAAGCGCTTATTCCACTGAGCCATCTCCCCAGCCCTATGTACTTATTTTTAAGGGTGCTTAAGGATCAGGCACTCTCACTCTCATTCAGTAATTAATTCATGTCCTGAAGAAGTTACTACAAGAGCCTATGAAATTGTATGGGTAACAGTTACATGATAACAGAAACTACTCTAAATAAAACATCAGTACTTTATCTGGTGAAACCTTTTTTCTGCAGCCTTGCCAAACTCATAGTTCAAAGTAAGGAAGTGTTTGAGATTTTTATTTATTTTTACAACAGAAGTCACATAGAATATAAATCATGAGAACACACAGACACGCATGCCACTTTGTCTATCCTGTGTACTTTTCCATTTTGCCTCTGGAAATTGTTTCTGTCAATATTTAGATTTAGATCCTACCAAAAGGGGAAAACGAGGGAGATTTAATCAGAAGATTGTCAAATACTTGAATATGGGTAAGAATTAATAGATACAAGTACATTTGAACAGTCATAGATAAAATTCTTGGGAGATACATCTCTTAGAGGAATTATTGATTTTTCTAGAAATTATTTATTCAAATTAGAATTCTAGATACAATTTTACCTTTTACATTTCTTTAGAAGTTGCCTGTTCAATATGCGTATGTGTGTCTGATATTAACTACATACATGTCTATCTGTCTATCTATCTAATGACACTCTATGGACTATCTTCATCAGAATATATAGAAAGGTCTTTTTTAAAAAAAGATAAAGAAGTGAACATTGAATTGTAGAATGCGATTATGTGCAACACAGATATGGAGCTGTACTTTTGACTAGCACTCAGGATCCTTCAAAGATATATATATATATATATGGTTTTAGATTTACCTTTTCTGTGTCATTTGCATACTAAATTTGGCAGGACAGTAAGAATCACTTAGCCATTTGCCTTATAAAGATTCTTCAGGTGGTTAATCATACTTTCAGTAATTGTTAACTTCTATTCTTAAAGGCTGTGCATTTGATCTGTATGTGATTTAAAGGTTCTCAGAACCTAGTTTCAGACTGCTTTAGCAGCTTCATTCTCCTTCATTCTACATCCAAACACTAAGCTCCAGTTACAGCAAACACCAGCTCCTCCTTTCGTAGAAGCATTTTCATTTTGCACTGCTTATTTTATATGCATACATTTGCTTGGTACGTCTTTCTCAAACTGTCTGTTTGCCCCACAAGATTCTGAAAGAGCAAAACTAGGATCTTATATTTCTAGATCCTTCTCTCTAAAAACAAGCTACTTTTTGAACTTAGATATTTATTTGAAATTATAGTATTTACATATTAAAATTACATCTTTAATATGTAAAAAAACAAATAGCAAGAATTATTACTCACTTGACTAGAAATTAACAAAACTGATAATTAATATTTAATACCTATTTTAAACAAAGTGTATGAGAACAGAATAATTGACATGATGTTTCCTACCAAGCAGATATTGATTAAATATTTGTTTCATTTCCCTCCTGTTTTAGTTTGCCCATTCTTATAGTGACTAGATTCTAGAGGCAGATCATACCCTGTACTGCTATCTCCCCACACCATCTTCTAGTGCTGGTGGGGGGTTGGAAGTGTGGTTCTTACTTGTTTTTTTTTGTTTGTTTGTTTGTTTGTTTGTTTTGGCAGAACCAGGGATTTTACTCAGGCCCTTGCCCTTGCCAGAGATGCACTAATTCAACTGAGCCATCTCCCCAGCCCCATGGTTCTTATTTTCTGAAATAGAAACTAATTGTTGATCTTTGATGAAAGGTATGACTGGGTGGGAAAAGGACAAAAGAGGTGAGTTTCTGCTGCTCTTCCATACATGGAAAGTAGTAGCATAATTTAGGAAATATATTAAAGAACAAGGTAATTGCAATGAGAAATTCTTCATGGATAAAGATTATAAATTCAATACTTAAAAATAAAAAAAGTTTACTGAAATTTTATAAGAAGAAAAACAAAACGTATCACTTGTATTTTCCTTTATGAAAAATTATTTTATCAGTATCTAAATGACAAATGAATGTTGAATTCTCTATTTGTATTGTGGTATATCATATTATAAATACTACTACTGAGTCATTAACACAAGGATTTATTAGAAATAACATTAAGCAATAAACCAATAAATATTTTCACAATTACTATAAGTAATTAAGTAATAAATGAAATGAGACACAGCTGCACACCCATCAAAATAAACTGTCATTCAATCATGGATCAAACATTTAATTTAGATTCAACATTTTTCAGCTTAGATATTTTATCATAATGAAAACTACATCTTTTTGTCTACTATGTGTGTAAGGTACATATTTTACTCAATATCTACCTATCAATTCTATAAGGAAGGAGATAACAACTCTACTCTATAGATGAGAAAAAAGAAATTAGATGTATTTTGAGGATCTCAGTTAAATTCCCTTAACTAATAAATATCGGGTCTTGGCTTTAAATCCATGTTGTTCTGAGATGATTTGACAACCAGTGTCTTTCCTGAGTCATATTTCCTCTCCCCAGAGGAAGTGATCACAGTATTATGAGGAAATTATAAATAACCAGTTTTAAATGGTGTAGAACAGATATATTTGGATTGTTACCTAGTTGACTAAAATTATTTTAAAGAAAATCTAAGAAGTGGTGTCTAATTTCCATAGCTCCACATTAAAAGATGATTGGCATGTACATAATTTCTAGTTTACACAATATACTGTAACAATTAGTTGAATGACAAACTTCATTAAATATGTTTTAAATAACTACTTGACATTTGGATAACACATTATATAATAAATGCCTAATTTATTTAAATTAAATTCTTTTTTGTACAGCCAAATTTAAATTATTATTTGGCTAATGAAAAAGAAAAACTTAAATTGTAGTGGGCTGGCATGCAGAATGATTTCACAGTAGAAAAGTTCAAGAATTTAGAGAATATGTCTACTCTCATTAGTTTGTAGATAGTTGTGATGATTATGCTTAATGAGTATTTGAGAACCAAAAGACAAATTTGCTATCAGAGCCAGACGCTGTCCTCAATAGGGAAAGAAAATTAAAGTTAAAAGACTTCTTAAAGGTAGGGAAAGAAAATTTTAGGTCTATAAACAATTTTCCTGTGTCTGCAATACAAATTACTTCTTTTTCTACTTGATTCTTACCTGTTTATTGAAGAGATGGCCCACCTCTGTATAATTTCTTGTGAAGTACATGTCAAAATCATTGTCTCTCTTTGTTTCTTTGTCCTGCTACCATAAATTACTATGGACTGGGTGGTTTTAAAATAACAAATTTAGGACCGGGGAGATGGCTCAGTAGAATAAGTGCTTGCCTGGCAAGCACAAGGGCCTGAGTTCAATCCCTGGTTCCGCAACAAAATAAATAAATGAATAAAAATAAAATAAAGAAAGAAAGAAAGAAAAAATAAAATAGCAAATTTATTTATCATGGTTCTTGAGGGTTGGAAGTTCAAATCAAGATAACCAAAAATTCAGTATCTAATAGGTTTTCACATTCTTATTTTATAGACAATGTGATCTAACAGAGGCAAGGAGGCAAAAGAGCCCTCAGATTTCAGTCTGTAAGTCAGTCTGTCTGTCTCTCCCCTCTCCCTTTTTTTCTTGGTCCTGAAGATTGAACCTGAAGCCATGCATATGTTGGCTTTCATTCTGCCACTGAGCTGTACGCCCATACTCGAGGTCTCTTCTGTAAGATTTCTAATTCCATTTACGATGAGTCTATGTTTGAGACCTATTCACACCATGCCATACCTAACACTAGCACACTGGGAATTAAGAGCTTATCATATGAATTCAGAGGAAGGGCCAAACATTCATATGATAGAATTGCTCAATAAATATCTGCAGGCTGAACTCAAAAGTTTGGGCACTTTGGTTTCAACATTTTAGTGTTATGCTCACCACAAGCATAAATGTTACTCTACAGGGTATTGGTTTGATTTTTTTTTTTCAGTATGGGAAACTAAACCCAAGGCCTTTGTATGGAGCTATATCAGAAGCCCTTTTGGGTCTGTCCAAGATAGGACAGAATTCACAATTCTACCTCAGCCTTCATAAGTGCTGCAATTACAGACATGGTTAAACACCACTACTTCACCTTGGGCTTTGTAAAACTGTATAGCCTAGCACAAATGTTTGGCATAGATTGGAAAATGCATTTCTAACAAGAAATGAGGTATGACACTGCAAGATACCACAAGAGCTTACAATTCGCCTATACGTCTGTGCATACAGCCACTCTGACTTCTTACATTGCCCAAGGATTTATCTATCTCCATATGGTCTGAAATTTGAACAGTTTCTATTGTTATTCCCACATTCTGAAATTATATCTGGAGACCCATCCATCCATCCATCCCATCATCCATTCAGTTATCCATTGTAACCTATGTATGTTATGTATCTTGGTCATTTCATTTTGAAAAAAAAACTTACCTTAGTCCTACCACTTTCTCAAATCTGCATTTTATCTGCCTTTGAAAAGACAGGTCAAATCAGTTTTCTTGATCAAACTATTCTGCAAACACAAAGTTCAAATGATGAATGCTTCTCCATATTGGATTCATAAGTAAAGTCTTTTAAGTACTAAATAATTTCTATATTTTAAACTATAAATGATTCCAGTGAAAAACCAAGGATAACATGATTCAGGTAAAGAGTTATTAAATTTTCTCATGCTGATACTTGTTTACATTGTAGTTGGAGTTTGGAAAGAAGTTATGTTAACATATGGTATATATTAGCAGCAATGGTAAGCTTCTTATGTTCTGTGGGTATGCAAATACTCTCTAGAACATGAAGTACATTCAGATGAATGCCCCAGAAAATTTTCCAGAACTTATCATATATTAGAACTTATGCCTGGCCTGGGTTTTTTCTTAAATTATCAATATAAGTTAATTTAAATGAAATAAGGGCCAGCCAAATAGCTCAGTGGATTAAAGCAACTTCTCAGGCAGATGCAGCAACCTGGGTTCAATCCCCAGGATGCCATGCCAGCCCAGCCCCCGAGGCACACTGAGATGGTGATTAAGACTGGGTGTGGTGGTGCATGCCTATAATCCCAGCTCTTGGCAGGCTGAGCACAAGCGGATCACTACGAGTCTGATCTACATAGTGAAACCCTGTAGACCCTTACTAAAATACAAAAGAAAGAAAGAAAGAGAGAGAGAGAGAGAGAGAGAGAGAGAGAGAGAGAGAGAGAGAGAGAGAAGAGTGAGTCAAATATTTATTGTGCCTACTTCATGTTATTTTCAGAGGCAATGACTCCTTATCCCTAACATAATGGGATAACTTCTTGAATGCCATTCTTCAGAGAAAGCCCTTCCTGGTCTTTGTCATCCAGGAAGTTTATGGTTGTAATCCCATGAAAAGTTATTGGAATTCTAGGGAGTTAATTACAATCTACCACTTCCAATGGAACCCCTGGTGGTATAAAGACACTAATACATATTTGTAGTTGTAGGGAGCCAAGGGGTCCCTGTAAGTCCAGCTAGGCTGAGACTTATCAGGAGCAAAGGTCTCGACCCAAGTTTTATTAATTTGTGAAGAAGGAAGAGGCTTGAGGATGAGTGACTATGAGAATGGCAGGAAGCATCTGCGTGCTGTGAGCTGGGCTTGGTGAGAGTCTGGAAACCACCTCTGCAATATGCAGAGAGAAAAAGGATTTGCAGGAGCAATCTGCATAACACAACATAATTGGAGGAAAGGTTTGGGGATCTGAGCCTCAGCTCTGATGTGTCATAGCCTCTTATCTCAAGTCTTGATCCCAGCCAAGCAGGGAGCACAGCTTACCCCCTGCCCAGTTTGCATACATTTCTTTGGCACTATTTGGTGAAATAATACTTCCCTGTCCCCTTGCTTTAAAGACTAAACATCATGGGAGATAGCTAAGCCATCTAAGAGCCTTCCTGGCAACTGCAAGGACCCAGGTTCAACCCCCAGCACCATATGCTGCAGTGTCACCCCCCCCACACACACTTCCACACTCCACCCCACCCAGGGTATGCTGATCTGGCCACTGAGACCAGGTATGGTGGTGCACTTCTGTAATTCCAGCATTGGGGAGGCTGAGACAGGAGAATCACTAAGAGTCCAAGCTGCATAGCAAGACCCTGTACCAAATAAAATTTTTTTAAATATTTTTTTTAGAAAAAGACTATATATCAGCACCTCTATTGCATTGATTTCCATTGCTTAAAGCCAATCAAAGGGATAAAGTCCTAACAGCTCTTTCTATATAAATACATGGAAATTTTAGCCAGATTTAGCCAAAATGGAAACACCTGCTCTTCTTTCAAGGAGAGTTGTCCAAGTGGCCCTCCACAGTTCTTGAGTGTGGTTTCTTACTGGAGTGGTCACTGAGCATAAAACTTGGATCATAGCTAACAATAGTTCCCAAGATCTATGACAATAGTCTTGAAAATGGTCAACTAACAATTATCCTCAGGCTGGAAGAAAATAAGCAGTTACAAGTAAAAGTTAAAAGATTCAGAATCTCAGAGTTAATAGAAGAGATAGAATCCCTATACTTAAAAGAGCCATAAATACCATGGTGTGTGCACATGTGCATGTGTGTGTACACATTTCTGTGTAAGGTGTGCTGTAAATCTCTCTGAGCTCTTCAGGTTCTGGGGAATTGGCTCATAGACTTGAACGCGTTCTGTCATTCTATACTTAATGCATAAGCATCATCTAGCTGGTTGTCCCTGGTTGGCTTCCAAGTTACAATACACAACACAGTCTTAATGTAATTTATATTTTGGGCTATGGTAGCCCTGTTATTCCACATGGCTTTTCAAATTAATTCTTTCCATGTCTCTTGCACTAAAATGCAAGTATAAATAAAAGAAATATATGTTAGTCATCTCTGATACATCACAGTGGCTGAATTTCATGGGATTGGTATGCAACCAACACTATTCTCTATTTCTAAAACTATTTTATCCCTATAACTTTCACTTGAACATTCATTCCTCTATTTCACCATATTGTTGTACGTGCCCTTTTTCAAGGATGACAGGCAAAATTCCTAAAAATAAAATTACCTTTCCAGTCTTGGCAAGAGACTCCCATACATCGTTCAAAAATAATCATATTTCTTCTAGTATGGGATGTTCTCTCTAGCATCCCAAGTTAATTTCTATTCCCATGCACTACAACTGGATGTTTGGCATGCATTTTTTGGTGAAAATACTGTACCATATTATAATTAAATATCACATGGTATTAATCATTCATAAGTGTCACATTAAGCTGTGTGTTTCTTGAGGAGAGATACTATGTCATTCATCACTATAACTTCAGTGCCTGGCAGGATTCCTAGAATATCATAGAAAGTCACAAGTGTTACTGAATTGAGACAAGTAACTTTGTATATGATGCATTACGCAACTCTGTGTGTTGTATTGATATTTTACTAAAATTAATTTTATGGAGTTTACAAGAAATGTAAAGTAAAATTTCAATATTTTCCAGAAAGCAACTTACTCATAACTAAGTATGATGTTCCCTTGTGTTGATATTCAGTATTTCTACATACATAATAGTGCTATATGGAAATAAAACTCCCAGCCTGAAAGATATCTGGGATGAGTTCGCATTCTCTAAAACCAAAAATGAATTTTAGGAGCAATGGATGTTAAGGGCAGAATGTATTTATTGAGGGGAAAGAAAGCTTCTGTCTAAGAGAGAGCAACAGAAGGGGACCCAAGTGGGTTGCCCTAGATCTAACTTTTCTAGGGATTTTTATAGAGCAAAACCATGAGGTGAAGTGGGTGAGTCTAAGATGGAAAACAGGGGAATTCACTAGGTGGGTATGAGGTGGAACAAAACTATGGTCAACCAATAAGACTACAAGCAAAATTGCTCAGGTAAAACTGATTAAACACAGAACCAAATGGAAAAGCCAGTCATATAACAGATACGGATATAGAACAAGGGCTTACTGGTAAGGAATTGGGTTAGTAACTCTTCCTGGCTTCCTCAAGGTGTTAGAGATCTATTTAGAATTTCAATTCCAGATACTTACCTTTAAGAATGTATGCATTTGTTTGATCTTTTGTCTTGAGGCCTGGCCCACAGCTGGAGTATTGGTGTCCCCACAGTTGCAAGGTCTTATCTTCTATATTGTTTTCTTGAGGGCCTAACCCTGTCTGACTGCTTATAAATATACTTTACCTAACTCAGCTGCCTATAAGAATAGGAATTCTGACATGCTTTTAAATATCTGCACTAATAAATAATACAAAATGTGAAAAGGAGAGAAATCTTCAAACTTGTTCTTCAAGGCCAGCATTACACTGCACTGAAGTGAAATAACACAGCAAAATATGAAAATGAAGACCAATATCTCTAGTAAACATATCTAAAAATCTCAACAAAGCACCAACAAATAAAATTCAATAGCATATCAAAAATAGCATCATGTGCAAGTGAGATCTATTTTGTGAATGTAAGGACTTCAACACACACACACACAAAAAAAAAACATGCATTGCATTGAATCAACAAGATAAAGGACAAAATTATACTATTATTTCAATAGAAATAGAAAAAAACATTTGGAAATTTAAATAGCCCTTCATAATAAAAACTCTAAATAAACTTGGAATAGAAGAACTATACATATGGGCTGGGGAGATAGCTCAGCAGTCTGAACACCTGCAAAGACCTGGGTTCAGTCTCCAGTACCACATGCCATGCTGGCCCCAGAACCCTGGGCATAGTATGCTGGCCACTGAAACCCAGCATGGTGACGCATGCCTATAATCGCAGGGTTGGGGAGGCTCAGAGAAGAGGATCATTATGAGTCTGAGCTGCACTGAATAGTGAGACCCTGTCCCACATAAATAAATAAATAAATAAATAAATAAATAAATAAATAAATATTTTTGGGTAGACCCCAAATGCAATGAAAACAAAAATGTAGAAACAGACAAATCACACCTACACCTCACCACCCAACCCCACCTCAACTATGAATTCATCACAGGCTGTCCACTGCTGAGTATCCCATGCCTATAATCTAATTACTTCTCAAAACCCCACCTATGAACACATGAGGATTTGGGGAGACATTTACATATAAACATTAGCATCCTCAAAATAATCCAATTTAAAAATATCAAGTATAGAAACAGAAACTTTTCAAAAGAACAAATTTAAATGGCCAAGAAATTCATGAAAAAATACTCAACTTCACTAGAATCAGGGAAATGCAAGTGAAAATCACAGTGACATATTTATTATCTTACCCTGCTTAGGGTATCTGTCATCAAGCGGACAAAATATGACCAACCGATGCCTGCAAGAGTATACAGAGAAGAAAACTCTTGCCCTTTGTTGGTAAGAATATAAATTAGCATAGCTACCACAGAGAAAACTGTGGACATTCTCCAGAAAGTAAAAATGAATCTTCCAAATGATCCAACTATTCCATATACATCTGGCATAGTGGCTGTACAAAACCAACCTCAAATACCTGGCTATACATCCAAAGGAAATAACAGTATATCAAAGAGACACACTAGGGGGCTCACCCACTTGGGGCCCCTCTTCTGTCCCTCTCTTGGACAGAAGCTTTCTTTCTCCCAATACATATATTCTACACATAACCTCCTTTTGCTCCTGAAATTCATTCTTTGCTTTTAAAGAACATGAACTCATCCCAGGTAACTTTCAGATTGGAAGTTTCATTTTTCCCCTATATCATTTGGAGGTTATCTACCCAAGATCAGCTTTTCTCCTTGTGTCATTTGGAGGTTTCCATCAAGATCACTGGATGGAGGTATGAGTTTGCTTTTCTTTCATAAATTCTAGATTGGGACTTGCTTAGGTAACAAATGTTTATGCTTTTTTTTTTTTTTTTTTTTTTTGGTGGAACCAGGGATTGAACTCAGGCCCTTGCACTTGCCAGGCAAGCACTTATTCTACTGAGCCATCTCCCTGGCCCCTTCAAATGATATGTCTTGGCCCATTGCTCATAATTTTTCATGTTTTGCCTCATCAGTTTTGTCTCATACAGCTCTGTCATAATTGCTTAAAATTGCTCATGCTTTGTCTCTTGTATAGCTTTGTTAAAATGTTGGTCAAAATGTTGGTAAATCTAAGTTGAAACATGGAAATGTTATAACGTTATGATACTTCTTTTTTTTTTTTTTTTTTTTTCAGTACCAGGGATTGAACTCAGGCCCTTGTGCTTGCCAAGAGAGTTCTTATTCCACTGAGCCATCTCCCCAGCCCATGATATTTCTTTAATGGGACATTTTACAACTGTTGCGTATTTGTATATGTTGCATTTGAACAAGTTACTAAATGTACTTATATTCCTTTCTTGACTTTAGACAATAGTGATAGAGAGAGTAAAGTTATAAAGCCTCCTAGTGAATTTTATGTAAACTTCTATAAAATGGGACTTTTAAATCCAGTTCAGCTTTAGAAAATATACGTGCTTATATATGAAACATGGGACTCCTTTTGCCAACTAAATGACATTAGGCCAGCAACTGTTCTTAATGACTTGGAGGACAGGTTTCACTGGGACGAACTGGCTCTGATGTCCCTCTACATGTTAGAGTAAATGTCGGGCCTGCTTTATTTCAGTTTCCTTTCTTTGACCTTACTCCTAAGTTTCCCACCTCTTTGTACTTTCTATTTTAGAGACATGTAAAATTAGGGAAATGATATAGACTGGTCCAACTAAGTGCAGCCCTTAGAAAATGAGCATATGTTAATGCTGGAGACAGGGAATTCATTTTAGAAAAAGGACCCATACACTGTCTCTGGGTCAGATGAACCAAAGAGGACTCTGCCTGTCTAGGAGGACACATGTAAAAGCCATGTCCCTGCTTAGTGTTCTGGGCAGGTTTCCTTTGGGAGGCTAAACTTGAGACACAGTGGAGAGAACCGACTTCTGGGTGACACCAGAAGGAGCTAACTCTAAAAACAGCACACTTATGGGACCAAGACACAATTAGTATGAAGGAGGATCTCCAACCTTTTCTCCTAGGTCTAGATATCATTTGGGTGTATAAGAGCTAAGTTATATACTTTAAAACCTTTGCTGTAAAGCACCAGTTAATCTTGTTCAAGCTATTAACTATCCTTTGTAGAACTTGGACAAACAGTGGTTACTGTGCCAACTAGTAAATGCTCCTAAAGCAGATGCCACTCTTTGAAGCAGAGGACAGGTTTCCCCAGCCATTCTTTGGTGAATCCCTATTGAAGCCAGTGGTTGATGGAATGTTGACCAGAGAGACAGCTGGATTGCTTTCTGGAGACTGATCTCTGGTTGTGTGGGCCAATAGAAACTGAGAACACCTGAGGGGTCATGGCCAGGGCTACTCTCAGGCAGATACCTAAAGATGCTTGGTGGAAAGTGGCTCTTACCCACTCAAAGATCTCCATTTACCTATTGCATTTTTTTTCTCTCTGTCTGCTGGTAAACTAGGAATTCTACCTTGAGCTTTTAGTAGAACCCTTTAATGAGTCACTCCTTCAGAAATTATTCTCTCTGTGACTGAAAACAGATAAAGTCAGATATTAGAAGATAACCCTGATAAGTACATTGATATCTTTAGAGGACTAACTCAGACTTATGAACTAGATTAAAAAGATATAATGTTAACTTCTAATGAAAGGCAGGCAGCATTACAAGCTGCTATTGCATTTGGAGATGAATATCACATTGTTAATTTTCGAAGACCAGAAGATAGACAGCCAGTAGAACTACCTGTTTCAACTGGAGTCTAAGCGTTCAGACCCCTGCTGGGCACGAAAACAGAAAAGACATTTTCTTTCAAGTGTGTATGTTTTTTTGGGGGAGGGTCGACAGGGTGTTCAGGGTCTCATTACTACATTGAACTTGTAGTGATTCTCCTGTTTACACCCTCCCAAGTGCTGGAATCACAGGAGCTTGCCACCATGCCCAGTCTCAATTGCCATCTCAGCGCACCCCAGGGGTGAGGCTGGCATGGCATGCCTGGGGAATATGTGCATTTTTGAAGGTCTAAGAAGAACTAAAACCAAGCCTTCTAACTATTTTAAATTTTGCTGAGGAGATAGCTCAGTGAATAAGCACTTGCCTGGCAAGCACAGGGTCCTGAGTTCAATCCCCATTACCACTAAATAAATGAATATGTGCATTTTTGAAGGTCTAAGAAGAACTAAAACCAAGCCTTCTAACTATTTTAAATTTTGCTGGGGAGATAGCTCAGTGAATAAACACTTGCCTGGCAAGCACAGGGTCCTGAGTTCAATCCCCAGTACCACTAAATAAATGAATTAATTAATTAATTAACTAATTTTAGTTATTTACCAGGAGAAAGATGAACACCCCTCAGCTTTTTTAGAATGTTTAACAGAGGGACAGATTACTCTTAAATACAAATACATTATGCAGCCAGCTCCAGATACTAGAAAAGAGCTACAAAAGATAGCTTTTGCTCCAGACAACTCATTTGATACTGTAGTAAAAATTTCTTTATTGTTCCATAATCTGGACTGGGAGAAGACCAGGGAGAAAAAATAAACAGATCAAAAATGGCTGCCATTATTTCCACCTCAAAAACACACCCTAAGTCTGATTTTCTGGGCTCCAAGAATAGCTCAACAACAATGCGGTTCAACCACTGCTGAGGTTAATCTGTTACTGCTGTCAAAACCTAGGCCAGCCTAGGAGAGACTGCCTTAAGAGGCCCACAAGTCTTGCCCTGACTGCCAAGGCAGCCACTGGAAGTGAGACTACACTCTGAGCTGGAGGTCCCAGAGCTCAGACTCAGCTTCCCAGGTGGTCTATTAGGACTGAAAGGGCCCTGGGCTTGCTTCCTCCTTCTGACCAGACTGTTAACTCTACCTGTCATCTCTACAGAGGAGCCCTGAGTAATCATGATTAAAGGAAAAAAAACCCATCCTATTGCTGGATAATGGTACAGGCTTCTTGTTCTTCTCCAACTCTGATTTCCTTTCCAGTCATCCACCTTAATAGAAATAGACTTTAGAAGACATCTTGCTTTAGTTGTAACTGAGGTGCTACAACATATATTCAGGTTTCTTACTAATCAAAATAATGCTGAGGCTGGTTTTGTTGTTCATGTGTAAGACTTAAAAATGTATTTCACTAGTTTAAAACAGATCCCCAAGGATAGATAAAATCCTTTCAATTCTAAAGATGCAGACTACACAATGTCCAATATTTTTGATCCTATAGATAGAGCCAGGCCTTGCATTTGTGGTATAAAACTCAGCCTTAGTGTTAAAAGGCAACCCCCCTAGCAGTGCCCCTTGCTTACAATGGGGGCCATATCCAAAACATTGAATGGAACATTGGTTTAATCTGACCAAATGCTATGTATTTCATGATAAACATATAAGTTCAATTGGTTGATTTCTGAACTATAGCTAGAGGGATATATAAAAAACTATTAGACTCGATAAATAAAGAGGTCTGAAAGCCAGTGGGTTATAACTGGTATTCCTTTAAAAAGCTTTGTAACTTACCTGTTAGCTCAAATGCTCATGCTTTGATTACACATGTTCTAATCCCTCAGTAAGTTCGTTCTTTCTTAGAAGATACCAAAACCCAAGTGATCATACAGATAAGACCTATAGCAAATATACTGGATTACATTTAGTTTCCTCTCACTGGGATCCAGCAGATTTGTCTATAGAGATATATTAAGGCCTTAACTAACTTTCCACCTCATACAGCCCAGGTGAGTTGAGCCTTCTTGGGATTTTCTGCCTCATTATAAGGGAAGCTATCTAATCATAAGTCAGGAAGTCCAATACAAGGAAAGTTGCCCTCACATTTCTTTGGCAGGACTACCTGAAGGAGGGCTTAAACCAAAAAGTTATATCTTGCTCATTAGGCTCCAGATATCTGACACAAGCTGTAGAAGTTAGAAGGATTTGCAGGAATGAATTGCTTTCAGTTGAGGTGTTTCATAGTAAAAAGGATACAGAATGCAGTTATAGATGCAAAAAATGAGAATAGTGATATGAGCCGCCTATAGGAATGAAGGCCAGTCAGGAAACAGGGAAAAGTACATGTTTCCCTGGATCCAGACAGAGAGAATGGACATTTCAAGCAAAAATGTCCAAAGCTGCTAGAAAAGGGAAAAAAGATAGTGCTCATGATGGAGTCAGAGGAAGTTTCAGTTTGAGGTGGTCATGGGCCTTCCCCTCTCAGCCTGATGGAACCCACATTCACTACCAATATAAGGAAAAAGCCTGTTAAACTTTTAATAGATACTCATGCAAATGTCAGTAGTTACCCAGCCAGTGGCTCCATTTGCAAACTAGAGAGTACTCAGTGTTTTCCATAGATCTGAAAATTCATGTGCCCCAAGTTAGTAGAGTTGGTGAGACATAAAAGGGCAGTTCATACCCAATAGCCATAGAAGATAAAAAAAGGATTAAACCCCACATTTAAGAGATATCTGCTAATGGACCTACAAAACATTCCGACTAGTCTTTGTAATTATAAACTTTAAAATGTTGTGACATTCCAGATCCTTCTAATGTCTCAATAGCTGTTCAAAATTTTAGATGTCAAATCAATGGTATGTAATATACTGAGGTCCCCTAGATACTATCTTTATCATTTTATGGGAAGTTATTACTGTCTACTTGATACAAATCTTTGACTATATTTCATAATTGATGTGATTATTTGACCCATGCTTATTTAATTGTTTTGTCCCCTCCAGACTCAAAGCTATACACCCACCCAAGATAAAAATGCCTGGTATCTATTGAGGGTCATTAGATAGAACCTCTGGAGGGTATCTCTGACTGCCAGTCAATAACTATGACACCTTTCAGCCTGAAGAAGCCAGAGCAGTCATCACCCATGGCTCCCTCACAGCAATTTGGGTTACTTCTTCAGAGGGGGGAATGTTGTACACAGCTGAATGAGAAATATTATATGTAGTCAGACAGGACCAGGCCCTAAAGGAGACAATATGGAAGGCAAAGTGACTTTGCAACTTGGAAGAGACAGACACTCCCCTATGGGCCACACCTCAAGACAAAAGAGGAAAAATTTTAGCCACGTACTTCCCTAGGGATGAGCATCAGAGATTGATATTCTAAATAGGTATCAATCACCTTGAAAGAGCCCAAATGAGTCACTAACCCAACCCCCAACAGGAAGAAGCCCTGTCCCATATTCATGCCCACTTGCTACGTGACTCACTTCCCCTTTTGATACTGGATTTAGTCAATTTTACCTGAGCAATGGTGATTGCAATCTCATTGGTTGACCATAGTTTTGTACTATCTCATGCCTGCCTAAGCGAGTTCCCATATTCTCCACCACCTTAGACCCACCTCACCACATGGTTTTCCTCTATAAAAGACCCTGGAAGAGACAGCTTTCCAGGGACAACCCATTGGAGTCCCCCCTTCTGTTCCTCTCTTGGATAGAAGCTTCCCCCCAATAAATATATTCTGCTCATAAAAAAACAAAGAGACACATGAATAGCCCTGTCATTGCTCCACTGTTAAGAACAACTAAGTATGGAGTCAACTTTACTGCCCATTAATGG
>NW_004524686.1:1857098-1864947 GCF_000260255.1 Octodon degus | reverse complement strand
ATGAAATTTTTAAAAAGACACAGAAATACACAAATCACATATTCTATCCCATGTGTATATTTTAAAGAAAGCCAAATCTATGATACTGATTACTATAGGCTAGAAAGGGGCAGGGGGAGGGAGACACAAGGAAGTTAGATAACAGGAATACAGGTATAGTTTGTTCTAGCAATTTATAGAACAGTAAGGAAAATACAGTCCATATAACCTATTATAAATCTTATAAATAATCAGAAGAGATGTATTAATGAAGAGATTTTTCCATTACTGGAAAAATTACTCAATGACAACAACTTAAAGGAGAATCTGGTTTGTTTGGCTCAGTTTCAGAGGATTCAGTCCACGATCAACTGGCTCCCAAGTAGGAACATTATGGCAGAAAAAGATGGCAGAACAGAGCTGCTTAGTTTATGGTAACCAAGCAGAGCAATGAACAACCCCAGAAAAGAAGAATCCAGAGACCAATGTCACAACCCCGTGACCCACCCAGACTCATGCATAATTGTGTTTTTCTCATCTCCTAAATGTCTTCCAAGCCAATCAAGTTGAGAATTAAACTTAATCATCGCAGAGGGGATGAAGGTCTCTAAAAACCAATGATCAGGAGATGGAGATCTGGATTACCCTGACTGGATCATTACAATCACGTGCACATATTGAATTAGCACATTGTACTGATAAAAATACAAAATTAAAATAATGATTAATTTTTACTATTTCTGCCCTAAGGAAACATGAGGCAAACTCCACATTAGAGTTACCATGGTAATGAGATTCATATAACAAAAGTTCTTCTCTGTCAATCAGGACACAAACTGAGATGCATTTACATCTATTAACATATATATATATATATATATATATATATATATATATATATATATATTACTAGACAGGGGGTGACTGCTTTTGTGCTCCTTGGAATATGTGCTTTTTCCAAAACTTAAATCTCAGCGGATGTTTCCATTATTCCTGGGTGACAGGCAGTTAACAGAAAGATGAGTTCACTTGTCAAAGGAAGATAGATTCAAGGAAGCTATGAAGCATCTTTAAGAAGACATGGCCATTTTCCATGTCATTAGATAACTCCCTACTACCAACAAGTATCATTTTCATCTTGCTTAGAATGGGCTGCCAACCATTTCCTTGCAGCAGGATGAGTTAAGTGGACACAGCAGGGTGAATCTACATATAAAGGAGAAATATTGAATGAAACATAAATTGAATAGTAACCAACAATACTCCAAAAGAGTGCTTTTTTGCATATTTTTTCTCCTAAATATTGATGCCAGGGGTTGTCATAAGTGAAGGTGATTTATCTACATAGACGGAGTAAATTCTGCCTAGAAGGATGACCCTTTTCATCTGTACAATTTTCATACTACCTTTAGAGCTCATCTTCACTTATGCTATGAAAAAAATGGCTCTGGAAGAAGAGACAAGTAAAGCCTGATCAGCACTGTACATACATTTAGAAGTTAGTCTACTATAGAATTTTATGTGAAATACTCTTGGCAATAAATGAATGATGAGCCCACAATCATATACAATTCCTGGCACAATGACATGCAATGAGACACTCTGAAGAGAGGGGAACAGATGGAGGCAAATATATGGTGACTTTGACAAATTTCTCCTATTTTGCAACTCCGCCAGTGGCCAATTTCTTGTTAACAAATAGTAATGGTATTGTACCATTGTGCAAGTTAAGATTCATTTCTTTGAAAAATATTCCTTTTGCTATAAGTCTCATACAATTCTCAAGGCATGCAATGTTTAAAATGCTCATTAATAACAGCTAAGTAATAATAAATAACTTTTATTGAACATTTAGTGTTAAGAACAGTATTTCACACGAATTATTTTCTATATGAATAGTTTCTCATTCACTTAGTTCATTCACTTTAGGAACCTGCACTATATCAATTAGCTGCAACTATCTAAAGTTTGTGAGCTTGTGGATCTCAGGCAATAAATAAATGGCTTTACACATAGGTTAGGCATGTAGTGTTATATAAGTGATAGTGATGTGGAAGAAAATGGCATTGTAGAATAAGGTAAGGAAGATCGGGAGAACAAAGGTGAGATTTGACAAGAAAGTGAACAAAAAATGAAAGAAGAAGCAAAGAGTAATGCATATCAAGGGGAGGAAGTGCCAGAGCTAAAGCCCAGCAGTGAGAACACAGCTCCTTGCAGAAAGAAAGTGATAGGTGATAGCTTAGCATGGCCAGCAAAGGAAAACTAAGTCACTCAGGGTTGGGGGTGAGAAGGAAGAGGGCAGGCAATGGCTGCCTTACTTTCCTGCTTTTAAGCAGACACCTAACATGATCTGATTGAAATTTTAAAAGGCCTCTAAGGATGTAGACATGATAACTGCTTGGGTCAAGAGGGCATTAGGTAAAAAGAGAGACATGCCTGAATTCTGGAAATATCTGAAAGTAGAACCAGTATGACTTCTCGATGGGTCATATAGAGGAAATGAGAACTCAAGAGGATCTCTTCTGGTTTGGAGTGACTGGAGAAATAAGTTGCAAATGAGCACAATTCAAAGTTATGAGTTCAGCACAAAGAGTCAGTTTTAGTTAAGGCTGAGGATTGCACTAGACATCTAACAGGAGGGGTAAAGCACAGAGATAGCAATTCAGATCAAGAGACAGACCTGGGTTAGAAGTATAAACTTGGAACTACTTCGTATGTAAATATACACACTTCTGGGGGTGAGGAAAGATGCACAAATGAACAAGTACTGAATAGTGGACACTACAAAATGAAGTGGTTGGAAAGAAGAGAAAAATCACCTTAGGAGACTGAGGACTAAATAGTGAGGAAGGAGGAAAACCAGGAATGTCTGAAGCCTTCAAAGGCAAATGAAAAATAATATAGCAATGAAAATAGAGAATTCAACTCTATTAAGTGCTGCTTTCAAATTAAAGTAAGATAAGAATCAAGAAATGGTCTTAGTCTTTAGCAATATGATGTTCATCAATGACATCATCAAGAGCATGTTTTATTAGAAGGAATGTTTTATTAGAAGGTTGCAAAAGAATTCTATTTACACTGAAGCCCAATACAGTAAACATTAAACAAAGATGCTCTGGGTAGTGAGGTAAGAGGAATATTGATAGCATTTAATTTGTCTTAATTTGTTTTGAAGAGTAATATTTAGAGAGCATTTGTAACTTCTTCCCCCATATTATATATATTTAATGGGAAACAAAGAGTCATTGTAGTTAAGGGCATGAAATCTAGAGACCTTTAGCCAGGTTCTAGCTGGTAATGGTCTCATCAATTACTCTCTGAAAAACAGTAGTCAGATTTGTTAAACTCTGTTCTGCATAAGAACAGGATTGTTCCCATATAACTATAAACAGTAGTCCATGGAATTTATGGTTTCTCTTTTGTATGCATTTATTAAAGTTTAAATGCAATTCTTTGCACCCAGAGATGCAACTGACACACATGCTTGTGCCTGTGGATATTTAATATGAAATAAAGGTGGTATAGAATGGAGCTCATTTGAAAGCAGTAATCATGAAATGTTAACAGAAGGGGTTAGTATTGAAAACTTTTTAAGTGACTATGAACAGCATACAGTGGCTACATCCAGAAATCAGCTTAGGCACACTTTTGCATAGTTTTATGCTTCTGTCTCTTAGCAGTATGTATATTAGTTATCTGTGAGTTTAGGTTAAACATTCAAAGAGAGTCTTCACATCTATTCCCAACTCTATATCCAATACCACAATGAAAATTAGGCTACTGAGATGTGATATTCTCAAAATGAAAACAAAGTACTTAATAGATTATGCACCCAAGGTGTTAATGTTTATCTCATGACTTTTAAAATGCAATCTAGATTATAATTTGAATATATGTTTTACTATAAATATCTCCTCTGTGTTAGAAATATCAAGCTCCAAATCTGTCTGAAAATTGTCCTTGGAAAACTGTATTTGTTGTTGCTAATAAATGTATCTTCCTCCCCAGAGCAAGGCTTTGGAATGAGGGTCACTAGATCAATCCCAGCCACATGCAATTTTCATTTATCCCTGCCAGTAACCTTAAGTTCAAAGCTATCCAAAGACTACCAGACTGATCTGGTGAATCTCTGTCAAGGGAGAGATTATACGATTTTTACCATTCAGCTGGAAAACAAGCCCAGTTTCTATCTATCTATCCTGCTAGGAAGAAACTGCCTATAATATTCAGCTTTCTATCATTTCTTTTCCCTTGGTGCTATTTTGGGTGAAACAGGGAACAAATATCTGCCATCAGTTCCTTGAGGTCTTCTGAGGCAATTAAACCTGCCTTTAAATAAAATCCATCATCGAATTGTGGGGCTGGAAATTTACAGAACCATAGCACAGACTCAGACTGAAGTCATGTCTTCTGAACTTCAGCAATGCTCTTGCAGTAATAAGAGGAGGAAATTAACAGTAATTACAGTCTAAATTAGTCACATAATGCCATACGTATTTTGTCAGTACATGATGCTCTGAGAAGACAAAGAAAAGAGAATCACTTAGATATAAAATAGTATGCAAGTTGGTGGAGCTAATCCTGATTCGTGTGATTGTTTTGTAATTGAGCTGACACTTGTACACAAGTTCTACATACACTTGAGACAGAATGTTCTCTTCTGTAAACTGAGAAACTGTATAAGAGACATCTGAATTGTATGTATTTTAAAATAGGGATGGGAAGGTACATCAGAACCTTTTAATTCTAACTTCAAATTGTACATATTCCTGAGGACCAGAGAGTGAATTAATTCATTGAGTTACTCCTGAAAAACTCTATTTGGTAAAGTCAGAGAACAAGAGGTATGAGAAATGGATTGTTTCTCAGAGAAGCAATCAGGGAAGCTTTCTCCTACTGTTCTACTATTCTCATCTGCAGCTCTTTGGCAATCTTTTGAATCCTTGGACCTGAAAGAAATGTTTGGATCAGTCCTCAGTTCAGGTACCCACTGTTCCAGACAAATGCTTATGAGATCAAGATTATAACACTCTCTTCTCTGTGCCAGAGAAGCAAAGTGATATAAAAGGGAATCCAGCTTCTCATGAGCTAGACATCTGACCTAAAACCAATCAATGGACTCTCAGGTTCCCAAGCAGATATGTCTACTGAATTAATAGTCCCTTCCTGCATAGCCATTTTTAGGACTCAATAAAGTTATATATAGACAGAAGTACACAATATACAGAGAATGTTAAATAAATAACTCAGGGACAGCACATTGTAGTCATGGACATAAGACAAATCTGTGCTCAGTTTCCAGCTGTGGTACTTAGGAGCACTAGTAACGTGCCCTTGGATGGCTTTGTCACTTTGGGTCCTCACTTGGTAATCTATAAAATTCCAAGGATGAGCTCTTCTTTGCAAAGCTACCTTGAGCAAAGGTACCTTGTGTATATGAAGCAGCTAGCACAGTGCACAACACAAATTTAGATGACACTGGAACTATCTTAACTATTCACATATGCCCTTTTTTTTCCTGAATGTTGACTGCTTCCTCTTTTCCAGTTGATGACCCATTGCTTCTGTACATTATTTTCCTTCCAAAGCTCATGTACTAGGTGGCTGTTTGGTAAATAAATAAATACTACTCTTCCAGGTGACATTCTGCCTAGCAATTAGCCACTGGAGGCCAGAATGGAAATACATTTATGCAATATGTAAGTTACCTATTACATATTCCCCTAATTCCTTTAGTGTAATTATAAAGATGAAATTGCCATGTGAAACAAACTTCAAAGCCACAGGAAAGTCTTGGAGGAATGAAAATATTCAAAACAGTATAATTTTTGGCCACTAAATCAAGATGGAATTTTCCCCCCTCAGCAAGCTATTAGACTCTACCAAGGCACAAGGCATTAAGGAAGTACATGTTTATCTGCAACCACTCACCTTTGTTTTGCTCAAATTTCAAGCAATTTTGGAACTATGCAGCCATGCCCATCTTCATCCAAAAACTGTAAGCCACTTAACAAGCAGCATCAGGAGAAAAAGTGCTTCCATCTAGGTAAACATATTTGTGGGGAAGCAAAACAAGGCATTAAAGTGTGGAGGTGATTAGTGTTTCTGTTTTCAGCTGGATGTTGTAAGACTCTCCACACTCCATGTGGGTGGAAAAAGCTGAGGTTCAGGCTGAAACAGGAATTGAAGCTCTCCACAATCCCACACGAGAACATGTTTTTCATTTCAGAATCTGGAAAACAAACTGGCTCTTCCCACAAGCACTCACTGGTGACAGTGCCTTGTAGGAATTCTGCTGCAGATGTTAGCAAGGAGGAACTGTGGAAAATACAAGCAAATCACAGCCCATCAGATACTTTTATTTCTGTTTCTTAAAATCTTACCCTTCTCATTTCAACCTGCCTCCCTTGTCTATCACCAAGAGGTGGGTGACTCTGTACTTACCTTAGTTACGAATAGAAGAAGAGAACACTGAATTTTAGCTTTCAATTTTCAACTTAGAAATTGTTCCCTAGAAGCCAACTAAGCAACTGAAAGTTGTTTTCCCTGTTGCCCAAAATAATCAGTTGAAAATGAAAATGTTAGTCAATATATCAGTGGTTTTGTTTTTATTTTGTCAGATGCATTTGATAAAACAATAACATAGAAAGCAACAAAATTAGCTACTGCACCCTGAGTGAAATGTCAAGCAATAACCTTGGCATCTTACATACATCATTTAATTTAATCCTCATCCTAATTTTATTATTTAGGTGACAATGAAAGTTAAGAAGCAGAGACCATATGGGTGAAAGAATGTTTCCCGAAATTTTGCTTAACTTTAAAGACCTTTTAAATTCATATATGGAAAAATATTTTATAAAATTCAGAGGCTCCTTATGTAACTAAACAAAAGAAAACATTGCTTTTTCAGCACCACAGTAATTGGCTTGAGGAAGTTACACTTGGAACCCTGATTTGTATAGAGCATAATTTTGAAAATAGATAAATTCGTTATCTTATAAAGCCAATTCAATTTGCAAAAGGAGGGAAATTTTCATCCTACATTTTCCCTTTTCTCTGGATATTCCTTATCTTCTTAAGTATTATGGCTCTTTTTCTTTGTCAGTATACAGAAAAGAGAAAAAAGCTTTAAGAATATTTATCTCATTTAATTGTATTAAATGAATAATAACTCATGTAGGTTTTAGAACATAAGTATTAGAAATCTGGATTTGGGGCTGGGGAGCTATCTTGGTGGTCTAAGCACCCTCTTGGCAAGTGCAAGGACCCCTGGTACTACATTCTCTGCCAGCCCTGCACAGTGGCAGCCATGGAAACTAGAAGTGGTAGCCCATGCCTAGAATCCCAGAGCTGGGGAGACTGAGAAAGAAGGATCACTACAAGTCTGAGCTGCATAGTGAGACCTTCTACCAAATAAATAAATATTAAAAGAGACAATTTGATTTATCATTCAACTCAGTGTTATTTATAGATAGCAACAAAACAAGATAATTGTATTTAGGTTCTTTAAAGATGGGAAACATGGAAGGATAAAGGTACAAAAGTAGAAAAAATGTAGAATTGTACAGATGAACAAGAAAAAAGAAAATGGTAATGCCTCATTTGTGTGTGTATGTATTTAATATGAATAGTATCAGGGACTGTAAACCTTGATATGCATATTAACAAGAAATGTAAACCTCAAAGGGTGAAGCAGTTGGTGTGAGCTTCAGGGTACTCCTTTAAGAGACTTTCTGCTCTCAAGACTATATACTCTGTGCCTAAGGAGGGTCACCTGGAGAGAAAACATTCTCTCAGGCTTTCACAGAGAGCAAATTGGTCAAGCAATGGCCATGACTCATCCACATGGCTGACACTGACAAAGGAT
>NW_004524686.1:1855296-1855762 GCF_000260255.1 Octodon degus | reverse complement strand
TTTTTTTTACAGTGTTCAAAAGTTCACAGGTATAGAAAATTAACACTGTCGTTATTTCTTAAAATTGTTGAAATGTCTGGAATGTCTTTGTGGGAGGACTTTAGGAAGGTTTTGAAAAGGAGAGGAATAACATAGAAAGTCGCACATGGAAAGTTGTGGTTGAGTCTCATGGGGGTGCAGAAGATACAGTTAAGGGAACTAGTTCAGATGGAAGTCAGGATTCTATTAAAATCTGAACAAAAGTTCACCATTGGCACGCTGTGGCAAAGAACCTAGAGGCATTGTGTCCATGCCCTGTAACAGTTGTTACTTTGTGTGAAGTCTAGAAGTTTAGTTAATGGACTCAGCTTAATTAAGAGTGGCAAGGTCCTTGTTTGTACACATTCTGAGCTTTGGAAAATGACTGCAGAGTGATGGTGTGGGCGGATAGCCAATGTATCATTTAAGGGAGGAAAAGAGGCTGGAT
>NW_004524686.1:1852182-1855196 GCF_000260255.1 Octodon degus | reverse complement strand
TTATTTTTTTGCAGAACCTGGGATTGAACTCAGACCCTTGTGCTTGCCAGGGAAGCGCTTATTCCACTGAGCCATCTCCCCTGCCCCAATCTTATAACATTTTAATTTTTTTAATGTATTTAGTACAAGGTCTACAGGATCTCACTACAAGATTGGACTCATAGTGATCCTCCTGTTTTCAGCCTCCCAAGCAATGGTATTACAGATGCACACCGCCATGCCCAGTCTCAATCACCCATCTCAGCATGCCTTGGGGGTGGGGCAGGCTTGGCCCACCAGAGATCAAACCTAGATTATTTGCTTTAGTCTGCTGAGCTATCTGGCTGGCCCCAATTTTATAACATTTTATAAAGGAAAACTACTGATTTACTATTGTCATTTTGTAATCTACAGATAACACTTATGATGATTTTATTATATTCTCTTCCAAGTTTATGCTTTCCTATAATAAATGGCAAGATGATAAATGTTATTTTGCATTAATAAATAATATCTTAATGCATTTCAACTTCAGTGTGTATATGCAAACCTTGCTTTACTGAGTTAATCTCTTTTGTTGAATATTTAGATGATTTTAAATCATTTATGTCATATAAAAATACTGTAATGATGAAACCTCTTTGCACATATTATTCATATTTCTATCCTTAGAGTTAGTCTGTAGAGTCAATTGTACTAGACCTAAAGATTTAGACATATGAAGGTTTTGCTATCTGTTGTAAGTTAGTCCCTCAAAATGCCTAAACTGTGAATTTCCTTTACAGTGGTGTACAGGAATCTCTGCGCTACTTTTCATTTTATCTAAATTCCTCCTAATGATAAATGAAACCAGTTGCTTTAATGACTACATACATGCAAATCAGCTCATTTCCATGAACTATTAAATATTTGTGGAAATGTGTAAGACAAAAACACATCATATGGTATATAAGCTAGACATGGTGTCCTTGAGCTTTCTTTCATTATTATATGTGATGATATCATCCATTATGTATTACTAAAGAAAGGAGAAGCAGCTAAGACTACAACAGAGATGTGCAGACCTCTGCTAAACTTTTCAGGTGTACCATCTATCTCACTCCTAGTAACCTGTACCTCATAATGGGAAGGCAGCAGTAGACAAAATATAAATGAATGTGTGCCTTTATTTCAATAACATCTTATAGAATTCAGCTACCAGCAGCATTTTCTTTGCAGGCTACAGTTTACCAACCTCTGAAATAGAATAGGAGGTTTCTCACTTTCTTATTATTAAATCTTAAGTTGAAAAATGACCCAAGAAAATGAAACTCAGGAGAATTGCACATCACTTATTAGGAGACCATGATTCTCTGGAGGTCTAGTCTCAATAGGCTAGAAGGAAACACAAGGTTGCCTCACCTTCTGCTCATTAGTCTGCATTCCTCAGGCTCCCACCTGGAGCGCTTCACTGGCCTTACCCCTCTAGAGCCAAAGCCCACAAAGATTTCCAAAAATAAAAATACAAAAGGACATATCCAATCCATTGCCATAAAACAAAATGCAAAGCCCTCCTGATATAACTGCATTCTTTCTCACTTTCTGACATTACCTTCACAGATCTGTCCAATTTTGCTGTTTTACCTTATTTCCACATGAGTATTATTTTTTATTAAAATCTCAAGTTTCACCATTCCATGTGTCCTGATTCTCTGTAACAAAGAAGGATGGGAGCATTGAACTTTTGCAGAATTACACTGACTATTAAAAAGAGAATAATAAATTTCAGCCCCTCCCTCCCAAGGAACAAAATTTATGAACTTTCTATTTCTTCAGACATTAATAAAAACCTGTATGTGTGAAATCCATTGCTTCCTGCACGGCTTATAGAACTATGATATTTACACCTCTGTTTAAACATTTATAGGCAACTAAAAGGAGTGACATGAGGAAGAAGAAGGGTAGGAGTTTCTAAAGTTCATCTCAACTTGAACATCAATTTGAACAACTAACCATACTCTAAAATGCCTTTAGAAAAGTCAAGGGATCCAGATGAAACAAGGCATCCAGATGAAGCAAAGGAATGAGAAATGATGAATTTAAAGAAGTAGGAAGACAGTTTTAGATGACCCATCCCACTCTTCCCTCAAGCCCACACGAGGTAGTGTGAAAAGAGAGACACTTGTGTAGTGACAAAAGTGTTAACTGTGGACTCAGTATTGCTGAAGACCCAACAATAGCCCTATGCTGGTGAATTTCAGTATCAGGCTGACATGTACAAACCTTGTGAATCCAACTCCAGGTGTAGCTCAGGTCCAAGACAGCCCATAATGGACCCAGGTGCCAGGCTCAGCACAAAAACTCAAATTTCAGGTCTACCTCAATGAACACATTCTGACGTACCTAGCAGCAGGCCAGTTTTGTGGACTTAGCAACAGGCCTACTCATTCACTGACCAAGACTCCAGACCAAGTGGCCTGATGATGCCAGGTAGAAACCATCCCACCATTCCTTGGTAGTCAGTCTTGCTAGAATCTCTGAGGGGGCTAACTGGTGGATGGATTTCTCTTCCTAAGGCAGTCTATGAAGATCTGAAAAAGCATCTTCTTTTTCAAATGCACAGACACCAATACAAGGCTAGAAAGAATACAAATACTAGAGAAAACACGATATTAGCAAGTGAACAAAATAAGCACTGGGAACCAACCCTAGAGATAGGAAGATTTATTAACCACTTGACACAGAAGTCAAAATAATGTTCTTAAATCTCAGTGAACCAAACATGAAAACAGATAACTAAATAAAAACATTAACTCACAACATAGAAAAAACTGAATGTTAGCAAGGAGCTTGAAAAAAAGAATTAAACAGATACTCTGGGTTAAAAACCACAGTGATTAAACTGAAACACTTCAGAGGAAGCCTTAATAACAGACATGATCAGCAAACAAAAGATCTTTATGTGAGATTTAGAACAGATAACTTAAAATTATACAGCAGAGAATAAAAAAGAAAGAAGGAAAACAATGAAGGAAAAAAGGAAGGAAGGAAGGAAG
>NW_004524686.1:1834171-1841705 GCF_000260255.1 Octodon degus | reverse complement strand
CAGGAGGGCTACAAGGAAAGCCAACATTTTGGCCCTAGCCTTCTAAGGTCAATTAAGACTCAGGACATATGAGAACTTGTACTGTAATGTCATGTACCTCAGTAGTGTCTGCTGACTTGATCTGCTGCCCCTGTACCACGCCCCGGTGCCTTGAAGCCAACTGATTATGAACTGAAACCTCCACAATTGTGAGATAAATCTGCCTTTCCTTCCTTAATTTTGGGTGCCATGTATTTTGTCTCAGCCACAAGAGAACAATAACCAAGACATGCCTTAAGGCTATCTGAAAGAATGTATAAGAATTATGAACTAATTTATTTGGAAGTGGATATTTCAAAGCAGCAAAGCATTCAAGTTGTGACATGGGGCTTATTTACCAGTTTATTCAGCTTTCCAGGGAAAATCAGGACCAAAATGGAGCAGAGGAAAAGGAGTTAGAAAAGTTGCTATCTGCTCAAAAGTCTAGCTTGCCTGTGAAATGATTATTGGCATGACTCAAATGAGCTCAGCACAACTGCAGTCAGGGTTCCAGAAACCCTAGTACAGCTCATGTCAGCCTCAGAGGCAAGCAGAATGCAAGTTATTTTGTGATCTATCTTCTACTGAGATTTCAAAGGAAAGTCTGGAATGCTGGGCTGTGTACTATAGGGGAAAGTCTCTGAATGAACTCCTCATGGGGCAGGGCCCAGTAGAGCTGAAGTGGAGATTTCAAAGAAATACAGAAAATAACAATATGCCACCCTAGACTTGGAAAAATGCGTATGTGCTTGCAGCCTCAGAGAGTGCTCATGTGGCCTGTGACCAACAGAGCCACAGGGACACAGTTGCCTGAACCCTGTGGGGCTCTCCCCTACTAGCAGTGTACCCCAGAGACTGGTCTCAGGGCATTAGAATTTAATATCTTCATTGAAGAGGTTCCATCTTGCTTTGGGGGTATTCTGCCTTTTTTAAATTTACCTTTCCTTCCATTTCAGAATAGAAATAGTTCCTGACATGTCATCATCTTGGACTTGTTTTTGTAGTTGGAATACAACTGAAAGAGTTTTCTGTGAGTTTCAGATGAAACTCTGGACTGGACTTTAAAGCAATGTTGGAACAGTTAAGGTTGTGACTTTGAGGGATGGACTGAATGTGTTTTGCCTGTTGAGATGAGCATGAACCTTTGGAGGCAGGCTTGCGGAAGGTCGCCTTGGTTGGAGTCTGCTAGTTCTTCCAAGAGAGTTGTTATAAAAGAACGCTTGGTCCAACCCAGTCTCTAAATTTATTTAGATGCTTTTATTTCACTCATCAGTTGTTTTAAGTTTGCTAAATACAGATTCTATATGTATCTTCTTATGTTCATACCTAAGTATTTGGGGTTATTTTTACTATGGTAAATGGCATTGCACTTCAATTTCAAATTCCAATTATCTGTGGCTAGTATACAATAAAGGAATTACCTTTCATGTATTAACCTTAAATCTTACCCTAATGCATGTTAGTTGTAAAATGTTCTATCATTCTTTATAATTTTTATATAGTCCAACATATAATCTTTTTCTTTCTTCTTTCTTTCTTTCTTTCTTTCTTTCTTTCTTTCTTTCTTTCTTTCTTCTTTCTTCTTTCTTTCTTTTACCAGGGACTGAACTCAGGACTTTGCATTTTCCAGGCAGGCACCTATGCCACTGAGCTATCTCCCCAGCCCCAGTCTTGTAATCTTGAACAAAGATGATATCATTTTTTCCTTCATAATCAGTCTGTATTCTCTTTGCTTTTGTTGTCTTACTGTGCTAACTCAGACATTCCATGTCATGTTCAACAGGAGTGCTGAGAGAGGATTGAAAATAATGACTTGAATTACTTGTAACTAAGAGATGCAGAATCACATCCAGGCTTAAATTTGAAAAATATCCTTTCAAGTACAGTTATTTTAACAGAGGCTTACAGTTTATCAATATTCACCTTAACTATATCTAATTTCCTACCTACCTTTATAAGAATACATTATTTCTAATACAATTACTTCTGTAAAACTGTGTTCCCCCATATGAATTTTTAAAATAGGAAGGTAATCTATGGGATGCAAGAAAAATTCATAAATCATACATGTAAAAGTGATGCATATCCTGTGTGTGGTGAAATTCCTAAAACTCAGTAGAGAGAGAGAGAGAGAGAGAGAGAGAGAGAGAGAGAGAGAGATTGAAAAATGGACAAAGTACTTTGACCAAAAATTTCTCCAAAAATATATGAATAACCATTATATATGTGAAAGCATGTTCAAATCACTAATATTTAGAAAAATGCAAGTAAAACCTACAAAAAGATACCATCTCACACTGTTAATGTGACAAGCCGCAATAAAAACTGGAAAATAACAAGTGGTAGTGAAAATATGGAAAAATGGGCATCTTTGTGCACTTGTACTGTAAATGTAAAATGATACAGCTTCAATGAAAACAGAAGTTCTTCAAAAACATTAAAAATAGAATTACCACGTAAGGACACAATGCTACTTGGAGGCATCTGCCTAAAAATTGGAAAGCCAGGTCTTGAACAGGTACTTGTACAGTCCACGCTCATGGCAGCATTTTTCACAAAAGTCAAAGTAGAAAAGCAACCTGATTCTCTGCCAATAAATGAATAGGCATGCAAAGTTGGGTTTACATATATAATGACATGTAATAAAATTCTAACATGGAAGATATTCGCAATTTTGCTATATGAGTGAACCTTAAGAATATCAGATTAGGGGCTGAGGAGATGGCTCAGTAGAATAAGTGCTTGCCTGGTGAGTGCAAGGGCCTGAGTTCAATCCTCAGTTCTGGAAAAAAAAATAAGGAGAAGAATATTAGGCTAAGTAAAATATAGCAGTCACAAAAACACAAAGACTAGCATTATATAATTCCACTGATATTAAATACTTGGAATAATTAAAGTAGGGGACAAGAGGAATAGGAAAGTTGTTTAATGGAAGTAAAGTTTCAATTATACAACAACTGAAGAATTTTGGAGATGGAGGATAGAGGAGACTGCACAATGATAAAAATGCATTTAATGCTACTAAGCAGTTAAAATTACTGTGATTTATTTTGTTATGTGTACATTGCTAAAACAGAAAATTGAGGAACCTTATGTAAAACATTGTTAATAAGGAAAATGTGATCAATATAATTGATTATAAACTCAATCAAGACAATGGTTTTTAGCATTTACCTGAATTATGCCTGAGAAATGAACACAAATGTAATCTAGCTCTACAGGAATTGGAAGAGCACATGACAAGACACTCTTTCTTGTTTTTGGAGCTTTATATATTTAAAAAAGGATATAGCAGTTGCCATGGCAAAATTCTGGCTCGGCTGACTGCTGGAACCTGGAATATAAGCCTAGGATTTGATGAAACTATGTAATTTTGGAATGAACAGGGAAATTTTACACTCAATTACCTAATTCCGTTTACATTTTAGCATACATAGCTATTCTACTTAACTCCAAAGAACACATATTTGAATTAAAGATACTCTAAGTAGCCATGAAATCACAGATTTAATTTTTAATATTAGGAATCTATAATTTTAACATTTTAAGAGCTATAAATTATTGAGCAAGAAGTTAAAGAGGTTATGTCTTTTTCTGGAGACTGGCTCTGTAATAAAATTGTCATTACATTAATAAAAACAGAGCACTTTCTTTCTTCCCCATCACAGAATACACAATGTAGTTTTAAATCTTTTCAGTAACATGAAGCACATTACCATATATCCATAGCTATCCAAGTGGATAATTTTAAGTTTTGGTCATTGGAATTCATTTGCATTCATCTCAGTGTACAGGAGATAATGAATGCATGGTATTCATGTTGATGACATATACTCCATAAAAGTTTAATTGTCACTCTGCATTAATTAAGCCTGAATTAATGAACACTTTCAAAGTTTTGCAACAGTTGAATCACCAGTTCCCATGGAGCATGACTGAAGCAAAATTAGCTCATTCTGAATGCTAAAACCATCCATACAAAAAATAAAAAGCAACAAAAGTGACACACAGAACTTCAGTAAATTACAATATCGAATAAACTAGTGCACTGTCAGAAATGCCAAATTCAAGGTAGAATTTAAGTCTAAGATCAATCTGCTTTGCTCTAAATGTTGTTGCAAGTAGCCTGAGATAGTCTTTATCTTTCACAATTTTCATCATTATGTAAAGAGTGAACACTGAAATGTGAGATTTCCTACACTATACCATGTTAGAAGCTGCATCTGTATGCAGGGCTGACTTTCTGATGGTTTAAAGATGTTGAGTGCAGAAATAAAAAATGATGAGAAAAGAAGAAAAAAATAGAAACAAAGCTTTTGTAAATAATGAGGGGAAAGGGGTTGAAGGGAAGATATGGGGGAAAAAGACTCAAGATATATCATGTACAGTTACAAATTTCCTATAATGGATGTGATCATTACATATACCTAAAATGTACCCATAAATTTAATTAATTAAAAAATAAAGATGGGGAGTTGATGGAGTATAAAATAAACCCATGTTGTGATGCTAGTATGTTTTTTCTTCTAATTACAGAGCTAATCCTTTAAGAAAAATCTGGTCCTTCTTAGAAATGCATCAGATTTGAGATTGAAAGCCATGAAGTGACTCATCCAAGTTGCTAAAGGAACCAGGAAACAGTTGTGAGATTTCTGACTAAATTTAACCTCCCTCTGTCCACTGCACAATTAACCTTTGACTAACATAGAAAGAATAAATGGGAATCAAAACCATCTACTACTTCTGTCTGCATCAACACGACCTTTACTGCTCCACCATCCTTATCAGCAATATTTTCATAAGCTAGGAAATTCAGCCAGGAAGAGACCTGGTATAAATTACTTTAGTGATTATTGTAGGAACTTCAGTCTACAGCAAACAACAGTTTACGCCCCAAGATTTAGTAATGTCTTGTTCTCTTTTTCTTCTATGTGAAACTATTCATCAAGATCTGCACTCAATCTTGTGGAGATCCACTAACATGACAACCTTCTCCATGTCACAACACCACACTGAACTGAGCTCCACCAAGATGTCATTGAGAGTGTGAGGTCAGGCTATCGCTATAGTAAACTGGCTTGGGCTGAACTAGAATCAAACATGCCTTATTTCCAACATATTGACTTGCAGAAGGAAGTTACAGATAGAAAGCAGTTATTTGCCTTTTCATATAATGTTAATGATCACCCTCTTAAGGAGATTTCTACCCCATTCTCCAAATCTGAATTTAACATCTATGGAATCAGAGGACCCTGTCATAGTTGTCATGGGACTATTCAAAAACATTCTATGCAACACCTGCGGAATTTATGAAGCATAAAACTAAAACCCCATTATTACTACCCAGGTACCAAACTAGAATGTCACTACCATTGCCATTACAGCCACCTGCAAGCCTCTGTCCCATATCCTACTGCTTCTCCCAGCTCCTACAGAGAGCACCATCCTGTTTTGTGGGTCAGATCTATTTTCTTCAAGATAAAGGTTAACATGAATTTATTCCATATGCAAAGCTGCCTACATAATATGCTTTTAAATTAATCTCTAGCCTCTAGAAAATAGAATCCCTTGTTTTGTAACTTCCTTTTCACACTGAATATAGTGTTTCCAAAATTTACCAATGTGTGGACAGCTATAGTACTTTCAATTTCACTGTTATTTCAAAAGTATTTCTTTCATGTATTTGGGGGTTATAATTATGTTGGATGCGATTGCCCTTAAAATATAGGAATAACTCTTAGGGAAAATTATCCTCTCCCTTCATTTTGGAGAAGTGGGAGGATAATTTGATGGGGCTTTATTGACTGTGAAGAGAGAACCTGTCTGTGAAATGTCAGGAAGAGAGACTGAGAAAAGGAGCTGTATTCTTCTGTTATGCTAAGATGGGTGCAGTGCACAGGACACCTGGCCATTGGAGAGAGAATGTGCTGTGACCCTGCCGAGGGACCTGGCCTGTGTTAGCAGGTTGAGACCCATACACAAAAACCTTAATAAGAAAATGCCCAAAGATTACCAGTGTCTCTCTGTCTTTGGCCCTCTGTGTCTCTTGGTCTCCTCTACTAGACCTCACTCTTGTGTACAAGTCTATTACTTGTAAGACCTTGTGTTCATAGGGCTTTATCACATAAAATAGGAGAGGTGGTCACTACCATTAAAACAAATCTGTGTGTAAACAGAACAGCAGCTGCAGAAGGGAAATTATTATCACAGGATGGGGAATTCTAGAAAGTAAACTGAAGCAAGCACTATGGGAACCGGAGTATCACCAGAGACTCTGTGGAACAGGGGATGAAATCATGGTGATAGAAACTGAAGGAAAGTGTGAATCCCCAAAATTCTAGAGGAATTAGAAGCCACCAACTGTATGGTGAATTATAATTAGTGTATTTTTCCATCTTCTCCATTAGAACTCTGAAGAATGGTTTGTTTTTTATTTCCTGCTGTATTTCTGCTGATATTTTATGGAATAAATGAGAGATATGGGTAAATAACTTTTGGAGTAGAAACAAATACTCCAGAAATTTCAAAGTGAAAAATGCAGCTATGGTAGTCCACTACCTAAATGGAGCTGCAGATAAAAGAGAAAATGTGATACAGACAGAAGATGAAAGGCAAATCTTCTACCTCAGGAACATGCCACTCAGCTCAGCATATAAAAGAGCTCTTATTCTGTAGTCTATATAAAAAACCACCAATTCTAGCAGATAGATGTTTGCCCTTCCCTCTTAATTAATGGATCCTGTCTGCATCAAGAGTTGTTCTCCACTGGAAAGACGCTGTGGGTTACCCTGTGAAGATAAGAAGCAAGTAGCTGAATCCAAGTGGAGCCACTAAGCAGCTATCACATACACGGCACCCTGCTGAGTGTTCTTGTGAGGGTTTCTACAAGATACCAGTTACAGGCGCGAACTGGTTTTCCTTCAAGAATTTTGGTTTTGTTTTATTCTCATGATTTCCTTTTCTCAGTTCTCTCTTACGTACTAGTTTTTATTCATGAAACAGTATTTAAGGTATATTCTCCTTGATCGTAATATCAATTGGACAGTATCCAATTCCAAATAGAATACGCAAAATTAAAAACACATTAGAGAAATAATTAAGCTGTACAGAGAATTAAAATATCTGCTTTCTTGATCTCTGAAAAGGAAGATATTCATCTCTAAAGAGAAGAGCAATCACAATGCTTTCTAGAATATCATAAGCTTAAATTTTATATTCACACATGGTGTGAAGGAAGTCTAGGGCCTTCCTCCTTAAGTGCGGTCTGTAGATCAAACAGTGGCTTTCCCTGGGAGTCTGATAGAAATAAACTGCTATACATAGAGTGGATCTTCATCTTCATCTTCATAAAATCTCCGGACTATTAGTGCTCACATAAACAGTAAATAGCATTACTTGAGAGTGCTGACTAAAACCATCAGGGCGGGGCTGGTGAGATGGCTCAGTGGTCTAAAGCACCTACTTAGAACAAGCTTAGCAAAGCACAGGGACCGCGGTTCAATCCCCAGCACCACAT
>NW_004524686.1:1828241-1834071 GCF_000260255.1 Octodon degus | reverse complement strand
TGAAGGAAAAAAGGAAGGAAGGAAGGAAGGAAGGAAGGAAGGAAGGAAGGAAGGAAGGAAAGCAGGGAGGGAGGGAGGGAGGGAGGGAGGGAGGGAGGGAGGAAGACAGGCAAGCAGGAAGGCAGGCAGGCAGGAAGGCAGGCAGGGAGGCTGCAAGAACTGTGGGATACCATGCCAAGAATCAATACTACCATTATAATGACCGAGAAGAAGGATAGAAAGTGAGAAAAGAGTTTATTTCAATAAATAATACTAAATCACAAATCTGGAAAGGAAATTGAAAATTTGGAGAGAAAAATGAAAATCAGGAATCCAGATTCAGAGATTAAGCATAAAGAGATCTTGGGACATATAATCAAATTCTCAAATCAAACAAAAAGAATGTTGAAGACAGGCAGAAAAGAGTTATTCACTACATACAAGGAAGGTTCCATAAAACATCAATGATTTCTCAGCAGAAAACCTGCAAAGCCTAGAAAAAGTACTGAAAGAAAAATGCTGTCAATGAAGGATACTGTATTGTGGGAAACTATCCTTTGGAGGTAAGAGACACATAAGAGACCTTCTCAGACAAACAAAAGCTTAAGGGAGTTCATCAGCTTATAAGATATGCTAAGGAAATTCACCACCTTGAATGAAGGCTACCTGCTAATATGAAAGCATATGAAAATTTAGAGCTATGAAGAACAGAATGTAGTCAAATTCCTAAAAACAATATAATAGTGGTATAATAATCAAGTTACAATATTAAAATTGCAAGACAAAAAGTGATAAAAACAAGTGAAGCAACAATCAATTTGTTAACAGACATAAAGATGTAAATTGTGATATCAATATCATAAAATATAAGGGCAGAAGTTAAAGTGTAGAGTTCCTATATATAATCAAATTTATTATCAGTAGAATACTTTAGTACTCTACTTTCAACATGGATAGAGCATCATAGATAGAAAATCAGGAAACAGCAAATTTGAACAATAGGATAGATCGAGTAAATCTAACAGACATGCAAAGAACACTTCGTGTAACGGTAGCAGAATACACATTCATTTCAAGTTCCCATCGACACGCTCTGAGCCATAGCATATGGTAGACAACTAAACAACTTGCAACGAATTTAAGCAGACTGACTTCATTTCAAGTACCTTTTTCTGGTGAAAATGATATGAAATTAGAAAGCAGTCAGAGGAAGAAAAATGAAAATTCACAACATGTCAAAACTAAATAACATAGTCCTGAAGAGCTAATGAGCCAAAAATGAAATCGGTTCAAAAGTGAACAAATTTTTAAAGTCTTCACTCAAACGAAAATGAATACAGCATGCAAAACTTTTGGGAGAGAGCAAAGACCATAATAAAGGGCAAGTTTATAGTGATAATTATCTACATTAAAAAAAGAAAGGTTTCAAGTAAGTAACTTAATGTTACACTCTAAAGAACTAGAAAAAAGAACACAATATGCCTAATATTAGCAGCAGAAATGAGATAATTATCCTAGAGAAACAAATAACATGGGCTAGATAAGCAATAGAAAAGGTTATTAAAACTAAGAGCTTATTATCTAGAAAGATAAACAATTGGCAAGCTTTGCTCGAATAACAAAAATTGCTAGCAACAGATATACAAATACTAAATAAAAGATTGCTCTGAGTAGTTATTTATAAGCAAATGTGATAACCTAGAAAAAAATGAATGATGTTCTAAAAACATACAATCTACCAATAATGAATCATGAAAATTTGAATAGAAAAACAAAACCAAATAATAAACCCCCAACAAAACCAAACCTTTAATCCAAAATCTTCCAGAAAGTAATATCCAGGACCTGATGACTTTGCTAGTAAATCATACCGATTGTTTAAATAAGAATTCATGCTAATTCTCAAACTCTTCTTAAAAAATTGAAGGGGAAAGAATATTTTTAAACACATTTTACAAATCAGCTTTAGCTTGACACCAAAACCAGACACAAGGTACTATAAAGAAAGGAATTAAGGACAAGTATCATTCTATTTATTTATTTACTTTTGTTTTTGGTGGAACTGGGGCTTGAAGTCAGGCCCTTGGGCTTGCCAGGCAAGTGCTTATTCTACTGAGCTATCTCCCCAGCCCCCAGGACCAGTATCATTCTTGAACAAAGATGTAAATATCTTCAACAAAATACTAATAATTTAAATTCAACAACAAATTATAAAGATAACTCACCATGATGAAGTGAATTCATCCCATGTTGTGAAGATGGTTCAACACACACAAATCAAAAAATGTGATATGTCACATTAACAAAATATTAATGGGCAGAATGAAGGATAACAGTCATTACTTCATGCCAATACATGCAGAAGAGTCATTTCAAGAAATTCAACACCGTTTTGTAATCAAGACTCTCAACAACTTAGGTATACAGGAAATGTATGCTAAAAATGAAAATACATAGGAATAGTCCCACAGCTAACATTCCCTACGTTGAAACTTGTTTTTTAAGATCCAAAATAAAACAAGTTTGCCTATCTTATCACTCAGTGGAGTATAATACTTGGAGCTGCAGACAGGAAAAATTGGCAAGCAAATAAGTAAAAGGCATGCATATTGAGAAGGAAGAAATAAAATTACCTCTTTTTTTGCAGAACATATGCTCTCAAACAGAAAATCCAAAAAAAATACCAAAAACATATAGAAGAATCATGCAAATATCAGCAGTGTCTTTATATATTTTAAAACAAACTATCCAAAAATCTCTTTTATAGTAATTGAAAACATATATCTAGGCATGTGTTTATCCTGTTTCATCCTTGATTTGTATACTAAAATTGTAAAACTTTTATAAAAATAAATTGAAGACCATGCAGCAAAATAGAAAACTGAACTTTTGTGGATACAAGAACTAATATTGTTAAAACGTGCACATTACCAACAGTGATCTACAGATTCCATGCAATCTTTATTAAAATTCCAAGACATTTGTCACAGAAATGGAAAATAAATCTTAGTTTTAGTTATAACCCCCAAAACATAAGCAACAAAAGCAAACATAGACAAGTGAGACTGGATCAAACCAAAACGATTCTTTACAGCAAGGAAAAAATATGCAAAGAATAAAGGTGCAAACTAAGGAATGGGAGAAAGATTTTGCGAAATACATAACTAATAAAGGAAATTATCAACATGCATAAAGAACTAAACAACTCAGTAACAATAAGACAAATGACAAAATTTTAAAATGTGCAATTGATATGAATAAATACCTTTTGAAAAACAATTCAAATTATTGATAGGGGTATGAAAACATGCTGAGCATCATTAAATGGAAAAATTTAAATCAAAACCATGGTAAGATATTACTTCACATCTACCAAGATTGCCATTAGAAAGGGGAGATTTAGATATTGGTGGGAATATAAAGTGATAGAATCATTATGGATAACAATATTGATCTTTCTAAAAATAAATTAAAGTATAATTATCATATTACTTAGCAATCTCACTACTCTGCATGTATCTAAAGTATATAAAAATCACTGCATCAGAGAGACATTTTCACTCTGTTCACTGCAACATTAATCATAACAGCCAAATACAGAATCAGCCTAAGTGTCCATTGGTGAACAAATGGATGAAGAAAAACTTGAATACACACACACACACACACACACACACACACACACACACAGCCACAATAGAACACTATTGAACTGTAGAAAAGTAAAATGTTGTCATTTATAAAAACATGGGTGGATCTGAGGAATACTATACTAAATGAAATACATTGGAGACAGAATGAGACATTCTACATGATCTCACTCATATTTGGAATTTTAAAATCAAACTCAGAAACAGACTAGAACAGTGGTTCCCAGGAAGGGGGAAAAAAACTTATGCAGGATGTTAATATTATAGAGAGCTGTTGAATAGTAAATGAATATAGTCAGTGATGCTGCTCTGTAGACTTGAAATCTGATGTGAAAATCCATCTCAAATGCTTTCACCTTACAAAGAAAACATGAAAGCACTATGAAGTTTGTATGCTAATTGGTTCAGTTGTAGTAATTATTTTACAATGTATGCTCTGTCAAAGTGTAATATGATGGACCTTAAAATATGCAGAATTTTTTTCGTCAACAAAGCTGAGGAAGAATGTTATTGTTGGGTTGGTATTCAAAAATCCAATGATTAGAAGGGGAGTATCACGCTGTGATTGTACATATAAGCAAAAGAAAAATAAAACTAATTCAATTTGGGAAATTTGGAAACATTTCTAGAAAGAAAAGATGGAAGGTGTGTTGAAAGATTCCAAAATACCACAGAGAATGGCCACACTATGAGAATGGAACTGGATGAGGTTGAAGCAAAGCCACTCAGAGTGGGCATGGAGCAAAATAGGTGACCAGTGAAAGCAGGAGTCTACCTGCCAACTGCTTTGGTTGCCAGCCAAAGGCATTTATGCTTTGCCCTCAAAACCATGGTGACCATTCTCTATTGACCTAATTGGAAAACTGAAGACAACTAAAACCTTTTGTTGAATTGAGAGAAATGGGAAAGAATAAAAATAACAGTTATTTTTTTCCTATATAGATCTCAGTATATTACTGGTTCTGCTGAGCCTGTATTATAAAAATGTTTCAAATTAGAGTGAATAAGAAAAAGATTTCTTGGAGTTTTTGGTTCCTCTAGAGAACTATTACTAGTCAAACATTTATCTTTCATATTTCTACAGGACTGTAAGTACCTTCATGGCTGCAATCAAGCCAGGTTCAGAGAAGGATTTCACTAAGCATTTATTGATTGGCTCCTTTATTTCTTTGACCATTGACTTAAGATTATTCTTCTCTTCTATCCACATCTTTCTACTGAAACTTATCCTTGATTATTTCCATACATTTTTTTTCTTAAGCAGGAAGGGCAAGTAAGGCAAATGAGAGATGGGTATTCTAAAAGAAAATGAGAGTGTGTTGGGGTTGAAATGATTTAAAAGACTACCTGAGGTATGAGTGGAGCAACCCACAGCCCACCACATTCTCATTCCAGCCAGCACCGAGGCCAGGGGTGTGTGTGGAACTTCCTCCACCAGACAGGCCCAGTGTGGAACCCTGCAGCAGAACTCCATGCAGAGAGGGAAGAGGCAAGACCCACTCAGCTGATCCAGGAGCAGAACATCTTGCCAGAGTGGCGTAGCAGGTTCATTTCCAAGGGCTGCAGGAGGAAGAAGCGGAGAACAGCAGACAGACCCAACCCACACCTGCCTGGATGAGTTTGAACTTAGTAGATACAGACCTGGTGCTAAAGTTATAACTGCACAAAAGATCAGAAGACAGTGCTATACAAAATGATAAAGAGAAGGAACAAAATGCATTCTCCGGCCCTGAGCCCACCCAGAACAAATGCAGGAGATAATAGCTTAGAAGAAATTGGGAAGCACACACCTGAAATCTCTGAAAAAATGCATCTGAAGTAAAGAAACAACTGAAGAAAGGTATAGAGGAAATCAGATCAGAAATAATTTCTGAAATAAAAAAATAATAACTATAATGAAAGAAGTGCTAAGTGCTTCTGAAGAAGACACCAGTAAAAAAAATATGGAGAATAAAAAAATGGTGGCATCTTTGAATGAGCAATATAGGAAAGAAATAAAATGCAGGAAGAAGATTCAAAGAGACATTCAGGAAATGAAAACCTCAATCACGAGCTGGCAAGACCATTTGAATGAAAATGAGAATAGACTTTCAGATCTTGAAGACACCATTGAGCTAGTGAAATGGTAAGAAAATATCTCTTAAAAACAACTGGGATGACCAGTCCCAGCCCAGGCGCAGCATGGGCCGGACCCTCTCCCA
>NW_004524686.1:1822382-1826738 GCF_000260255.1 Octodon degus | reverse complement strand
ATAAGAACATACCGTCATGTTCTGACAAATTTCCCTTTCTGTTGGCACCTACAGTAGCACTCATGATGTCTGATCACATTCAAGAAAGAGGACATCCAGCACAGATTCAGAAAGTGCAAGAATGATGGAATACATGTGCTTGAGGCAAGGGACAATATCATGACAGGGCAATGGTGGCAACTTGTTTCTTGTTGCAGTCATATTTATAGTTTAGATATTTACCATATACTTCGGTCATACTTCATATTTCAGCTTTATCTGAAAACTTTATTCTTATTTCTTAACACCTTACATCATTTTTAAAATATACAATGCCATTAAAGCTAAAACATTTATATGAAAGTAGAAAGCCTGAAAAAAATAGAGCTTGATATTCATCACCAAATGGAAGGAAACAAAAAGAAGAACAATAATTCAAGCTAAATCATAGGAACTAGAGAAATAGCAGTTTTCCACTTGCAGGCCGACAGCAACAGCAAATATTCAGGGCAGAGAAGCAGAAAAAAAAGGTGTTCTAGGGCGACATTACACTGTGACTCCCATGCACTTCTGTACCCGCTGATCTGTTTGTCTGCGGCAGGAAGCGGAGTGTCACGGGTTATGTGTCACTTTATAGCCATGATAACGTTCTGAGCCAACCCAGCTGCCTTGGCCTGTTGCTGTGACTTCAAATAACGGATGAGGTCTTAGCAAGGAACATTGGATTTGGCAATGAGGTCGTTATTGGTAACCGTGGAGAGAACAGCTTTAATTGAATAATAAGGATGAAACTATAAACTGCTAGAGGGTGAGAAATGGAAGTTAGCAGAATGGCATTTTCAGATGCTTTGACACTCTAGTAAAATAGTTTTTAAGAGAAAAAAAGCATATTTGCAAAGATTGTAAGTTTAGGAAATATTTTTTAAAGTTGATAAAAAGCTAATCAAATTTATAAATTAAGAAACCAACAGCAATAGAAAGATCAAAGAGGAAAAAAGTAAAGGCCATAAAGGTAGTTCTCACAGGAGATTTATTAATATACATGAAAGCAATGGGATCATTTATGTTTTATTTTTTAATTATTTAATTATGAAAAGTTAAACATGTATTGAAGTTAAAAAGAATTTCTAGTGAAAAAAACTATAGAAACCACCATATTCTGTCATTAATATCCAACTCTTCATTTCCTAACATATCTATTCATCTAACACTCAGTTCTCATTAATGCATCTTATTCTTATACTTTTCATTGTTAAGTATTTATCCCTAAACTGTCTTATGCATTTCATTGACAAGAGTTCAATATTCATTTACAATGCTTTGAAGTAAAGCATTGTAAATGAATATTTATAATATATAATTTGTTTCATTTTATACAATGAAATGCAAAATCTCATGTGTACATTTATTGACTTTTGATATATTCACATATTTGCATAATCCAAACCTCTCTGAAAATATGGAAGCTTCCCATTATTCCAGAAAATTCTTCATGAACAGTCCCACTCAGACCCCACCACACAGCTCCAAAGACGAGTGGATCTAGTGTTTTTCCATGTAAATTATATTTACCTGGTGCAGAAATTCATGTGAATGGGACAATATCATATGAATTCATTTTACTTCTTTGACTCAAAAATGCTTTCCAAGGTTATTTATACTGCTAGGTACTTCCATATTACATTCCTTATTCATGCTGAATTGTTCCCTTGTTTATATTCTCCCAGTAAGGACACCTGCATATCTAAAATTGCTAAGAACGAGGCCGGGGAGATGGCTCAGTGGAATAAGCACTTCCCTGGGAAACGCAAGGGCCTGAGTTCAATCCCTGGTTCCACAAAAAAAAAAAAAAAAAGCCAAAACAACAAAAAATAAACCTGTTAAAATTGCTAAGAACATTCTTCTACAAGTCTTTGAGGGATATGTCTTTCCATGTATCTTGAGCGACTATTTTAGTGTGAAGTTATTGGGTTTTAGAGTAGCCTTATGTTAAAAATCATATGTTTTTCCAAAGGAATTTTACTACTTGAAATTGAGACCAATAACCTATAAGACTGCTTTCTCCAAGTCCTCTGAAACATTTGATATTTTTTGGTCTTGCAGTTCTGCTAGGTGTGTGACAGTATTTTGGTATGCTAACAACTTTGGATATCCTTTATTTTGTTTTTATAAAGTAACCTTTTATAAACTATTTTTGTAAAGTGATCTCCTACATCATTTATATAAAAATATCGTGAGTCTGGAGTGGTGGGCACATGTCAGTAACACCTAATTTCTGAGAGGCTGAAGCAAAAAGATTGTGTTTGTGTCCATCCAGAGCAAATTAAGGAAATTCTACCTTAATTTTTCTTTTAAATCACAGTATTACAGCCCTTTTAACAAAAGATTAGTAGTCTGTTTGTTTCCTCACCTAGAACTAACTCCTTGGAGGCAAAAGCCATATTGTCTTATTCTTTATTTTTATACAACTATTAAACCTAGTGACTGTGTTCAGTAAATGCATGTTTAATTTGACTGGATCAAACACATTACTGCTGGCAATTCTATCAGTGGAGAAGGCAGCAGGGAAGATCTGTAGGCCCCTTCTCTTCTTTTTCTGAGGATCAGTTTGCCAGTGGCAACGTGAACACAAAGGAAGAATGACAGTTCCACAGTAGGGAAAAACAGCACGGTACATTCCAGCTGAAGGCTGACAGAGGCTGAGTCAACTCTGCCTAATATTCAGACCTGTAACTCCGAATGAGAACTTTCATATGACATGAAAGTTCTAAGTGGTTTGATCAATTACAGTTCAGCCAGCTGGACTTTTGCTCGTGGATTCTATGGACAACTGCAATATGGACAATAATCAGAAAGTAAAGCACAGCACTTATGGATAACAAAGGTTATTTTATTTCATTGAAAACAGCAAGAAGCTGAAGGCTCAAGGCTGTTTTACTTGTATGCAGTAATCCTGAAGCAATATAATTAAATTCTTGAAGCATATTGTTCTTGTGACATATCAAAAAGAAAAGAAACAAACAGAAAGCCACAGCTTTGACTCAGAAGCATCTAAATGTATATATAACCTTTTACATATATTAGTATTTATATATATTATATATTCACATATATATTATGATTGGGTTTATGGTCATAAATCTAAAACATTTTTCATCAAATTAAGTCCAAGAGTACAAGGACAATTGGCAAACTTTATAAACAGTATAGAGCTGAAAATGCAGAATGATTTGTGCAATTAAGAAAAATAACAAATCCTTTTGTTTTATATAAAGTAGATGGCCTATAAAATGTTTTAAAGAGGTTTATGTATCATAATATGATGAAGCTTCCATGTAATCCATACATTAATCTAGTCTATCTTATACTAGCCTGATATTTTTATAAACAATACAAGATAGGAGAATATAGCCATGCACCTAGATCTGATTTATGTTACCCAGAATACACTGAGAATGAAGCAGTTCTAAGTGGGCTCCTTCATTTGATGGTTCCTTTCATCCTCTCTGAAAAACAACACTCTAATTAAGAGAAGAAAGTGGGAGGAAAAGTGTTGAATGCCGTGCACAAAACACGCCAGGGATCAAACCCCAGCCAATATGTTCTACCTAAGCAGGCACTTTAGTCCACTGATCTACCAGGCTGGCCCAGCAGGGCTTTATTTTGTAGCCCTTCTTGCATTCAAGAATGACCATGTGGGGGAAAAAAAGAACGACCATGTGTAATTTTGAATGTAGGAATGTGAACATAAGGGATGTCTTTTACTTCTACATCAGGATTTTTTTAAAAAAAGAAACATAGTTTATCTACTGTATTTCTTTCCCTGGGTCTGAAAATGAATGACTCTGAGGTTCCCGGATGGTAAGCAACAGGTGGAAGAGGCAAAGTCCTTAGCCCACACTTAGAGCAAATGCATTCACTATATACATTTACCCGCAGTAAATGTAAGTAAGGGTAACTTTTATTCCATCAAGCTACTGAAGTTTTACTGATAAGAAAAATGAGACCCAATGACATCAGCAATGTCACTCATCTCCAAAACAAAAACAAAGCAAAAACAAAAAGAAAGAAAGAAAAAAAGAAAAAGAAAAAAAGAAAAGGAAAAGAAAAAGAAATAAAAAGGCCGGAATTATAACACATATCTGCCTAGCTCCAAAATCCAGAGTCTTACAAATCTACTCCACAATATGAGTCATAATAAAACCTTACTTTTTTTTTTTTGTATTTAGGACAGGATCTATAGGGTCTCTATCTCTACGTAGATCAGACTCATAGTGATTCTCCTGTTTTCAGCCTCCCAAGTGCTGGCATTGCAGGCATGTGCCATCACACCCAGTCTCAATCGCTGTCTCAGGGCACCCTGGGGGTGGGGTCAGC
>NW_004524686.1:1817124-1821667 GCF_000260255.1 Octodon degus | reverse complement strand
TACAAAAATTCTAAAATAACTATCTCTGTCACATCTGATTCTGCTGTGACTACGACTTTTCAGAGGCATTAAAGAAAGCTTTGTTCCAGCTATGAAAAATTACTCTCCAGCCTTACTGCTTTGCTTTTTCTTATCAAAACTCCCATGAAGAATCATCAAAAATATGCTGGAGGAAACAAAACCTTTCACAAGCTTCTTCTTCATTGTGCAATTACTAAGTACTACAATGCATGTTATTTGTTTCTGATTCCAGTTTAAGAAACCAGAATGTGAAATGGTAAGTTGTTTCTGTAGCCCCCTTGCAAGAAAAGCACCAGCCCTGAGGAGCCCTGGACTGCGCTACTAGCCAAAGCTTTGGCTCCCTGGGACGCTTCTCTGCTGCATAGCAGTGGGGGTTACACGGGAAAAGCCCTTCCAGGAGCTTCTAAATAATGCTGTCATTGATAGAAAAAAAATATGTTTGGTCCTCTAGGTAAAAGCAGAGAAGTTATTTTCATACTGCTATTGCAAGTTTAAGTTAAGATACAGGGCTGGAGACACACCTTGGTGGTCTAAGTGCCTGCCTGGCAAGTGCAAGGTCCACTCTCTGGTACCACATGCCATACCAGGCAGTGTCGATCCCTGAACCGGAAGTGGTGACACAGGCCTATAGTCCCGCTGCCAAGGAGGCCAAGGCAAGAGGCTCACGACAGGTCTGAACTGTGTAGTGAGACCCTGTATCAACAAATAAATAAAATGAACAAAGACAGTCTGAGCAATACAGTGAAACAGGCAATCGTGAACGTCATCTGAGGATGGAAAGCTGGATCAGCAGAGAGCTTTCAGGAAAGGGAACAATCAAATGATCACAATTATCAGCCCCCTGAATTCTGTTGAACCTAAGGGTATTGAAAGCATAAATGCATAGAAATTTGGCATGTTTCATTTAACATCACAAAGTAAATGCAAGTGGCAGATACCATTCAGCATTTGAACTGGAAAGCAGAATCCTTAATTAAAACAAACTCTAAAGGGCCAGACAAGTCACTGAGAGGATTAAAGTGACTGCAAGCAGGTGCAGGGCTGGGTTTGATTCCTTGGGCCTGGTGTACCAGCTCGGCCCCAGGGGCATGCTGAGACAGCAATTGAGACTGGGCATGGTGGGGCGCGCCTGCAATCCCAGCTCTTGGGAGGCTGTAAACAGGAGGATCACTACGAGTCCAATTTAGTAGTGAGACCTTGAACACCCTGTAGACCCTTCCCTAAAATACAAAAAATAAAATAAAATAAAACAAGCTAATTTTACCAAACTATAATGTGAGGACTTAAAAGAGTCATATCCAAAATAATAAGATATGACTCTTTTAATGATGTGTTGTGCTCTAAACTGAAAAAACAAAACAAAACAAAACAAAAATAAGGATCTATAGTCTGATTCCTCCTTGTACTTGGATTTGGGCAAGAAAGTTAATTTTTGGTCATAACTGAAAATAGAAATTTTCAGCATGGGCTTCTGAGAGCAATTAGCTCCACTACCTTCTCAAAAGGACAAAGATTCTGGATAGAAGTTGAGCACCTCCTGAATATTCAGTAGTTAGTGGTCTCAGCAAGGTCCATATGGAAAACTTCCTCTAATTCTTAAACCTCTAGCACTTAAATTGAGATCCTCCCCTAAGTAAAGACTACCATTGTGCACATCTATTACGTTCTGGTCTTCCTATTAACATAGCTATTTATACTACCTATCCCATGGCCACAACCTTTCTACTTTCCTAGACATTTCTTTATTATTGAAATTAAATATTTAAGCTACTACATAAAATTTTTTTGAAGATTTTCAATTGTATAAGGGAGGTATCTTGAGCTCAAGATCACTAACGCATTTAGAAATGTGAGTGTGCTGCTGGTTCCTACGCAGGTTCCAAATTTTTAGAAACAAGTTCTTGCCTATAAACTCAGCAATGAAAAGCGGTCAGCCCAGATGTCTGGCTCCCAGGGACCGTTTCAACACTTTGTATTAAGTCACTCTTGGCTCCCGACAGGGGCGGAGAGCAGGCCTGCTTAGTTGTCCAGATTCTGACGCTGAGTAGGTGTGGCGAAGGCGCACCCCCCGCAAGTAATAAATAAGCTTCTTGACTTCACTAATAAGACCTTAGTCTCTTTGAGTGAAGACTTTTTTAAACGTCTCTGTTCCCAGCTGTGCTGCACACGGTATGTACGGGATGAAGACTTGAACACAAAATGATAGAAAATATATTCAACGTATGGAGGTGATCGTGAAATAATCTAACGGGAGTCGGGCCCTTTGCAGGCATAACTGTCCTGATACTACAGATGAAAGAGTAAAAGTGACTGCCATTAGCTCATTAAATGAGCTGATACAACAGGATGCTTCCTTTCATTTGAGCATCCCGGGTTGTTCCGATGCGACGTGACGCCAGCACACAGATGTCAAACACATTACGCCTTTTAGGTCTGGCCGAGGCCCTTTCTAAATGCCGTGAAAGTGCGGCCTGCTTTTTCCATTCCAAATTGGCTAGAGTGAAGCAGAGAGGATTCTGAAGGCGGCATCTTTGCAAGAGGAGTGTCTCTCACGATTTAATTTCCATAGCAATTTAAGGAAATGATGTGGAGGCGGGGGCAGGCGGCAAGATGGTAGGATAATTGCGCAGATCTGACAGGGTGTGAGAAGCTGCACATTTTCTTGTGCATAATGTTAACCTCCACGCATTTCCAAAATGGCCTCTTTATTCAGCAAAACTATTCTCAGCGTCTATGAAAAGTTACTGGAAATTGTGGCACCGAGACAGGTCAGAAAAAAGCCACAGGGCATAATGATATGTATTTTTTCAAACCCAACCTGAAGTTCTTGTAACATCAAGCAAGGTGTTTGGAAAATGTATTCTGACATGTCTCGAAGATCATAAATTTTTGGTTCCTTCTTCCTTATATTTCATTACAAATTCAAGGTGACAACAGTCAAAATAAAATCAAAGGGTAGCAATCAAATGGAATGAAATTTTTATGCTAAAACATGGAACTGAAAACATGGTTAAAAAAAATTGACTGCTAGAATTGGCCTCGTATAAAATTTTCTGTATTTGTAAAGCTGGCTGTATGCACTACACAGAAAATGCAAAGTGAAAAAAAAAAAGCTTCCAATAATAGCTATGATGCTCTGTGAAGAAGAAACTGAAGCATCACCCTTGAAGCCAGATACACAGGGGGCTTGGCACCTGCTCTGCCAGCTCACCAATTATAAGAATCGTGCAAATGATCAAGCCTTCTGGGATTTCGTTTCCTGGTCTGAAGTAATAGTAAAACTACTACTTTACAGGATTAGGTGACAACCAAAGTCGACATTGGGAAGGCTTCCCCCACAGGACCAGATTATGGAAAGCTCTTGATAAATACTTGTTATTGTTTATTATCACCCATAAAAACACTTGTTTTCGCTCTGTCTGGAATAGTGACATAACAACATTATAATTTACTAAATGGATCACCTTATGATTCCTATTTTCTTGGTCATTAAAAAACAAAACAAAACACACACAAAAAAAACTGCTCAGCTTTAGATGAAACAGTGCTGACCAAAATTCAATCCTTACTTACCTGGATAAAAGTTTGCTGACTCAGTGACTATGCTGTATACAAAACCTGAATCCTGACAATAAAAACACAAAATTTAAATCTAAGTGTCGGGCTGGGGAGATAGCTCAGTGGAATAAGTGCTTGCCTGGCAAGCACAAGGTCCTGAGTTCGATCCCTGGTATAAAAAAAAAAAAAAAAAAAAAAAAATCTAAGTGTCATCAGGATCTGGGTGTGTTGGAGCCTGCCTATAGTCTTAGCATTCAGGATGCCCAGGAGGCAGAGGCGGTGGGATGACTGTGAGTTCAATGCCAGTCTGGGCAACATAGTGAGTTGAAGACCAGCCTGAGCTACACAGAGAGACCTCATCTCAAGAAAACAAAATAAAAGAAAAAGATCAACAGGTATCAAAAATATTCAACATTTGATTAGATACATACAGACTGTATGAACAAGGAAAATTGCTAAAAGCAAATTCTAGGAAGCGGATTGTAAAGAAGATAATGTCTGAGGCACTATAACTTCTTTACATTGGGAGATAGAAAATCAAGCTCCATTCAGCTCCTTCTCTTCCCCTGCTAACTACCTATGGGGCTCTTCGCAGACCATGGGGACCTGTCCAGATTCACACAGAGAAAACCTTGCATCTCGTGATCTTGTCCCACTGACCTTGGTGGCTCTGCTCTCCGTATATCTTTTATATATCCCAGATCATCATGAGGAGGGAGCAGCTTGCTCTACACTCAAAATACCAGGAGTGCTCTGAGGATACGAATGTGTGTGTTAGAGATCCTCAGGATCCCTTCCCATGTTCATGCCATCTTCCCATATCTGAATCATATACATTCCTAAATACCATGGCAGCTAGCACCTTTTCTACAAATTCACCCCAAACTCTCAGGGTTTCCCTGAACTCTTTTCAAACTTAAGATCTTCTGCTTGTCAGGCAGGTACTTACGCTACTGAGCCATTT
>NW_004524686.1:1799138-1816950 GCF_000260255.1 Octodon degus | reverse complement strand
TCAGCTCTGGGACTAGAGGTATGCACCACAACACCTAATTTCAGGGCCAGCATAGCAGGCAAGGCATGTGGTACCAAGGATCAAACCCCAGCCCTCCCACTTGCTTATTCAGGTGCTTAGATGAGTGATCTCCCCAGGCCCCTTTGCCTGATCTCTTAAAGAAAACTTTTATCTCACTCTCTCAGTTGGTTGTAATTACAGAATATGTCTCTTTTCCTTGTATTATTGTTGCTTATTCATGTCTTTTTACTAGACTAAAATCCTTAAGAGTGGGAATCATGTGACTCATCTGGATATTACCAAGCACTGAAATAACATTGCAAGGTACAGATCTTAGAGCGAGACCGCTCAGCATGAGCATGTCAATCCATTGGTTACTGCATGACCTAGAACAAATTGCATCTTTTCTTCTAGCCTTTATTTCTTTGCACAAAAAAAAGATGAATAATTCTTTTTAAATGAACACATTAAACTATCTACCTCTATAAAGCTCACAAAAGCTGTGCCTTACTTCCTGACCATTTGCCAAATCTGTTCTTTTGGGAAAATTTGAAAAGAGTTTGCAATGGGGCAGAGAACCTTGGGCTGTACAGTGGTTCTGGCTTTGCCACATGATAGCTGTATGATATTAGGAAATCCCCACACCAAGAGGAACCTTTTCTTACCCTTTCTCAATAGGATGTATGATGTTCTTATGATTTTTTTCCTCTATGGTACTAGCAATACCAGCTCAATTTGTAAACAAAGAACAGGAGTGAAGCAGAAATGTTTAACTTCAACTTCAAACTCAGAGGACTGCAGTGTAGACCATTTTGTGGAACAGAATTTCCAAAATTCAGATATCATTTCCACAGCTAAGCATTCCTGAAAGCTACTATCTAGCTCATGGAAGAGTTGCTCTTCTTCTAAGAAGTAACTGCTCGTACCCCTGTGCCACTTATCACACTGGTTTTCATTGTCTGTCTAAATGTCTCCTTTTACAAGTACAAATGTGTAAATTTCTCCTTTTTTTAATGTACTTGGTACAGGGTATCACTATGCAGCTCAGACTCACAGTGATCCTCCTGTTTTCAGCCTCCCCAGCACTGGAATTACAGGTATGCACCACCATGCCTGGACTGGGTCTCTGGCTCAGTATGCCCCAGGGGCAGGTTTGGCATGACATGTGAGACCAGGGGTTGAACCCTGGTCCCTGCACTTGCCAAAGCAGGCACTTAATCTGCTGAGCTATCTTGCTAGCCCTAGCTATAGAACCTTTAAGGGTATGGATGATATATTTTTCTACTTTCATTGCCACATATTCTTTCTGAGTCAAAAACTGCTTCATTGTGAAAGGAGAGAAGGAGAGAGGGAGGAGAGAAAGAGAGAGAGAGAGAGAGAGAGAGAGAGAGAGAGAGAGAGAGAGAGAGAGAAAGGAAATCTTAGAAGAAACAAAATATTTCACTTATTAAAACAAAATAAACCAGAATCTAAAATACGTACAATTCTAACAGTGTCTGCCTGGTTTTTCCTCACTATGTAATTCTTTAATCTGGTAGAATGATGAAAAAATACTATTTTCAAGTGGGTTTAGCTTTGAATTTTGCTGTTTTAATGTTGTAGAGCAAAGTGATATGGGAAGGAACCAGCCCAGCCCCTGCTTCTCCATCACCTCACTCTTTTTAATTGTGAGAATCAAACTATATGCTAATTTTGCTATCTTTCTTTCTGATCATTTGTTTCAAACTCTTGCAATAACGATCTTTCCATTTAAGAAAGTGTTTTGCACAACATACCACCTAAAAGCCTTAATGAATTTTCATCTCTATAAATTATAAACCATTGCCCCGTTAAAAAAAAAGATTGTCTCATAAATATATTGGGATAGAAAGGTGACCACTGCTTAATTGTAGGTGACTGACTATCAAATATCTAAGTAAAGTCACTCTTAAAAAAAAAAAAAAAAAAAAGACAGGGCCAGCCTCATAGCTCAGTAGACTAAAGCACCTGCTTAGGCAGAGTGCAGAGGCTGGGGTTCAGTCCCAAGTATGCCAGCCCCACACCCGGGGTGCGCTGAGATGGCAGCGATTGAGCCTGGGCATGGTGGCGCATGCCTGTAATCCCAGAACTTGGGAGGCTGAAAACAGGATAACCACTACAAGTCCAGTCTCCATACTGAGAACCTGTAGACCCTGTCCTAATACAGAAAAAAGAAAGAAAGGAAGGAAAGAAGGAAGGAAGGAAGGAAGGAAGGAAGGAAGGAAGGAAGGAAGGAAGGAAGGAAGGAAGGAAAGAAAGAAAGAAAGAAAGAAAGAAAGAAAGAAAGAAAGAAAGAAAGAAAGAAAGAAAGAAAGAAAGAAAGAAAGACATAGCTAAATTCAGGTAACTAGATAATGCCTGAAATCAACAAATTAGTGGATGATAGATAAAATGCTTATCTCCAATTTGTAACTTTAATAAATTGATGAGTATTGTTATAAACTAGCATGTTCTAAAAACAGTTGTAAAACCAGTCCTGGAAACCAAAGATTAAGAGAAAGCAACTAAACTAAAAGCTTAGTTGTGAAACTAGTTCTTAATGAGAGTACTTAGAAATTAACAGTTGCTGTTATACGCTCTAAAAAAAAAATTGGCTGCTAAACATGTGCAAGTACCCCCTGCTTCCCACGTACCAGGCACCATTCTGAAGCTGCTGCATGCACTAACTCGGTTATCACACCACCTGGTTACCACACCACCTACTAAGTAGGTAGTATAATTCCTTTTTCAGCAGGAGAAAACTGGTATACAAAGAGAATAATTTTTGCAAGGAGACACAAGGCTGGGACATTGTGGAACAGTTAGGAACTGACTGTTACTTGTGGAAAAGTGAGTTTCCGTGGTCCGTGTAGACCCTCCCTGTGCTGTTCACCTGTGCTCCCCTGGCAGGCACCATCCCTCCCATGCTCTTAGCAAAACCTGCTGAAAAGATGCTCTACTTGTTTGGATAACACATAATTAAGAACCCCTTCCCAGGGTATGTGCATTCATTAGAAAAAGAAAGGTTACTGGTGCAGATCAGTTAATTTTCAGTTCTAGCAAATAAAGTAGAAAAGAACACCTACCAATGCTCAAGGTTTCTGGGGTCACAGAAGCTGAGCACTCCAGCCCTTGCTTGCTGTGTCACATTCTACAGTAGGGCACAATACAATCATTAAGCACAACCTATTATTAAGAGGAGATTATTATAATAGCCAGCGCCATGGCTCATATGGTTGGCTTGTTAGCAGATGCCTCTGTCTCACTCAGAAGTGGATAGATCAGGTTAGAATGGAGCTAATGTAAAAATGCAAAAATGACTCCTGACATTTCTCACAATATAATCTTAATGCCTAATTGTTTGATCAATTTTGTCTGGCTATACGTGGCAATCTGAACAATTACTTTGAAGATAACAGTATGCAGTACAATAATCATTGCTAATTTTCTATCATTTTGTTCTGAAATTATCTATCATTTATGTTGTTGTTTTATTCTCTTTAAAATAAAATATAAAAATGTAATCTTAAACATCAAACAGTTTAATTAATTTACCTAAAAATCCTCTGTGCATCTTAAGAGAACTCCAATTCCAATACCTATGATGACCAAGGTTCTTTGATGGTTTTCTTCACCAAAGTCCTCTCTCTTGGAGATATTCCAAGATAGCACCATGTTGAATTCAACCAGCCTGATTAGGGTAACATGGACATCTTTAGTGGTTACATAATACTGAACAGCTGTATTTTGGACTGAAAAATTAATGAAACATTTCCTACGTTGGCATCAAGTAATCATTTGTTCCATTTCACTTTCACAGTGCTTCCAAAGCCTCTTGAAATTTGGGGCATTCGCGTGAAACTGATTTGATTATGGGACACATAGTTAATTGGTTTCTGCATTTGAATTAATGACATAAATGTTCAAAGAATTTTTAAAAAGGTTTGTGCTTGGTTAAAATTAATGCCATGAGAGACATCACTGTCTTTCATATGAACAGTGATATTATAGTTCCAGGGAGGATTTCACTCCTTCAGAACCTTTGTATTTGCAAAACTGTGACAAATGTGCTCTCCATGTGGCTCAGTGCCAGGTAAAGCTGCTTCAAGAGTTCTATGGAATAAGTGTCTTTGTAGATTCGCTGGTTGCAAACATCAATAGTTTGTTGAAAACTGGAATAAAGTAGCTATGAAATAAGAGGCATAGCCCCAAGCAGACAACACTGTAGCGACAGTTGTCTTTGAGATAATTATGCTATAATGTTATAATCACGGTTCATACAAACACCACTTGTACCATTCTCTTCAAAAAACATCATGGGAACTATTTCATTCAGTACCTCAGAAAAACACACATGACTTAAACATGGAAGGAATTGTAATACCCATTCTGGAAATAAATAAATTGATGTTTCTCTTTTGTGGGGGGTGTTGCTGGCTCAGCGTGCTGGTGCAGCATGTGATGCTGGGGATTGAACCATGGTCCCTGAGCTTGCCTAAGATTGACTAAGCAGACCATTCAGACCACTGAGCTATCTCGATGGCCCAGAAATTGATGTTTCTTGAGGCTGAATAATTTGGCTACGGCCATGTAAGCAACGGTGAAAGTGAAACATGTATGATATAATGGGTATGGATGATGGTGTATAATAAGCGCAGTTGTAACTAGTAATGGGTCTGTAAGAAGAGACATCATTTACAAATAAAAAATTAAGATACTGAAAACACTGAATTTAAGGCTGTAATTCAGTTATTAGTAAGTAGAACTACCTATAGTCCAAAAACTGCAACTCAAGTTTTTGAAACTGTATTACCAACTTCCTACTTCTCAGAGACCCCAATAAATGACATACATACTCTGGGTCATTTATGCATTCTTTTCAAAATACCTTCTAGGCTTCTCTAGCAGAAGCACTGTGTTAGGGGTGGAAGATACAGTAGTAAACAACACTAGCCAGAATCATGCACATAAGGAGCCCACAGCTATGAACAGACATAAAGCAAGAAGTTAGTAGTAAAGCATGGTAAGAATTACAGAAGGTAGTTTCCAAGGAACTGTGCAATATAACTTGGATATTGACCTGGAATGTTCTTCTTAGGAGAGCTGAAAATGAACAATAAATCATGATGGCCTATTTTAAAGATGAGGGCAAATTAATGTTTAATTTTATTTTGGATTCTATTTTATTGTATTTTGTGAAAGACAGTGTATCCTATAATTGTATGTATAAATTTACATATTTTAAATATCAAAAAATTGAGAGGCTATTCTAACCAGAATTATTGTCAGTTACAGCATGATGTACTCCCTTTGATTACATTCTTCCATGACGATGCCCATGGGCATTGTGCTCATATGATGCACGATGTAATTCTGTCATAAGAAAAATGCTCAAGAAAATGCAGATAGATTAGTGTATCATAAAAAACTAATTTTTAAGTATATATGCTACTAATATCACACACTTTTCTGTTTACCTTTAAGACATTAGGTTAATACCATATCTGTCTGTCTGTCTTGTCTGTCTGCCTGCTTCTGTTTATTTATCCACATACACATAATAAAAAGTCAAAATCATTTTCTTTGATGTTTGGAACAAAGAACTCATGTTAATTTGTATTACTTCTTATAAACATTCTTGTTTTTTTCAAAGTGTCATAAGAATTTTTGCAAGTCTTGCACTGTATGTGCCTGAATATTCAGTAGTTATAGCAGTATATTATGTATAACATCTGTTGAAAATATCACATAGCACAGTACAATTGTAATTGATAGCATATTTTATAAACTAAACTCTAAATTTAGAATGTCTGTTTTGCACAATGGACAACATCGGGATGACACCAAGGATTCATTTTAGGGAAAGTAAACTATAGCTAACATGAAGCACAAACAATATGCACAAGATATAATGTATTTTTAAATATACCTCAAAATACTGATATGGTACAAGTTATTTGATTTATGAAATCTTAGACTAAACCTTAAAATGTTGACAAATATGTAAAACATCACAGAATGTCAAAATTAGATGTAACATTCTAGGGCCAAATTTCTCATTTTATATGTGAGGAAAGAGTGCTTGCTTCAGTAGCACATATAATAAACGAGAAAACATTTAGTTAAGTCATTTATAGTATATCCTGCCTCAAAGCCTAGTTCTTCCTGGACCTTACCATATTCTCAGCTTTTTTTATATTTCATAGAAAATGCAAAAATATTTTCAAGCAGATTTCAAATTATTCTTTCACTACTTCATTGCATATGTGTATTTCTGCAGTTTGCATAAAAAATAGAAAAAATCATTCATAACTCAAGCAAATTCAAAGCATGTTGGTCACCGCTCCTTACTTTTTTGAGTATGAAGATAGTTACCACTTTGACATCCACTGCAAAGGCATGTGTAACATATTTTTAGAGAAATGGAAAAGAGAATTGATGGAAAGTCAAAAATATCAATGTTCTTGATTGTTCTTTTTTATTTACTTAACCAGCTAATATATCTTGAATATAGCCATCCATAAATATATCTTGTATCAACATATCTTGTATCTAGTCATCCATCTACCTAACAATCTACACTTCTTTCCATGTAGTCATGCATCCTGTGTGCTAAAAGGCCGTGAATATATGTACTTGCGCTCCTTTGCCTTGAACAAGGTTAAGTTACTGTATTTTCATGAATGGAGAGGTAATCATAATCTCCTACACTGAGTAATCAATTCATTTGTTTTGATTTGTCATTAAAAGTAGAGAGTCATACTCCTTTTTCTCCATACCACATCCCAGCAAGCGATAATGGTCCATTCTTACTGCTAGATAGAGTAGGTAGAAACACTTCCAAATAAAAATATGAAGAAGTCAAGGATCTTGTCATCACAGATTATACTGATGTTGTTCATGATTTCATTAGAAAAAGCTCACCCTGCTTGTGAACATGCAGTAGTAAACAACAGAAAAATCAAAATAAAATAGCAAGATTCCTTGCATGTGGTTGTGGAGGATCAGCAGAGACTCTTGGCCTGCCTTGAGGTTCTTAGGAGACCTCCGGGCATGTGGGCCTCTCTCTGCCCCATGACATGGTTGATGTGAGCACCAATCATCTGGCTGAGGAAAGGTGGAACTCCTGTGCAGGACAGACACATGTGCTTCACATCTGCTAGAGGCTGGGCAGGGAGAAAGAACTGAGCAAGAGCTAGGTTAAAAAATACAAATAAAAAATCTGTTTACTAGGACTACAGTACAAAAACAACAAAGGAGGAGGTGAGCTGTTTTGAGAAAATGGAAGAGTTCTCACAATAGAACAGGAGAGTTCCTAAGCCCAGGTCCCAGAATAAATCATAAAGAAGAAAGGATGGATTTAATGTGGTTTGCTTTTAAAATTTTGCAGCTAAATCATACCTCTATTCCTAAATCTATCTCTATTTTTAGATCCAAGTGAAACGTGCATACACACATGTATGTACATTATCAACTACTACTATGTTTCACTTATTCATAATTTATATATATTTTTCTTTAGATTTTCATAGATCCCTTTCGTCTGTCATATCTAATCAGAGTCACTATCTGAAAACACGAATATGAAAATGAGTTCCAAATTTATCCTCTAACATATCTCATGAATGGAATTTTCTTTACCCTCATTAATCATTTGACAGATTAAATTTTGTAAGTGCTCTAGCATTTAAGAAGATTAAATTCAGGATAACTGCATTTAAAATTACTCTTGGCTGTATATTGTCTGCTGACCATGGTCTCAATGATTACTTCAATGACAAGAGCCTCCCAGTAGATATTTTAATTGTAGTATCCTTTCCTTAACATGCAAAGCAGAAACAAAAACACTCAAGAAATAGGATTTGTTTTTGAGTCATACCTTGATATAACTGCACTGTATTTTAGACATGTGTACTAGGTCAGGGACATTTCATTATAGAAGTGATTCCTATAAGGACCTAATCATGCAAACTCATAATAAGACACTTTTCCAAAGAATCCAAACAATTTTTTCACTGAATGTAACTAAATAATTTTGAAAGATATAGGAATCAAATAGTAACAAATGCTGAGGCAAGGCTTTGGGGTGGTGGTGGAAAGGAGCACATCTATACTGTTGGTGGGAGTGTAAATTAGTGAATCTCTTATGGAAACCAATATGAGATTCCTCAGAAAACTGAACTAGAAGCTTCATTTGACCTAGCCATTTCTCCTTCTAGGTATTTATTCACTAAAGAATTAAAGACATCATATTATAGTGATCCATGCCTGCCCATGTTCACAGCAGCACAGTTCACAACAGTTGTGTTGAAAGCAGCCTATGTGTCCATCAGCAGATGAACAGATGAAGAAACCATTCTACGTGCACACAATGGAGCACTACGCTGTCATAAAGCAAGATAAACTTGAGTCACTTGTAGGGAAATGGATGCACCTTAAGACCATAACATTAAGTGAAATAAATCGGATGCACAAGCTTAGACACCACATTGTTTCTCTTATATAAGAAATCCAAATTATAAATAAAGACCAACATAGAAGATAGATAACAGCAAGCAGGAAAATCTTTCTATGGGTAGGGGATCAAGAGATAGTGTGTAGGAGGAGGGAGAGGAGGGGAAGGGGATGACAAGGGGGCTGGGATTGTTATGCACGTGCACCAGCACCGCATGAGGAACGTAACCATGACATAATGCAAGCATGTACTGATAAAAAAAGAAAAGTAAATGATATAAACTATCTCATGATATCAATAAAAAGATTAAATACAATAAGTACTAATATAGTACACTTTGACACTTAAGTAAATCAATATGAAGTATAACACTCATATGAAATTGAAATTATTTTATAGAATAGACTTCTTTGTGAAGCACTATATATGTATATACATATATGTAATTATATGATAACTAAGATAATTGCACTACTAATATCTATTGGTTTATTGAAAGGAATAATTAATATTAGTTTGGTCAATCTTGCATAGCAATATCTGGTATTCTGAGCAACTGCTTTGCTTTTTTTTTTTTTTTTTTTTTTTTCGGAACTGGGGATTGAACTCAGGCCTTTGTGCTCGCCAAGGAAGTTCTTATTCTACTAAGCTATCTCCCCGGCCCTTGAGCAACTACTTTGAAAATAACAATATACAATAAAAAAACCATTGCTAATTTCCCATTATCTTGTTTTGACATTCTGTGTTTTTTACTGTTTTTTGTTTTTTATTTATTTTATTTAAAATAAATAAAATCATCCCACATTCACACAATAGAGCATTATTACAGTGGTAAAATGTTTTGAAGATTACAGCAATATGTTGTAGTAGTAACAGAAACAAGACACAAAGCAGGGGCTGGGGAGATGGTTCAGTGGAATAAGCGCTTCCCTGGCAAGCGCAAGGACCTGAGTTCAATCCCCGGTTCCGCAAAAAAAATGTAATAAATAAAAAAAAAAAAAAAAAAAAAAAAAAAAAAAGACACAAAGCAGCACATGCAGGTGTTATGATTCTTTGGTTACAAGCAACAGAGAAAGACTTTGGCAAAGGGTACCATGCCAAAGAAGGAGAAGGGAGGGATAGGAGAATAGAGAGAGATTCAAAGTAGAAGAGGGCTTTTTGGAAACCCAAGAAGTGGAAGCTAATTGTTGACCTCATCGGTCTATCACCATCTGATTTAAATAATTTTTTCTGTCCTTGAATCAGCATATTCATATTCAAAATATTGAGAGAGTTGACTTGGCCTAGTTTGGATCAAGTGTCTGCTTACTTGGCTTGGAAAAATTTCACTGATACTTCCCAAGTATAGTATATTATGGACAAAGAAAAAAATACTTTTAACAAAAATTTGAAAAGATCTAGTAAAATTTTCCAGGAATGTACAGATCATTACTGTAGTATTAAGAATCATTGCTACATAAAATGCTCACTGAAGAATAAGAAATTATGTTTTCCTTCTTCTCATATACTTCCAGGCTGTTCTATTTTGTTTTTAATGTACAATTAAAAATAGGATGCTTTATTTCATAATCAGCATGTTAACCTTGTTTTTAAAAATTGACTACCAAATTGAAGATACAATAAAATACAGTATTTTTTGTCTTTCAGCTGTACCCTTTGTTAGGATCCATAAAATATCTGAATATTTTATTGAAAATTTTAGTTTTAATTAATTGTGGGCAGCCTTTAAAATAATACTTAATGCAGTTTTCAAAGTTTTACTTTTTTGAGTGAATAATTAATGAAACATGTCTCTTCATTAATTATAGAACAGAGAAGTCAACTCAAAAACAGATGCCAAAAGACTTTAACAAGATTTGAAAACTGTTTTTGAAGTTTATTAGAAGGGAATCTCATAAGCCAAGGTCTCAGCCTTAGGTAATCGTGAGGATGACAAGGAGCCCATGAAGAGGCCCTCAGGAAGAAAAGAACAGGACTGCCTTCTGTCTTCTAAAGCCTTGGAATAGAAGTGGGAAAAATATTTGCCAGATACAAATGATTGGGTTTTGTCTACATGAAACATTTTTAGAATCTTCATCGATCTTTCAGGCCTATTGAATCTTCCCAATCATGAAAGTGATCAGAACAGTAATCAAAGCTATCACTTACAATAGTTTTCAAAGTTTTACTCATTATGTGTTTTAATCATTGTAAATTCTACAATTATAATTCTAAGTATTAAATTTCTTCATGGTGTTGGACAAATATTATGTTGATACACTACAAACATCATATGTGAAATCCAAATCATTTCTTTTCTTTATTCTTCCATTGTCTGACTAGCTGAAATTTACTTAATCTTTCTAAATACAGCTAACTATACTGAAAACTAGATGTAAACTATTTTAAACAAAAATAGTTTTTGTTTAAAAACTGCCACTCAAGGGTGGGGGAGATAGCTCAGTAGTGTAAGCGCTTGCCTGGCAAGCTCAGGGTCCTGAGTTCAATCCCTGGTACTGCAAAAAGTAAAAATAAAAATTAAAAAGTAAAACTGCCACTCAAAACCACAGGGATTTTATATAAATGAGGTGAAATATATATATAAAGATCCTTGAATTCTGCAAGTTTTTATAGGTACACTATAGAAATAGTGATAATTTTGTAGAGCTATGACATATAAATACAGTCAAAATATTGTTATTATTGTCATGCTAAGTATAAAATGAGAGACTTGAATGTCCAAATTATCTGCGGCTTCTGTGGTATTATATGATGGTCAAGTCTCGTAGTTCAAAACTGAGCCTATGTAAGTATCAAAAATAGTTTCTTCATTGATAAAGGAAACTTCTATGAATCATACACGGTTTGGTTTGTATATTTTTTTTAAGTGATTAAAAAGCTTTCTTTGAAGGTGTCTGACATTTACCAGGGCTCCCCATGAATTCTTCATGATTTCTGTGATCGTGAAAGTTGACAGATTGACAGCACCAGCAACTGTTTGTCACCGGCAGGAAACATCAGCGATTAAACTTCTGAAGACCTGGGAGAAGCGCTGCCTCGCAACATGAAAGCGTGTTTAATTCTGCGGGGACTTCTACGAAGGGCCTCATTTGCAACGTAGTTCCCATGTCACGATCCATTAAGGGTTGAAATGGAGTCTGCCCAGGCATTTTATGGGCTATGGAGCAGCGGTGAACAGAGGCAAACCCTGAGACAGACAAGGGAGGTTGATGGGCCTCAGGCATGTGGGCGGCCGTAAGGCACAGCCTACAGGATAGGAATTGGAGAGATTTTCTGCGAAGAGCCAGATCACTTTTAGGTTTTGCAGGTGTCATACAGCCTCTTTCCTGTACTCTGTGTGTATGTTGTACATTTGTAGTACTTACAGACTTTGAAAATACGAAAGCCACTCTGAGCTAGAAGGTCCCACAGAAGCAAGTGATGAGTTGGGCCCTGCCTCTAATGGACATCAGAGACGATGTCTGCCTGACTAGGGCATGCTTTATAGCACTCCTGGTTTAACAGTCAACTTCTGATCCTGCCAGTAGATCGCTAAGTAAGCTGCTGGCCAAATGAGGAATTGTATGTAGTACAACACGTTTAATAATTCCAAACAAAAATGGTCAAAGGAAACTCCAGCTCAATGATTTTTCTTTTATTTGCACAACTCTTACATGTATAATAGAACATAAAATGTAAATTACAATCAGCAAAAATTAGAATATTGTGTAAACAAAGTTTACTGTACAAAAAAAAAGAAAAGAAAAAGAAGAAAGAAAGAAAGAAAGAAAGAAAGAAAGAAAGAAAGAAAGAAAGAAGGAAAGAAAGAAGAAAGAAAGAAAAAAAAGAAAAAAAGCTATTTGGGCCCTAATAACGTGAGGAACAGAGTCTTACCAAGAAGAAAAGAGGGCTTCTGGGTCTGAGCAGTGGCTCAGAAGTCTAAACAGTCATGAAGCAATGGTCATCTGTCAGGAGGCTGAGGCAGGGTGTTTGCTCTGAGTTTGAGGCCAGCCTGGACTATATAAGGGCTGAACTACAGAGGGAGATTCAGTCTCAAATAAAAGTAAGGCATGGAGTTGGGGAGATAGCTCAGTGGACTAAATCACCCTCTTAGGCAAGTTTAGGCAAGCATAGGGACCATGGTTCAATCTCTGCCACCACTTGCCACGCCAATCCCACCCCCAGAGTGGACTAAGCCCGACAGAGTCCAGGCATAGTAGTATAATCCAGCACTAGGGAGGCTGAAAACGGGAGGAACACTATGAGTCCAAGCTGTGTAGTGAGACCCTGCAACAACCAAATACATTAAAAAAAAAAAAAAGGCGTCCCTGTGGTGACTCCCAGAATCTGCTCTGTCTCACTCTGGGCTTCTCTACCTTCCTTGTTTTAAATCTACACACTTAAATTAATCATTAGAACTTTAAACTTCTGACTTCAATTTTCCTATTTAAAAAAAAGGAAATCAGTAAAATTGATAAATACCTGTGATTTGGCAAGAATTTAATTGTATCCATTGCGTTCTTTTAAATGAACCCCCTCCTCTCTGCTCCTATATGGAGGCCTGGGTGGGACACAGCAGCAAAGCAGGCCCCATGCAGCTGTGATTGCTCCTAGCAGTCAGGGGGAGCAAACTGCCTGCTCTGCACTGCAGCCTGGGGCTCACTTCCTTTCCCCAAGACCTGAGGCTCAAACCTGTCTTTCCATCTGGAGCTCCATGGACTAGGTCATTTTTTTTCCTCTTATCCTTTTCCTTTGAATCCTTGGCTCCTGGGATATCTGGCTGTAATTCATTTGTGCCTTCCTTGGATTTGATATCCTGTCAAGTCTTAAGTGAGACCCAAAATAATAGAATCCATCTTTCTTGTAATATAAGAATTAAGTGAGACAGCTCGGGTTCTCTGTTGTAGGTGCCCAAATCTCAGTACTTACTAAAAGGGCAGTGTGTTAGAGCAGAGAATCTCCAGGCTTCCACAGGTCTAGCAAGGCAGCCTCTCTCCAATTACTCCTCCTTTTGTGAGGTCTATCCGCAGAGCGAGATAGTAAACTAATATTTCTGTATTTTCTCAGTCAATCCTAGGTGCCTCTGTTATTCAAATTAGCAACAGAGTAGAACATGTTGTGCCTTTTATATCTATTGAGTAACTCTTCGAGCTCTTTACAGAGTCAGAGGACAGTAACTATACTGTCCTTAACTTGAAAGTCTGTTGTTTCCCGAACTTTCAAACACTGGAGCAACACAAAAATCCCCTCACAATTTACCCCTTACTACTGTCCTGTTCTACCTGCCTTCCACAGGGTCCTGTCCTCTACAAGTGGCATTAAGTTAGGACCTGCTGATAAATACTCTGGCCCTTTATGTCTATTCTCTTTCGTTTTCTCATAGTCCTCTTTCATAAAATACTCCTTCCCTCCTCTTCTCATGCCCTCCCTTCCTACCTACTAGAGAAAAAGTCTATCAGCTCTGTGAGGTTCCACCCCCTTCTGACTCTAGACTGAGGCCACAATTCTTCCCCCATATTCAAATAACCCTTTGTGACCATCTGTATTCATATTTCCCTCACTGAAATGTTCAGGTTCCAATAAATCCTGCTTCATCCCAATTTTAGTTAATTAGCACATGCGTGTAGTACATAATGTTACTTTCTTTGTGTGAAGTCAGTACATGTACATAATGCATATTCATTCCTTTCTTCGTTGCTTTTCCCTTTCTCTCTTTCTCCATCCACCCATTTCGGGATCCCTTTCTTTTGTTTTTCCAAACATGTTTGCAGTCATAGTATTTGCAGTCCTTGTGTGAAGCTGGCACTCTTTGTTTCGACATGAAGTACTGGCACATCCATCCCTCCTTCTAGACTGGGAGTTCATCCTGCAAATAGACCTTGTTTTGCTCATGTGACACCTGTAATGTCCAGCAGAATGTTGCACTAAGTAGTTTGAAATTCAGTGTCTGTTGAAATCATACTCAGTTCGTTAAAAAAACTAATGCCTTGTGTATTTTATTTTTTATCCTGATCAAAGAATTGACACCTTATAAAATTCAGTATGTATTTTGCAAATAGTACATATTTTATAAATTATAAAAATATTCTTACAATTTTTTGAGATTTTGTTGACTTTGTGTTTAATGTCAGAAGCAAATCTTTCGTATATTTGTGGAATTCTCTCTCTAGGTGTGTTTATAATATACACTCTGATCAGAGCAGGGGACTCACTTTATTGAATATTTTGATACAAAAATCAAGACTCCTAAAGAGCTAGATTTATGTACATAATTCCAAGGTGCTGAAACTATCTGTCCAGAGAGAACAGTTACGCTGCCTATCAATAAATGCTAAGTGCTAGAGATAAAATACTGCCTCTCATTCTCAAAGAGCTCTCAGGTTGAGAAAAGAGCAGATAAGTCAACAACCCAGTGTGGTCAAAGCTGTCACGGCATGGGTGCTATGATAGAAAGTTCAAGGAACCATCTGTACACAAAACATTCTCTTCTTTTCTCTCTTCTTCCCTCTTCTCTTCACTTCTAAGCCATCATGTCAGTGGGTAGGGAGCCTGAAACATTCCGTGAAAATTTTCCATCCTCTGCAAAGCTAATCCTCATTCCTCATCCTGTTTTACTTTGCCTACCAACATAATCCCTTCATGGTCATAATTTAAATGCTTCCAAAGTCTGAGAAATCTTTTCTGATTCACTAACTGAAATCACCCTTATTTTTCTGACACCCCACAGCCACTTATCTAGAAATGGCTACCTTTTCCTAGTATTATGAACTCCTCAATGATAGAGATAACATGCATTGTGTATGCATTGTATATTTTATTTTGTATCCTGATCAAAGACTTGACACCTTATAAAATTCAGTATGTATTTTTCAAATAAATAATATATAAAAATGCATCCAACCTGAGGAAGATTCCCTCAGATTTTAGCGATTCAGTCAAAATCACAGAAGTGGTAAATCTCAAAAATAATTATATTTTGCTCTCAAAACTTTGTATTTTACTGAGAATCCTCTCCCTTTACTTTATTTTAAGATGAAATCTAGCACATTTCATGATAAAATAATTCTTCTTGAAGCATGTTTATTATATAATGGAATCTCTACTGATATTTTTGCTCCGAGGTATGTTCTCACAAAAGAAAGTAAGATTAGGAACAAAGACTGTAGTAGCTGGACAGTCTTAGTTAATGACCCTGACTCCTTTTACTACCAGAGATGCAAAGAATTATCAGCAGTGAGTTCTACCTAAAGGGAAACCAGAGGAGGTCTGTCACTGAACAGGTCAGATGAGCAATGTTTCAGCTTCGCTTTCTTTCCCAGTACCCTTAAACAGTTCAGAAAGTCTGATAATAGTGGTTAGTTAGCACTTGATGTGTCCAAATCTCTTTAAAAGACCAAATAATCCATCATTTCCAAAGTCCCTGAATTATGGGCTAGAATTATCATTCATCCTTTACAGATGGAACATTTGAAATGTAAAATAGCATATCCAAGGCCAGACAGGAACTCATCACCACGATTAAATAAAAACTCTGAATTCCCAACATTCAAGCCTTGGCAAAGGAATTTGTCACATTGCTGTTTTATATATAGAGCGTGGAAACCCAGGGGGGATGCATAAGAGAGAACTGTGAATTTTAAAAAAATGTGGAAATCTATTTAATTCAGTCTGAAGTTAATAGGTAATCAGCTGGATTCTTGCCCCTCCTGCCCGCGAGTAGTTAGCTGTCAAAGTGGCAATTTAGGTGACTTAGAAAGACTTAGTCAGAGGCAGTGCTGACAGTAGTGGGCAGAAGAAAATTAAGGGACAGTGAGACTCACAGCTGTCATCTGTGGCTCCAGGAAATGGTGGTGAAGAGGGAGGATTAGTACCAGCAAGGCAGCTACCTACAGGGGGCTCTTCTCTACACTGAAAATAGAGTTTCCTGACCCATGGCAGAATTTTATAACTGACTTAAGGAAGTTGTTCATCTAAGAAAGTCTTGGCGATGGGCACCTTGATCCACATTTCTGTGGCCTGAGTTTATATCATTCTGACTCCATTTAATGGCTAATCAATAAAAATCCAGGTGCGTCCCACAAATCAGCCCCAGACAAGAATTTACATCGTGCTTGTCTCACAGAAGTCAAAGTTCAGTTTATAAATTTATCATTGAAGGATCCAAGCTCTGGTAAGAATAGCTCATATCCCAGAAAGTAATTTATCTTCCCACGGACATGCTCTGGCTTTAATGGCTGATCACAGGATTGTGGGAGGAGGGCAACACTGGCCGTAAATGAAATCTTCTACCTGGTGTTTCTCATTTAGGTGATTTTGATGTTTAGAGGCTTTCGAGTCTGTGAAATAAGGTGGGATCACTTCCTGCCTGCCACGCGGAAGAGTGAAGACATCTGGGAGAATGCAAGTTTCAGTGACTAACTGCTAAGGTAATTGCTCTATCTAGAGACTAGGAACTGAACTCTGTCCCAATCTCTCTCCTCTGCCTGCTCACTTGACACAGCATGAGTCACCACAGGAAGACAGGTACCTCCAGCCCACTGGAGCTGAAAAGTTCCAAGGCTCTCCCAACCCCTGCTGAACACATACCATACAAAGAAAACAAAAATCAAAACATGAATTTCATACACAGGAGTGGTATGATTTGCGTAGCTTCTTCATATACATTCCTACAGGAGCTCCTCACTTCACTGCTAAGGAAGCCTGGTAGAGATTATTATCTCTAATTATTTTGAGATGAAGAAACTGAAGCCCATTAGGCTCCAGTGACTTTGCCAAAGTATAATAATGAAGATACGAAGCAGTCAAGCCAGGACAGAGCTCCAGAACCTGCAATGCCAAATCTTTCTATTCCCAAGCATCTATACACAATTAGCTAGGCATCCTGCCCCTGCTTTTAATCAAATGACTTCCACTTAATCAAAGGACAAGTAGATCTAGATAAGCTCTTGCTCTTTCCAATACCGGGTTTCACTCAAGACACTAGTAACCGTAGCCTATAAGAGCTAATCGGAGAACCCAGTAACTTGGTCACATCTTTCTCAGATCTCGTTGTAAGTATCAATAATTATGGCCTGTGGTAGAGGCCAGGGTGTCACATTCCATTAGGGATCCTGAATTATCATAATTACTGATGCTGGGCAGGGGAGATGGCTCAGTGGAATAAGCGCTTCCCTGGCAAGTGCAAGGGCTTGAGTTCAATCCCTGGTTATGCAAAAAAAAAAAAAAAAAAAAACAAAAAACAAACTGATGCCTTTATCAAGTCTTTTGTGCTGAGAAGAAGGAGTCTTACAGAAAATACAGGATTAAATGAATAAATACACAATGTCTCAATTCCAGCGTAATATTGATAGATGATAGTTCTCTACATGAGCTAAAATGGTG
>NW_004524686.1:1798400-1799038 GCF_000260255.1 Octodon degus | reverse complement strand
GGCAGAACTGGGGATTGAACTCAGGCCCTTGTGCTTGCCAGGCAAGTGCTTATTCTACTGAGCCATCTCCCCAGCCCGCCATGGTGAAATTTTTATCAACAAATAAACCATAGCTTGGTCAGAGAAAACTATGTAAGAAAACAATGGCATTTATTTTAAGAGAATAAAATGTAAGAAAAAAAAAAAAGCTAGGAAGACAGCTTTGTATTCTAAGTCAAGCACAAAGACACAGGTCTGATCACTGGTACTGTATGCTGTGCTGGTCCTGGAATGGTCCCACCATCCCAGCCACCAAAACTGGGTGTGGTGGTGGTACACCCCAGTAATCCCAGCTCTGTGGAGGCTAAGACAGGAGAATTACTACGAGTCCAAGCTACATAGTAAGACTCTGTACCAGATAAGTAAATAAATATAAAAAAAATTTAAAACAAATAAATAAATGAAATATAAGAAAAAACAATTAAAAGATACAGAATTTCAAAACAAGATGATAGGAAATTAACAGTGGTTGTTATATCACATATTGTTATCTTAAAAGCAGTTGTTCAGATGTTTGTAAACAATGTTTTTTGTTATTTGTGGTGACAACAGAAAAATAAAATATTTAGAAGACACTGTAAAATGCATTTAAAAAGTAA
>NW_004524686.1:1789202-1798263 GCF_000260255.1 Octodon degus | reverse complement strand
AGAGAGAGAGAGAGAGAGAGAGAGAGAGAGAGAGAGAGAGAGAGTCTGGTCTCATTGATAGTTATCCCTTCAAGAAACAGAGATTTTTTCCAGGCTCTGTCATTCTGGGCAGATGACTGACTTATAGCTCAGGTGTGCGTCTGCGTCTGCCTGCTTAGATCCGCCACTGTTCCAAACAGCTTGCCCTGCTCTATATATAGAGATGACTTCACCCTCCGTTGGAATGCAGCAGCTGTTCTGCAGTGCACTGATATGCTACAAAGACTCAGGCCATATCTAATTGAGCACTTCAGTACTGCAGAGATAGGCGCCTAGGAAATATTTAGATGAAATATCTTTGGCCAGATGGAAGCTGGCCAGGAAACTGGGATAAAATCTTCATCTCACAGGACTGTCACTGAGTCTTGGCAGGGGGCCTCCACAGAGGGAGGTGGCCTCTGCAGAGGTGCCTTTATCCTACAGGACAAAAGAATGGCAGGGAATAGGAGACTTCAGAATTTTGCTACTTCTTCCTACTCCCCTGTGCCAAACTAAACAGAGCCCTCCCTCTATGAAAACAATCTGAATGATAATAGTGCCTACAAATCAGGAAGTCTCTGGCTTTAGAATTCCTTTTCTTTTGAACCCTCCTCTCCCCTAACTCCCAGCTTTCCAGTCCTGGAAACTGGTTAGCAAGTGCAGAATCACTGGTACTTGGTTTTCTTTGCTTGGGATCCTTTGCTAATCTGCTGGAGCAAACAACCAGGGTTCTAGTTGGCTGATACCCGGCCAGTAGGTACTTCTCCCTGCTCTGTTACCACCAGCAATCCACATCACTCCACTAGTGTCCTGAGTCTCAGTTTTCTCAGTTGTAAATTCCAGAGCTTGGCAGATTTAATTTAAAATTCTTTTCCAGCTCTGAAAGAGTCCCCATAACAATCTTTTGCAATAATTACCTCATTCTGTTCTCTTGGAAGACAATAAGAAAAAGAAAAAAATCAGTAGAGAATAATGAAAACAAGTTGCGTTTGCACGTAATTTATTATTTAGATAAATATAATCATTTAGATATCTACTTTTAAGCCAGAATAAGAGCTTTTATTTTCATTTTGATGAATCAATACAAGCACAGAGAAGTGTATTTTTCAAGCCAGACAATTATTTTTTTAAAAAAATTAAAGTTCTCTGTCTCTATTGTCAATTCTGATGGGAACACTAATACATCAATGCAATTTGCAACTCTATATGTGTCATTTATACTAGCTGAGGCAAAGAGAATCACAGGACTAGGAATAAGAAGACTCCAGTGCTACACTGGATCTGTTTTTGGATTTAGGAACTTGAAATTGAAAGACACAGTTCTTGCCCCCAAGGTTCACAGTCTAGGGGGATAGTAGGCTAGTTGATTAATGCTTGCATACAATGTAGTAAAACACTGAACAGGGCATCTACTCTATGTTTAGCATGATGGAAGATTGAGGTCAGAACAAGCTCTGCAGAAGTAGATGTGTGTTAGACAGATGAGAAAGAATAAAGTATTGGGGAGAAGATTGTAAGGAACATTCTAGGAAGGTTCTAGAAACACTGAGTAATGTTCTAGAATGAATGGCTGGAGTTCTGAGTGCCTGTGGGGAATCCAGGGTCATGAGCGTGTTAAGATACAAAAGTCCAATAATGAAACTTACTGGAGTGGAGGACTTACTAGACAACTGGATAACAGAATAGGAAGCTCAGAGGGGAGGATAAAGTGCAGACAAGATAACCAGGGCCATTGAACCTGAAATATGTGTGCTTTTCAACATATCTCTGCTTTTCTTCTTTCAATGTTTTAGCTTTCTGAAGTCATGGAACACACACAATTCCTGGACAGAGTTGATAAGGTGTCTGAAATCTGAAAGAAGAAAAGCTTTTGAAACCTGGAAATTAAGAAGCTGTTTTCCTAACTTCCCCAGGCTGACAAAGGAAATTTCCAGTCCCAGCACTGGTGCAAAGGACATTTCAACAGAACTGCACTTGCAGTGTCTTCTAGGCCCTCTGATCAACCAAAGCCTGGCAAAAGCTACATGTGTATATTCCCTGACTCTGTTCCACCTCTTCTACAATCCTCCGCTCCAGGAGAAGGGAATGGTGGCCAACCTGTGCTCCCAGTTTGGCTAAATTGTGAATAAACTACTTTGCCCATTTTTATGAGTTTTTCTCACATTCTTGATGGAAGGCAAACAAAAGAAACCAGATAATCAAGGGACAGATTCTTGTCTCTGCCCTCCCCCCACAACTAACTTTATCAGGTCCATTTTAAATTCAAGGAAAGCTATTCAGAAAGGTTAAATGTTTTATCCAAAGCCCCTCTGCATCACAGACTCTATGGTCATACTTGATACCTACCTGATCACTGTCTATTTCTGTGTAGCCTGCACTGCTAAAATTTATACAGCTTTTTTGTCTTTTCTTTCTTTCTTTCTTTTTTTTTTTTTTTTTCAGATTGAACCCAGGCCCTTGCACTTGCCAGAGAAGCACTTATTCCTCTAAGCCGTCTCCCCGGCCCCCTATACAGCATTTTTTTTAATGTACTTGAACAAAATCAAAATAGGAATATTGTCATACATTAAATTCAAATTCAAATGCTGATAAAGCTTGAAAAACTTACGTTCATTTATTTATACATTGTCATTTTTATATAAGAGCACAGTTGAGTAATTAGGACAGATGCTGAGTAATTGAAATATAATGATCTACCTTGGAAAGAAACACATGAAAACGCTAGGGTTATACCACACTCTAAAAACCTAATAAATATCTTCATTTCTTGCTACACACATTCATTTTGCAAACCTCCATAATTTTATGCTCATGGTATTGTTTTCATCGAGCCAGTAGACTATGGAACTGTATGCTCAGAGGCACGGTTTAATCTGACCCTGATGTAGAGCCACAAAGACAATCAGACACAGGAGTGATGTGGGATTCTTGTAGGGAAAGCAGCAGTTGGGCAGCATTGTTAAAGGCCCAGAGTTGGGCAAGAGTAACAAGAACAAAATTTCACTAAAGAAAGGGCATTAGGAAGTTCAAAACGAAGGACATGATTTGTACTACCAAATGCAACAGAACAGTCCTACAAATCAAGGACTGAAAAATATACATTGAGTTGCCAGCTAGAAAGAAGGTCACTGGTGATTCACCCAGGCCAGATTCTGAGGAATAGTGAGATCAAAGCCTTAGATTCAAGGGGATTCAAGAGAGATTGAGAAGAAAATATCAGTTGTTTTTATTAGTGATTTGGAGAACCAAAGACTATGGAGATCCAACAGTTGCTTAATGAAAAGACAAAAACAATGTTTTTCTTTCCTTGTTTCTTTCTTACTTGTTAAGGAGATTAAGAAATGCTAAACATTGAGCCATGGGGGGAAAGGTGAAAAGTATTAACTGAAAAAAATATTAATTAAAATATTCATTGAATAGCTAAAGAAGCAACTCGTTCTAAGGTTCGGAGGAGATGGAGCTATAGAGACTGAACAAAAGTGAAGCATCCTTTCTTCTGATACTGGGGAGAAAGATGAGTTTGATGATGTAATAAGTTAGCCTGTCAGGCTGTGTGTGTGAGGAACTTAGAGGACAATCTAGTCAAGACCTTTGTCTTCTAGATGGAGGCAGGGTCATTTGCTGAAATGAAGAAGGACGAGTGGAATGGGAGTTTAAGCAGATTAGTAATTTTTATCAAGATGACATACTCTAAATGTAGGACAGAGCATTTCCTTTCCCTACTTTCTCACTATCATTTCAAGCATTTGTAGCCCCTGCAAAGTGACTTTCCCAAGGGACAGCAAATATTTGTCCCCGTCCTATCCTGTTGTATGCTTCATCATAGCATTCTTTTGTTTTGTCTTTTTCCTGTGTTATTTGCCACCTACTAGTCATCAAACATTGCTGTTGCCAAGGTTATATAACTTTCGGTGGTATTTCTGTGTACCTAACTCAGCTTCCAACTTCAATCATTGTTTAATTCCCCATAGACTTTCTGTTTTGGATTATCATCCTTTAATAAATACCTTTCTGTGGTTAGAGAAAACTTCTTTTCAGTTTTATTTGAGACACAGTTTTAAAGGCTTTGTTTTTAAAATCTGATGGAAAATAAGACTTTCATTTTTAACATCACACTGACCTCTAGAGTAGGCATAATGAAATAGCATCAACCAAGAGCTGGATAATTGGCATGGAAAGGCATAATTTGAGAACACCAGTAATCCTCATTAGAGAAGTAGTCATTTAGGGCAGCAAATTTTTCTTGAATACATAATTGAAATAAATAATTGAATTTTCATATTTAATCACATGGGAACAGATATGAAGAGACCCTCTACATAGTCTTAACTATAATATAATATTTTAGAACAAGGTGAATTTAGAAAAAAAATCTTTAATACCGTACTTCAATTTTTGTGTAGTGTTATTTCTCCAAAGGATATCAATATCTTAAATAATTAAATGAAGCAGAAACAATTGTCCAGTCTTGTAGATATACGTAAAAAGATAGGGAAAAAAGAGATGTTAAGGTCAAATATTGTCGAGATTGAATAACAGAACAAAAAAAGCTAAACAGTGGACTCCTTTTTGCCTTTCCTCCCTATTTTCCCTTTTACAAATGAGAAATTGGAAGGCAAAGAAGCTTCCTATGATATACAGACTCAGAGCTCCTGACCCCTTGTCCAGCATCCTCACTGGGTAATGCGTGCTTCTTACTGGAAAATAACTGACAGAACCACAGAGTTTCCCACCAACAAGGGCAATGGTTTCAATGATAAAGAAAAAGGGGTAAGAAGTAATTGCAGACACGCTGCTTTAGTTTCTTGGTGCTCGCGCCACTTAGACCTGGAACTAGATTCATCAACATGGTAACTGAGTGTAGTTATTTGTTAAAGCCCTTTTCTCAGTGAACTACCAGGCCACGAAGTGATCACACAGATGACTTATACAGTACTTCTATACCTGATGTCTTCAAAATAAGCCAGAAAATTTTCAAGGCTACTTAGCTGAGAAGACTAGAACCTGTCACATTAATGACCCATATTTATTTTCTCAGCAATTTGGAAAATAAGTAGAGATATCCCTGTTTTATATATCAATATTTAGAAAAGCTAAATATTAAGGACATCCTACTGACATGAAATAGGGAAACTGGCATTTGAGTTCACATTACTGCCTGCTCATTTCCATCTGGCCACCCTTCCTTCATTACTGAAGTATCTCATTGAGATTTCTGCAACATCCAGATGAGACTTATGACTAATGATGTCTTATGTGGTGGTGAGTTTTGTTTCTTTTCTTTTCTTTGTTTCTCTTCTAAATACCCTTTCATAGATTAAAAACTAGTCAAGAAGGACTTCTAAGCTGCTGGGTCTGATTATCCAGATGAAATCATTTCCCAGAAGTATATCCCAAGATATTCCAAAGTTTGACATTAGGAAGTCAGCCTTTCAAAATGACCTGAGAATGAGAGGAAAGGGTGATTTTGAAGCACAGGTGAGATAAATGAAACCGCAGATGGAGCCTCTTCTCTTTGCTGCCATATAGAGCCACACCATCCAAATCCTCAGATGTTATGTTGTTTCCCAGACACACATGAATTCTTTGGAATCACTCGTTTCATCTTCAAACTGGGTTAACAATGAATGTAAAGCAACCCCAAGTATGACCAGAAGAGGGTTAAGAGCTGTTTGTTTTATTCTCATTTTCTTTCATATTAACACTACCAATGCTCTCATTAACCAATGTATTTTGATCTTACCTTCTCAAACTATCACACAGAAGATTCACTATGTATAAAGCATAAGTGGTAGGCAATAGCATCAAATTATGTGTAACCCTGAGGGATATGTGTGATCTACAGGTTCCGAGTTTTTAAATAGAGTAAACATTCATTGCAGCAGCTGTGTTTTTCTACAGAGATAACAAGTCTTATTGTCCTTCTCTGTATTACAGCCTCTCATCATTGCAATGGTTCACAAGAGCTGTACTCTAGCCAGAAATGTCCAGAAGAAGAAAAGAGCTTACTTTGTAAGCTAAAAGTTAGAAGGCACAGAAACTTTCATTTATCCCTTGTGTACTTCAGAAAAGAGAGTGATCCAATATTTACGGAGTGCCCATCACAAATCATTCACTATAATAATTCTCCCCTGTGTGCTATTAGATTTATCTTATTTTAATCTTCCTGCAAACCCTGTGTAGAGGTAATTTATCCCCATTGTGATTGTTAAGATCCATGCAGTTTTGAATGACAGAGTTAAAAGTAGAACTCAAGATTTTAAAACCAACCATAGCTCACCAGGGTCATCTAGTAAAGATCCGGTGAAAGTCTTTGTTGATATTCTTATGTGTGAAAAATCTTAGTACTGATTCTCTGAGTATTAGTTCTAGAACCCAAGCTAACCTGGTAACTAGTGAGATGACTGTGGCTATTTAACTACTGTATGCTTCAGTTTTCTCATTTATGAACAAGGGAGGACAGATAGATGATAATAGTACTTGGAGGATTGTTTGACAACTGCTCAGCTGCATGAAATTCTTAGCATAGTGGCACAATACCCATCCGATGTCACTGCCATGTCCAGCCAATGTCTGTTCCTTGCAGCTCTTAACTGATCAGAAGGGCTGCAGAAACATTGTGCTGGAAAGAATCCACAGGAGGCATCTGAAGAAAACTTACTGTGCCTGATTCTGCCTGGGGAGTGGGCTGAGGTTAAAGACACAAAGTGTGGAGCAAATAGGGGTTTCTGAGCTTACAGAATGCCTATCTCCACCAGTGTTCTGCACAAAACTATGCTTTAAAAATATAAGCGAACAATTGATTGAAGTATTTTTTTTTTACCCCGGAACTGGGCATTGAACTCAGGTCCTTGTGCTTGCCAGGGAAGCGCTTATTCCACTGAGCCATCTCCCCAGCCCGATTGAAGTAAATTTAAAAATTATGGAATCATCACAAAGCTCCCCTAATATCTTTCTAATATATATATATATATATATATATATATATATATATTCCATATAGCAGCTGAATCTAGTCTCAAACATCTTTTGTCTCCTCAGTTTCTGGTCACGGTTTAGAGATGCTTCTCTAAAACTTCAGGAGACCCCAAATAAAGGTATTTTTAAAAACTTTACAAATACGCCACACTTTTCCTGGTATGTACTGCCCCTCGGGCTCAAAGCTTCAGTGGATGCACACATGTCCCAGGTGGAGTCTTCCCAAGTAGTATATTGTTCAGAACATTGGCTGAAACACTGTGTTCAGAAGCAACGTCACTGTCGTTTGGCCTTAAACATTAAACATATGGCTTATCCAAAATAAGTTCAAGGAAAGTATTGAGTTTTCAATACAAAACCAAAAACCATCATTTCTGATCTTGGAGTTTCATTTTTCACTTCTAAAGGTTTACAAGGTTAGTTTCAGAGGAGGGCACACATTTCTAAAAAAAGAAAAAGAAAGATCTTTACCCAGAAGATAACTAATTTTCAGACTCATGATGTAAAGATTTCCACTTGACGGAACTTGGAAAAATACAAGAAGTTAGAAATGCCTCATATGAGGAGCTTTAGAGAAATTTATTGAAAATACTGTAAAAAAGAATCCAACAATAAACAGGAATGTTTGGATTTAAAAAAGAATCAATAGACTGCAGCTTTAGTTGTGCTTTTTACTTCTTTCCCTGAGACTAGAAGAAAGCACCAATTGTTTTGTATCCATTATTATCCCTGATACTATGTCTCCATACCCAGAGGGAAAAGATGCCATAATATAGGCTGAGACTCAAGAAAACAGAACAAAAAATAAAAAGGTCCAGGAGTGATCCTTCCAAGGTAAGGCTGCACACATACTTTTGAAATTGGACTTGGTACAAAAAAGATCAAAGGAAGACTCCATTTATGACCATAAGTCTCACAAAACAGAAGATTACGAGCCATGTTTTATTATGAATAGAGCAGAGCATCTAGCAAGGCTTGGTGATTTGCCTTTGTTTGTACTGATGAAACAAGATACTGCTGACTGAGCAATTTATAAATAATAGAAAGGTATTTCTCACAGCTCTCTAAAGGCACCAGAACCTGATAGGAGCCTTCCTACGGTGTCCTCACCTGGCAGGAAGCATGGAGGTGGGAGAGGACAAACTTTTTCCTCTCCATGACAGTAGAACAGACTCAAGAGAATTCATTCCTATGACTACTGTTAGTAATGATATTAATCCTTTAAAGAAAGCAGAGCCATGACAATCCAGACATTGTGCTATGGTTCAGATCTAGAATGCCCCTCCAAAGCCTCCTGAGTTCAAAGGTGGGGTTGGGAAGGTGACTGGGTCCTCTGGGTATGGAGTCATCAGTGGTTACTCCTCCCGTTGGATCAGAGCTCAATGTGCTGTTGGGAGGTAGGGCCTGGCTGGAGAGGTCACTGGAGCCCAAGGGTCAAGGGTATACTTTCCTCCCTGGCTCCTCCTTTCTATGCCTCTCGACCCTGATGATTCACACAGCTTTCCTCTGTGCAGACCCTTCACCTTGTGCTTCTTGCCACAGAGCCTGCCAGCTCAGGCCTATAACCCTGAACCAAAATAAACTTCTCCTTGAAGAGAGTGTGTGTCCCAGGAACAAAATGTGAATATGACACTCTTCCTAAAAGGCTAAGCCTCCTGGATTAAGTTTCCAAAACATGAATTTTGGAGGACATTAACACCATAAGAGTGACTGTATAAAAATGATATTTTGGACCTCAAAACCCCAAATAGAACCTACCTATGGCATTGAGTATTTGTAGATTGCAATTTAGAAACTACTGATACATTGCCCTATAGAGAGGATATAAAATTTCTAGAGATAATGTGAGTCTGAAGTAATGACTGTGTGTTCGTTATGGCTTACAATGTATGTTATGCACTTTGATGCCTTTAATTCTCCAAATTACCCTATAAGACCAGTATTAAAAGATTCACTTCAAAGATGCAGAAATAAAATACATTTAAAAGTAAGTAACTTACCCTAATGTTCCCAAATAATTACAGGTGGGGTCAGGACTCAGGGCTAGAGGTTCGGGTCCAGGTCC
>NW_004524686.1:1782602-1783882 GCF_000260255.1 Octodon degus | reverse complement strand
TATGCACACTTAAATTTCCAAGCCATATATATATATATATATCTCAGTCCACTGAGTCCTAAATCTTCTCAGTTTTAAGAATCAAAGTCCTCTCATAGGATAATCTTTCATCTCTTCAATTAAACCCTTTAAATATATATTTTATATATAATTACAGATTAAGGCCACACAGAATGATTGATATCCTTTGACCAATTACATAACCCACTGACTCCCCACTTCCCTGTTGTTACAACGCAGAGTTCTCACAGGGTCGTAGCACAGGCACAGGAGCTGGGCCACTCATGAGCTCCAGGTGCTCCGTATTCTTCTCCCCAGCATTTAGGGTTATCAAGTTGTCAGTAGCTGTACCACTAGGTATGTCATAGTCTTAATTTCTATTTCCCTAATGAATAGTCATGCATTCTTACATGTATCTTTGCATTCTTTTCTTTATTAAGTGCCTCTTTAAATCTTTATCAGTATGTGTTTTTTTGCTAAAATTATTCTTAAGAATTGGATGGATTTTGACAGTGTATTCATTTGAATTTTAAATATAGGTTTTGTTTTCTAATTGCTTGCTCTTAGTGTATTAAAATAATTGATTTCTGAATATTTCCTTTCAATCCAATGTACTTATAAAATTTACTTATTTGTTCTAGTAGCTATTAGTAGATTCATAATGACTTTCTATCCAAAAGTCCTGCTACTTTTTCAGGGCAATTTTAGATTCATGTAGTGATGACACCTGCCTGTAATCCCTGAACTCACAGAAACTGAGGCAGGTGGATTGAAAACTAGAGACCAGCCCGGACAATTTAATAACTTAGTGAAAACGTTTCTCAAATTTTTTTTTAAAAAATTGAAAATAGCCGGGAATGTAGCTCGGTGCCAAAGTGCTAGGTTCAATCATTATACTAAAAGAAAAAAAAAAAAATCAGTTTTAATCATGTCTTTCCAGTCTTTGTGATTTTGGCAGTTTGGTTGCTTTATTGAAATGATTGGTATCTCTAACCCAATCTACATAAAAGAGATGAAAGGAGATAGCTTTGTCTTATTTTCAAACATAAGAAAATAGTATTTCATGAATTATCAGTCAGCATAATTTAGCTCTAAGTTCTTGTTGGATTCACTGTATCCAATTTACAATTTGCTAAGTTTCTCAAAGTTTTTCATCATCAACATATTTTGGCAAAATTTTTGTGCATAGATTGAAATGACTTTGTAGGTTTTGTCCTTTATTCTGTTAAAATGATAAATTGTATCGATTGATTTTTCACATGACAAGCCATTTTTGCTTT
>NW_004524686.1:1769794-1781392 GCF_000260255.1 Octodon degus | reverse complement strand
TTTTTGGAGATTACTTTAGGAATTATAATATACTTTTAAATTCCCTCCTTATTCTTAGAGTTCTTATAGAAACATTGGAAAAATAAAAGATAATTTATCTACCCTCATCTGACCTCCAGTATAATACCATCTAGATCACCTCTAATTTGTAATGTGATTTACATTTTTCTTTTGCCATACTTTCCTCATATATATACACTCAAGAAATTTGAAAGTGTATTCTGGAAGTTGTGAATATTATGGTGCACAAACTCTGATCTCAATTGTTTTACAGAGATTTGTTTGTTGTTTGTTTCGGTGGACAATTAAGCTGGTTAAAATTCCGTTTTCACCCCTCATGCCTGAGATGGGTGGTACCTAAGTTCCTAGATGAAGTTTTTATCAAGCTTTAGTTGCAAACTGCTTTCTGTTTTTCCCATGCATAGACGTTTCAGGAGTCTATCAGACACAGACCAAAAGAGTTTGGACACAAGAGTTAAAGTTCCCCTCCTCTGACTCTGCCCCTCCTGGGCCCTCCTCTCATTCTCTGAGTCAAATGTACTTTCTACTTAAGTACCTGAGACTAGATAAGGCCTAAAGAATAGAGATTTATTTCTTAAACTTCTAGAAGTTAGGAAGTTTAAGAACTCAGTACTGTCACCTGACAAGGGCCTTCTTATTGTATCACAACATAGCAGAAGACATCAAGAGGGGTGTGTGTGTGTGTGTGTGTGTGTGTGCATGTGCAAAGCCAAAAAATCAGATCAAATTCATCATTTTATCAGGATCCCACTATAAAAACAAATCTATTGCCATGATACATCTTTAATTCTTTTAGGAGGGTCATGTGATCCAATCACCTCTTAAAGGTCCAACAGGCTTGAATACTGTTATAATGGCAGCTAAACTTCAACACAAGTTTTGGAAGGACCAGTCACCCATAGTATTCTAGTGTCTCTAGCTCTCCAATTTGTTTTCCCAAGTACCTTCAGCCAAAAGTACTGCGGCCTCTCCATCACAGGCTTGCCACTTTTGCACCAACAAAGCACCCAATATGGCCACTTTTAGGGCAAAGTTGCAAAATCTAGGGAAGGCATTCTATGGCAGTTACTTGCTACAAGTTTCAAATTCAATCTAAAACCATTCTTTAGCATCTAGAATTCTCACTCTTTCTTCTTATTGTCTTGTCACTCAAAGCGTAGAGCTGTTACTTGTGTGAGAACCCAACGTGATAGTCATTCATTCCTCCAGAACAGATGGCGAAAGTTTCATTAACTGATTTATTTTCCTTTCTCCAAAAGAGAGGGCTTTAGTAGACAGCACTTCCCAGTTCCCAGAACTATGTGCCACCTTAGCATACATTTCAAGTGTCTTGATTTTTTTTTTTTGGTGGAACCAGGGATTGAACTCAGGCCCTTGCACTTGCCAGGGAAGCGCTTATTCCACTAAGCCATCTCCCCAGCCCCTGTCTTGATTTTTTTTTAATTCATGATACAGTATTCTTCTTGATTTACAACTTCAGTTAGTTTACTTTCATGTCCTATTGATCCTTTGATATACAGCAAACCTTTCCCTATATTTCTCAGCCTTATCTGGGACTCCTTAGTATTTTCAGTGCTGATATACTGACAAATTTTCTCATATTTTGTTTATCAGAAAGTGTCTTCTTTTTATCCTCATAGTTTAAGGGTAATATAATATTGTCAGTAAATTATAGTTCTAATTTAGCAATTATTTCCTTTTAGCACTTTGTTGATATCATTCCTTTGACTTTCTGCCTTTGTTTCTTTTGAAAATTCAATTCATTATAATTGTTCTTCTGTTAAAAGTAATATTTTATTAACCTTTTGTCTAGATTACTTTAGCATTTTCTGTTTAAAAATTGATTTTCCCCAATGCTATCATGAAACTGCATGTGATTTTCTTTTAAAATTTCTTACTTGGAATTTATAAGATTTCTGAAATTTATGTGTGGTGCCTCACCTCAGTAAATTCCTACTTGTTATCCTCTTAAATATTGCCTCTGCCACATCTTCTGTCTCTTTTATTCTGTTGTTAAATTATAAATAAGTAAATAATGGTACATTTTCTTTCTTGCTTTCCTTCTTTTTTTGTTTGCTGTATTTTATGTAATATTGTTTTATGCTAAGAAATCTAATTCAATCTGTAACCCAGTTCATCAATTGTTTCTTGGTCTAGTCTATTGTACTTTTACCTACTAAATTTTTAATTTGAGTGTATTTTATCATCTCTAGCATTTCTTCCTAGTTTCAGATTAAAAGTATTTTTCTTCTATTTTTATCTCTTCAAACACAATGATAGTACACCTATTTTAAAATCTGAATTTAGTTCTAATGGTGTTTGTAAGTAGGATCACAAGTCTGCATCTTGTACAGCAATTAACCACTAAGAAGAATATATGCAGTGTATTATTTCTTGAAACTGTACTTTCGATTTGATTTGAAACTGTCTCATTGCTATATGTTTATCAATAAAACTTTGAAAAGAAAAAAAAATCTGAATTTGACAAATTTGGTATTGGAAACCAGAGTGCATTTATTTTCATAGATGTCCATACTCATATTTGTTGTAATTTATTCTGTTTTCACCACTTGTATGATTAGTAATTCTATTTTTTAATATTGTATATTTTGCATACAGGGGGTTGAGTACTGACAGAATCCCTCAACTCTATTTAGATATCTGCCTGCACTTCATTTGTGCTTACCTGAAGCTGAATTGAAAATCACTTATGTTTCTCTCTTACTTTTTAGCAAAGCTAATTGGAGTTCTATCTCCTGAGAAAACATCAGGACTTCCCTTATAGGACCTGAACTTCCAGCACCATTACCCTCTGAGACTATCAGGAGACATCTGTCTTTACCTCCTTTTCACTGTCCCTGTAGGTATCACACTTACTCCTAGGTGAAGTACAGTTCAAATGCCAGTGTTATTACCGTAAGCCTCAACCTCTCCTTGTATGCTAGTCTAACAACCTTCACTAACACGCTATCCCATCACTGGCTTTCAAGTAAAAGTTTTCTATTTATTATTCAGTTTTTTATATTAGTTCAAGAAGAGATTTGGGAAAATTTATCAGGTCAACCATCACAGAAGTCAAGAAATCTAAAGTTATATAATATATTAAACTACCACTATGACAGAATAATTTAACTATAACAATATTGTTCAACTGTCAAGTCCAGTATGACAATGGTCATAATTAATTTCAGCTATGGCATACAAGGGCCAAAATATGGTGTACTTCATCATAATTTTATGTTTGACAATGCTGATTATTTTTCTCTTAAAAAGAATATTTTTCTAAAGTACATTTCCAAATAGTACTATTTTTGTGCACACAATATGACTTATTCTGCTGTATCCCAGTTTTATAATAAATGGCTGGTATGTAAATTATTGTACTTAATAGTAGTTCGACTTTATTTATTTAATCATTATTTTATGTATTTGGTACAGGATCTCACTACACAGCTCAGACTCATAGTGATCCTCCTGTTTTCAGTTTCCCCAGCACTGGGATTACAGGCAAGCACCACCATCCCTGGTGTTGGTGGCCGGATCAGCACGCCTGGGAGCAGGGCTGGCTGTGGTGCCAGGGATTGAACCCCGGTCCCTGTGTTTACCTACACAGGTGCTTAGTCCACTGCGCTATCTCTCCAGCCCTCTGCATTTTATTTAGAACATGACTCTTTTGTTTATTTCACAAAGCCAGAAAATATCCATTGCTTTTTGTCTACCTTACTATTTTCTACTTTTATTATTACTATTTTTTCCTGTAAGTTAAATATGTTGCATTTTTTTAAATTTTCTATCTTATATGCTTGATTCATACATTTCTTCTCTATTTTTACATTTTGTAAAAACATCTTAAGGTGACAAATCTTTTATTACATCCGTTGTGTTGCTCCTTTATTATAATATTAAATATGTATGAAGGTATACATTTTATAAATTAATTTTTAAACAGTCCATAACTGTAATTGCCACTGGTTTACTCTTTAACCTGAGGCAAGTTAAAAAGGATATTTTTTTCACATTTTTCAGACTCAACTAACAAGTCAGTTTCATTTTGTTCAATTTACCTATGACTGCAAACAAGAAACAAGAGACTTTAAGTTACATTCTAGAAGTAAAATGTGTCACTTTGGCCAGTTGTTAAAATATTTATTTCAACCTCAGAAAAGGTTGTTTTTATTTTTCTGTGCTTGTTGCTTGTTCTTTTGGAAGACAGTTATCACATCGTGAGTGAATTTTTTGTATTCTTTTTCCAGTACTGGGGATTGAACTCAGGCACTGTGTTGCTGAGCCATTCTCTGGCCCTCATGAGTGAGCTAAAGAGTAGATCTGAGTGCTGCCAACTCACATGGGCAACTGCGGAAGCAGATTCTCCTGCAGGTGAGCTTAGGATGACCAGCTTGCCAATGACAGTTAAACTGAGCCAGAAAAACACAGCTAAACAACATCAGAACTGCAGATTCCCACAACCTGTGAGAACACATGGCTTTTGTTCTAGACACTAAGTTCTGGAAAAATGTGTTACACATGAAAGAGATAGCTAGTCTACATTTCTAATTTCTTTTAGGCCAATATCAACTAATAGAGTCAAATATCAAGTGGCAAAGTAATAGGAAAAAAAGAGTATGGCTAAATAAAAATGGTTAGAACAGAATTATAGTCTATAGGTAGAAAACTGAGAGATGCTCATTGCCTCATAAAAGATCTGGCCATCTGTTTTTGGGGTCAGGAAAAGAATATCAAACACTGGCAACTAGAAGAAGTAAGAGGAATTGACCTTAATCTGTGACCCTGAGATAATGCTGTTCTATACATGGGCCAAACCCATGCCATCTTCACAGTGCCAACTTCCTTAGGGACCCAAAAGTGTCTTTGCTACTTGCAGCCTGCTGATTGACATCTGCTCTACAATCAAGCTTTGAGTCCGTGCAACTGTCTCTTTCCCAATCTGTTTTATCCTTATGTGTATTTAACATGAAGATTCATGGTTTTAATTGGACCCAAAAGCTAAAATTTCTGAGGATATTTATTTAAAATCCCATAAGAGGGTTATTCTCCATCAAATCCATTGTGAAGAATTCTGAAGAGAATTGCATTTCCTGCTGTGTGCTTTATCTCTTTCACAGTATAAAAGATGGGACTTTTCCTTCTGGAGTGTTTTAAGATCTCTGACATCTAGTTTAGAAAGTGATGAACGCACAGCTTCAGTAATATCTTGCTTTGGTTGCAGGAAACATGAATTGACAGAGCTATTTCTGTGATGTTCATCCTACTGCTCTCTATCACAGCCACATTTTTCAGTTAAAATTTGGATTTAGTCCTATCACTTGACTTGTGGAGAATGGGTTATCTTGTTTCAAAAATATCTCTGCCAACTATCAGTCATCATTAGTGGAAATATCTGTTTTTTTTTTCTTGCTGCCCTATCTTGTCTAATAATTCAACAAGTATACATCTTTTTTTTTTTTTTTGCTCTTTTCTGCTTATTCTTCTGGCTCCCAATTTTTCATTTTAGTTTAGCTGCTTATTCCTGGTTTGTTTGGTTTTTTTTTTTTTGAAAAACTGACATAAAACTTCCTTCTGAAACTGTTTTCAAGTGGCAAACTAGGGACCCTGAAGCCTGAATCAGAATTCTATTTCTGCTTGTCAAAGGGTCATGCATGGGTATTTGTAAATGGGTGGTGAGAAACAAGTGGCCCTTTTGAGGAAACCATGAGCCGAGTTATGGGCATGAAGCAGGAGTTCCCACCACAATGGCCCAGGCTGTGGGCTCAGACCGGCCTGGTATACATCCTAGCTCTGCTGTTGGACTGTGAGACCTCTGTGTATGAGGTTCTTTATGTATTAAGTAGTACTTACTTAAGGTATTCCTTTGGCTCTTAAGTATATAGTATATGAAAAATGCTTTTTAAAAGGACTTTGAGTATAGTAATTTCTCAATGTGTACCAGCCTCACTTTCCTGAAATTGGATTGTTGCTTATATTATTATATTAAAGGCTTCATAGGATTGTGAGCTACATATTTTCTTTTTCTTTTTCTTTTTTTTTGGGGGGGAGGGGTGGAACCGGGTATTGAACTCAGACCCTTGCGCTTGCCAAGGAAGCGTGTATTCCACTAAGTCATCTCCCTGGCCTCCATATTTTCTGTAGTAGTAAAATATACAAAGACTTTAGCCTATAAGACAACCATATATAAGGATTTATACAGCCTGTCTGACAGAGCTCACTGCAGGTGTTTTAGTATTTGTGAACCGATAAATCACATGATAATGTCTTTTATTAAATTCCTACAATATCATAAGAAATACAAAATGTTCATGAGACTGAAAGACAGGTGATTGATTGGTAATATATAGAATCATAGAATTTAAAGAATGAACGAAGGTCCTAAATGTTGAGTACTGATTGCAATTTCAATCTTCCTTAATTTTCCAAGAAGGAAAGGATAAAGCCAAACTCACAAGAACCCAGTTTTCTCTGATTCTCCTCTCATTCTATTTCCACTATCACAGAATATGGGCTGCGGACACTGTCACAGAACCCTACAGTCAAATAGCACCAATTTATAAACCTTCACAACTATTTGCACATTGCCAAATACTTTATAAGTTTAAAATAGAAAGTCCTCTCCTAGGAGTCACTAGAGATTACTTGCTTTTTCAACAGGGCCAAGTATTTTGCTTGAACTAATACACACTTGTATTTGACTCTTTTTATGTATATAATTGTGAATATGACAAAAAAACGGACTTTGAGGGTAAAAATGGATTTGCTGCTTAAATCACTGAAGCACAGACAGTCAACACTGTTGAGAGTAATAAGTGCAGTTATCAAGTAAAATCCCCACAGTGGATAACCTTCTCTCGGCCAGTATATGTTAAGCCTTTGGGCAAAGTTCATTAGCATTTTAAAACCATTAGAAATCTCTCTGATTCCAGAATCAAATAAATGCACTGAATACTAACCATGTTTCAGGAGTTTTCAGGGGCACTCTTATATACTTCATCCTAATTAATCTCATAATCCCAAGGGACCAGTGAAATCTATATTTAGCTGATGATAAAACCGGTATTAGAAAATTAGGTCACTTATTTACAATCACATGCATATAAATGAGAGCCAGGTTTTCAGCCTGAATATGAAGCCCAAGTGCAGAACACTACACTGAAATTGCCTCTGAAAGCCTCTTGAGTTTTGTGTGTGTGTGTGTGTGTGTGTGTGTGTGTGTGTGTGTGTGTTTGAGGTGGAAAGGTAATAATAAAGAATTTCAACAAAATGTAAACAAATTGAATATAATCCTTTTACATTAGCATAACTTTCTGCTCCTTTGTGTATCTCCCATAATATTTACCTGAAAACATGCATAATTTTTTGCAGTTGTAATCGCAGGATGTATTATTGATTTTCCTCATTTTGTTTCTTTTCTCTGATTAGTAGATATTTGCAGTATATAACAATCACATCGAAATGACACGAATTCACCTTTCATTGTGGCAGAGTACCGCTCCATTGTGTATAAAAACATCTTTTCACACACTCACTTATTGAGGGATGCACCTACCACTTTAAAGATTTGGCTATAGTGAAATGTGCAGCATACAGGCATGCATATATGTTTATCATTGTTATTTATTCCTGTTGAATTATTCCCTTGACCAATATATAGTGATCTGTTTGCCTTTCCTGATTGGTTTTGACTTGATAGCCACTTCACTTGGGATCAGGACAAGTACTCATGCTTGCTCTCAGGTTCTCATTGCACAGAACATTATTCCTCATTCTTTGAGTTTTAATCTTCACAATATTTCATATTTGTAGTGACTGTGCTTCATTTGGTTTTGTTTCTTTGTCCTCTTGCCAATTTCTGTCTTTTCATTGGGAGTTGAGATGATCCACATTGACGGGTATTGCTGAAAGGTAGTGACCTATTCCCGTCATTGCCTCAATTGCCTGTCACTGATTCCCCACTCCCTTTTGCTTAACTATTCAGCCTGCCTGGTTTATTCATTCTACAAGACTTTTGTAATTGTTGGCTTCATTATCTCTTTATGACTATCTTGAAATGCTCTTTGTCGTGGAAATCCTTTGCTTCTGTATGACTTTTGAAAGCAAGTGTCACAAATGTGTAGGTATGGGTTGGAATTTGTTGCCTGCTAGGGCTTGAAACATTTCACTCCAAGCTCTTGTAGCTTTTAAGTTTTGTGTTAAGAAATCTTCCTTTAAAAAGAAGGTCAGCCAACATTTTGGCCCTAGCCTTTCGAGGTCAGTGAAGACTCAGGACTTAGGAGAACCTATACTGTAACATCATGTAACTCAGTTATGTCCCAAATTTTATGATCAAGGAGATTATGGGGCCCTAGAGCAACATGATTGATGATGCAGAGTGTGCCTATGGAGAGTCACATGGAGAGAAAACATTCTCTCAGGCTTTCACAGAGAGCAAATTGGTCAAGCAATGACCGTGACTCATCCACATGGCTGACACTGACAAAAGATCTGCAAACTGTGGTACAAGGTTACAAGATAAATCCTGAGGGTACTTGACTGACCTTATCAAATACAAAAGTTACATTTCTTGTCATATGGGTCTTGCTTTATCTTGGTCTTAACAATCCATCAGAAAGTTATAAAATGTAAAGACATTAATATGCTGAGCTGTGAAAGGCTCAAGTCAACAACTTCTGACATTGCCAGTCCTATGGATAACCCACTACTATTATGGACTCCTGGACTCTATTGGACTATTTTGCTGAATTCACTCACCTACAATATTTAAATGGCAATGGAATATCCATCTGCAACAAAACTAATCAAAAAAGGGGATACAAAGAAGGCCCATTTTGTATTTGTATATGCAAAATAGTTTGGATAGATGTACAGCTACTTTCTCTTAATTCAGTGAGAAGAAAGATTTGTACTGATAGTATTTGGACAGGATATCATGTCTGCATCTTGTACTATGAATAACCACTAAGAATATAAAAATATGCAATCTATTAATTATTGAAACTGTCCTATCAGTCGGTTTTGAAACTGTCTCATTGCTATCTGTTTCTCGATAAAATTAATTTTAAAAAAGTAATCTTCCTTTATAAGATGCTAAGAAGATTACTTTTATAAGTGATTCATTGATTTTCTCTAAAAGTTTTTGATGTTTTGTTCCTGTTTAAGACCTCTAGTAGACTTTGACTATGAAGTGTTGTGAAGAGATTGTCTTTTAATCTACCTGGGGTTCTGTATGTATCACTTGTCTGCACGTTTAATTTTGCACAAATTTTTGGAAAGTTGTCTACTTTTATGTCTATAAACAGGTTTTTTTTATGCCTGTTGTGCTCTCTTCTATTTTCCCTCATCCATTTAATCTTAGTTTAGTCTTCTGTGAGTCATCTAGTAGCTTTTGAATCTACTTACTGCATTCTTTTGTTCTTTTGATGTATCTCTCAGTAATTGGATGTTGAAAGCATCCCAAACTTCTAGTTCTGTATTTTAGCCTCACACTAGTCACTTGTGCTGCCCATATACTCAGTGTAATTTTTAGCCACCAGAATTTCTGTTTAGCATGTTTTCATAGACTCTAGTTATTTGTTAAGATTATGTTTTGGATCATTTTGTTTAATTGAGCTAACTTTATTAATATCTCCTGTAAGCCTTCTTTTATTATCTACATTTTCAGATCAGTTATATTTTTTACAAGTCCACTAGGGACGAAATTGATCTATTTCTAAACTGCTCTGCTATTATTTCAAATAATGTAGCTAGGCGGGTTTTGCTGTCCTACTTTCAATGTCGCATGGACCAACTTTGGGGAAGTTGGGAGTTTGGGAAGCATGTTGTTGGCTTGCTTCTCATGTTTCTACCAGCTTATGTTTAGTTTTTGCTTAATAGATAGTCATTGATGTGGAAAGACAGTAGTACCTCAGTTCATGAGCACTTCTGTTTACAAACTGTTAGGTTCACCAACAAAAGCATTCAACAAAATCTTGTTCTGTTAAAAACCTCTTCAATGTGTGAAAAACTTCACTGCACCATATTCCCCATATAAATGCAAACGTAATCATCCTCCCTGAAATTGTAAATCTAATTAAATTGGTAAGTTGAGATTCCACTGTACCTTGTTGACTATATGGAAATCTCTTTCATTAGTCTGCTCAAGGTGTAGCTAACTATACTCCTTTTGCCTCTGCCCTAATATCCAATCATCTCTGTTACTATAAGAGGAGGGGATGCACTGTAACTTGGCCAATGCTTAGTTCACTGAGCATTATTAATCTCAAAACAGTGATCAAGCTATTAGCATAAAGTGATAACCTATTAGCAGCAACAAATATAGTGCCTTGGCAATACGAAGTAAATAAGCAAGCAGTGAGGTCATCCAAGGCAAACTGGATGTTGAAATACCATTAAAACCAATAATGTATAATTACAGTATGAGTCCTAAGACAAACCAAATATTTCCATACAACAAATGGCTAAATTTGATAACTACACCTCCATTAATGCTAGAAAAAAATTCAATGGTAGTAATGCAGGTTCAACTATTTTAAGATTAACGAGGTTTAATAATTATACTATGAAGATAAAAATTGTGGAGAATGAGATAATCCAAAAAGAAAAAAAAAATTAAACATTGGGGCATGAGGAGGAGAGAAAATTGAGACCAAGGATTCTGTTATGGAAAATACATTTATAGAATTACAAAATGTAACAGGGAAAAAAAACCAACTCAAGAATAGAAGATAAAAGAAAGAAAAGGGGGAAGAAATAATATGGAAAAGGAAAAAGTTAAAAGGGAAAAAGATAAAAACAAAGTAAGAAGAACAAAATAAAAAAGTCAAACTACAGAAAAAAAGTTTGGTTTTCCTCCATATTTTTGAATGATTTGTTTTGTTCTGGGATTTATAACTTTGAAGTCCAGTAAGTCTTGGCTTTCTCCAAGTAACTTTGTGCCTGTGGGCTTGTCCAGTGTGCACTGTAAGCTAGAGGACCCTTATTTACTGCTAGCTGTGACAATGTCCACACTGAGACATGTCTTTGCTTGCACTGGTGGACAGGGAATGCAGTCAGACCTCAGATGTGTGGGCTGTGCAGGTAGCAGGGGCAATGTTGGAGTATTTAATGCCAGCGTATGTTTTCAGACCCAGCCATTTTTTAGTTCAATTCAAGTCAAGCCTGCTTTGGTCTGGCTTCTTAGTGCAGGGATCTTTATACTACAATCTGAGTTTAAACTTCTCAAGTATCTCCTGCTAACCTGCTCCCTGTCTGCCCTGCCCATTGCTGTCTCTTCTTACCCAGTCTCTGTGGGACAGCAACATTGAGAGCCTTGAGGCACTGTTGTCTTTCTGTTGATCTAAATTTTTTAAATTTTCAAATAAAATGGTATGTAATCAAATACTCTCTTTATCCCATCTCTGGGCACTGACACTGCTGGGCAACCTCATTCCTCTTGCTGTAAGTTATGAATTCTGGAGAGTCTGAGTTGCTTTCTGCTTTTCTCCACACTGTGGATCATCTTTTCAACTTCTCTTTAGCTTCGAATTATTCATGTTGGCTACTTTCTAACTGGTATCCTTTCTTTCCTTC
>NW_004524686.1:1767167-1769659 GCF_000260255.1 Octodon degus | reverse complement strand
CTTCTTCTTCTTCTTCTTCTTCTTCTTCTTCTTCTTCTTCTTCTTCTTCTTCTTCTTCTTCTTCTTCTTCTTTCTTCTTTTTCTTTGGCAAGTCATTGTCTGACACTGTCTAGATTCCAGATCTCAGGAAGCTGAACTTTGCTACTGGTCACTACTCCATCATTTTCTTTACTCATTTCCCTCTATTTTTCTTCTCATTTTTTACTTACTGGATGTGTTGCTGTGTTCTTATTTGAGGTTTTTTTTTACTGTTTTAATAATTTTGTATTATTCAAAAATAATGACTTCTTCCATTTCCCTCTAATATTGGGTATTTATTATATTAAACAATGATTTAGTTCAACCTTTTACTGAAAATATTTTAAGAAAGATTTGAAGGCTGGCCAAGTAGCTCAACAGATTAAAGCACCTGCTTAAGCAGATGTAGGCCCAAGGTTCGATCCCTGGCATTCAGTGCCAGTCCTGCTCCTGGAGTGCATGAGAGGGCAAATGAGACTGGACATGGTGGCATGCATATGTAATCCCAACTCGTGGGAGGCTGAACACAGGTGGATCACTAAAAGTCCGATCTACATAGTGAGATCCTGTAGACCCTGTACTAAAATGCAAAAAATAAAAAAATAATGAAAAGAAAAATAGTGGACCCCAGTTCTGGAGGTTAGAAGTTCAAGGCTGGAGTGGTATATGGAAAGGACTTTATTGATGTATCAATCAAGAGTAGAAGGGGAAAGAGAGAGAGAGAGAGAGAGAGAGAATCATAGAAATGAAGAAAGGTGAACACATTCAATGAATTCATTTACGAAAATGAAATTTTCACAATCATAGCATCTCTTAAAAGTTTTTCTTCTTAATACTTTTATAGTGACAATTGAATTTCCATATATTCTTCAAGGGAAGCAAACATTCAGGCTAAAAAAGTAAGCTTGCTAAGCCTCTGACTAGGTAGTGTGTTATGGTTTGTGTCTTGTCGTCCCCCTAAAACCTCATGCAGTCCCTGGGGCAGCTTCTAGAGTTTGTGATTAATTTATGCTCCAGTTCCGGGATTATGGGTGGGAGTGCTACACTCGCCCTGGGGTAGGTGATCTGCATTATAATGTAGGAGGGGCAGGAGGCTTGCTAGCTTTCCCAGTGGCTGCTCCACCCTTTGCTCTTTGCTGTTTTCTGCCACCCTGAGTCACCGCCTTCTGCCATGCACCACTCTGACTTGGAGCTAGCCAAGTATGGACTCAAACCTCCACTAACTGTAAGCTAAATAAACCTTTACTTCCTTAATTTTGGATGTCAAGTAATTTTTCCCAGCAAGGAGAGAAACACAACTAAGACAGGATGCTAAAATCACTGGTAAAGCATACTCTTCAATAAGCTAAAACTTTCTTTTAGTGCAGAAAGAAGTTGTGGCCTCTTAGAGATATGAACTGCCAAGGAATTCAATCACACCCTTTCTCACTGGTGTTACTTCACCGTAATAGCCATCAATTTTCACTGAAAATGATTGCTGTAAGAAGAAGAATGATGAGGCACTGTTCCCTTCCCTTCATTCCAGCTCCTCAAGCTGAAGGAGCATTACCAGAACATGTGAGTGTCAGAAAAAGGAATCAACAGTTTGGATTTTCTCCACTCCTAAAAATAAACCAAAATAAATTATCAACTGTTCAACTTATAAATTCAGTTATAAGAACAAATCAAATCCATTATGTGTAAACATAAATGTTATTTAATGTGCATTGCCTGCAAAGGAAGGTCAGTGCAAACCAGTGGACATATTGGGTAGTTTTGCATATCTCCTTAGTTTAATTGCCATGTTAGATTCCTGGGGTCTCTGGTTGCCTTCTATACCCAATCTATTGTGATAAGACGATTCTATTGAATTGTATGAAGAAAGTCCAAATTGCCATTCTTCTGATTATAATGAAACAAATATACGCATGTATGAACCACAAAAAACAAAATGTATAATGATTTTGTAATTATGCATATGTCTTTTTTTTGATTTGTCAAGATGTTTGGTATTGCTATATGATGTTATTTTTTAGAAATACATTAATAGCATGTGGTGTACAATGTCATATGCAAATAGAAAATATATCTGCCAAATTCACAAGTCTGAATAACTATAGTTTTTAAGAAAAAAAATAACTTCATGAAATAAAGGGACAAACTGAGTCCTCAAAAATTGCTAGACAAGGCAGCACAAGTGCTTTCTATGTAGCAGAAGTGCCTTACCCATGCTTCCCATTATGTTATAGAATATTTTAAAAATGTACACTAAAGGGTTGATGGAGGGTGGAAATTTAATAAAATTATTTTTCTGCTTTATCCAAGATATTTGTAAGTGAACCATATTTTCCTGTCTATGTATATGACAATAAAAAATACCATGTCAGGCTGGGTGTGGTAGTATACAGTAGTATTTCCAATGCTCGGGGTTCTGGAGCAAGAGGATCTCTATGAGTTTGAGGATAGCCTGTGCTACAGAATGAGTTCAAGGCCAA
>NW_004524686.1:1746414-1766422 GCF_000260255.1 Octodon degus | reverse complement strand
AATATTGAAAAATTATTTTCTGATCTTATATTTGTAAAGATAATAGATTTCAGAAGAATCTTAGAAAGCCAACCAGCAACTGCCCTCCAGTTTCCACTCCTGTTGCTGAGGATCAGCAAGCCTAGGAAGTCTGAGACACTAGAGCTTCTGGGGAAAAATGGAAAGCCCAGCCCTGGAGGAATCAGAAAGTACAGGAGCAGATGCCTGGGAAGTGCTCAGAAGCAGTTCCATGTGACACATGGCTGTGTAGAAAAGGGGGACACAAGGTGGTTGGAAAGACCTCAAATTCCTCCTTGACATACAAAGCTGGATTTTACAAAGATCCAAGCAGCTTGGTCCCAAACTGAGGTGAACCCTTCAATATTTATTCAAATTCTTTGGTTTGTCTTTTAAGAATCAAACTTGCCCAAATCAAGTCTTGCTGTTACTACATATGCCAAAAGAAAGAGAGAGAGAGAGCGAGAGCGAGAGCGAGAGCGAGAGCGAGAGCGAGAGCGAGAGCGAGAGAGAGAGAGAGAGAGAGAGAGAGAGAGAGAGAGAGAGAGAGACAGAAAGAGAAAGAGAGAAAGAAAGGAAAAAAGGGTCTTTAAAGATCAGGTCAAAGAAGAATAGACTGAAAATTATCAAATTAGTCCTCTTAGCTCCAATTGAAATGAAAATTAACAACAAAACTGTTGGTTTCTAATAGTGAACAAACCAAAGTCAAGCATTGCTCTCCCTCTCCTACCGTATCCTCCACTCCATACACCAACAACAAAAGAGAAACACTTCTAGAGTCCAACATGTCATGTTATACTGAGAGCTGGGCGTGACCCCAGGCTCTGTGGTGGCCTCCCCTGTCCAGTGGGACACAGCACCAGGGACACTTTCCACTGTAGTAGGGCTCTGTGTGGCTGGTGGGGGTGGGTTGGATGTTCAGAATCTTCTTGAGGCTCCTCTGTTCAACTCTTCACCAGCCATCTCTTTGCCAGTGCCTCTCCCCCAGGGCAAGGGCTCCCATCAAGAGAGGCCCCTACTTAGTTGTGAGCTGCAAATTATCCTTCTCTTCTCGTTTCTCTGTTCCAATCTCATCATCTTTAATCTCTCCTTCGTCCCCACCAAACATTGTGAGCCCACTTGGAGCTGGTACTGGATTTCTGGAACATGAACTGGCCTGACCCGAGGGGAGGGTTCCTCATCCCAGCCTTGGCTCACCAACTTATCACTGCCTTCACCTTCACAGTCATCTTGCAAGTAAAACTTCTTGCTTTTAGATATATACTCTGGATCCCATTCCTCTTCCTGGTTTCTCTTTAGAAAATTATTGTTACTGTTGTTGTTATTGTTAACAGCATAGTTGCCTCTACCCCAGCCTCTCCTTCTGGCTCCAAATTGAAAGGTTTCCCAAGCTCTGCCACCACCTCTTTCACTTAGACCCACAAAGTTTTTGGTCCCCAGTGTGGATTTATCAAACTCATGGTGCTCTCTTCTGTCTCCTCTGTCTCTTCAGGATGCTTCTCCACTTTGTAGGATTGAGATGACTGGGAGGAGGAGGAGGAAAAGGAGAAGGGGAGGGGGAGGAGGGGAGGCGAAGGAAGAGGAAGAGGAAGACCTGGACCAGTCTCGTGTTCTCTGATGCTTCTTCTGCTTCTTTGATCCTTCATGTGTTTTCTCAGTTGACCCTTCCCTTGAATGGCTTGAGTCTGGGGAATCCACTGAGTCTCTTGATTTACTTTGTCTAAGATCTATCTCCTTATGTTTTTATGACATTCAGTATCAAAAGGAAGATCAACAGGATCTTCTTATTCTTTTCTCTCAGCCTTGTAGCCAGGTTCCCAAGGACTTTTCATTTTATCATGAGCCAAACCATGTTTTCTGAATGCACTGGGGAACATGTCTTTTCTCCTGTATATTTCTGAGCTTTACTTCTTCTTAGCTGCCTCCTTTTCAGCTCCTCTCTTTAACTATTTAGTAAACCGTTCATTTAATGTCTTTCCAGAGGGCCCAAAGTATGCTCTTTAACATGTTGAACAATGGTCACCACATGCTGAGCAAACAATTCTGAAGGGCTAAGCTGAGACTGAGCTGACTGAATATGCTGGAAAATGGAATGAAACTCCTATTCCTTTTGTTGTATGAACTCTATATCCTGACAAAGCTTGCATTCATGAGCCAATAAACCACTGGGTCATGCAAGCTCCTTGTCCAATGTGTCCATGCATACATTGGCGTGGGCCTCTTGAGTAATGGAAAATGAAGGCTTTCCTGCAGAAAAGCCTCCTCTGACTCCCAGCTTCTCACAGCTCTCAGAGGTCTTCCTGGGGGGAGGTGACGAGCTTTTCTCTTGGGCTGCCTTGTAAGCAGTCACTCAGAAATTCTTCTCAGGCACAAATCCCCAGTGCCCACTTTCACTCCTCTTGGCCCTGCTCATTCTTCCTTTTTGGATCTCTTTGTGAAAGACTCCTTCTCCAATGCCTCTGCTTTCCTCTGACTTTCCTTCCCTCTATACATCAGGCCCTCCCACTTACCTGACTTCTTATCCTCCTGTTTTTCACTTGTTCCAGCTGTGACTTTCTGCATGAATTTGGGTTCATCATCAAACTCAGATTCCTTCCTTCCCTTAGTTTTGTCCCTATCTTGATCATCCATCTCTGCCATGTGGAAGTCTTTCACCTTCTTCTCAAAGTCATCATGGAGCTTATGCCTTTTGGGTGAATGACTGCTCCTAAAGGGTGTCTCACTGTCAATCTTGGAAGCAAATGAATCCAATTTCACTTTTGCATCCATGTCAGAGAAGCTTCCCTTTTCCTTCACTTTCTTTTTATCAGAATTTGTCTGTTTCTGCTCCTAATCTTTCCTATTCTCTGTCTTCTGGTCTTCTATGTACCTCTTGGTATAGGCTGTTCCTCCTACAGTAGCACTGTCCTTCTGAGATGAGCCGTAAGTGGAACCAGAGGATGGTGGACTCTTACCCCAGGGCTTTTTTTGGAAGGACTCAACGAACCTGGTTGAACTGACTTTGGTGGCTCCCAGACTGGTACCCAGCACTACTTGGAAGAGATGAGCCAATCTGGGACATGTTGGAAAGTGGAGGACTAGGTTTTGGTACAGGGCTGGGGCAGGGTGACTGCCGCCTTCCTACCACCCACAGAAGAGGGCTCTGAGAGCTGGACTTCACTCCCAAGGACTCAGAGAAATTTCCATGGCTTGTGATGCAGAAGCAGCACAATAGGTGGTAGCATCTGGCCATGCTTTCAAACTCTCAGATGCTTTTGCATCTTGAGAGGTGCCTCCAGAGAAGGTCTAATCCTTGGCCTCATCTCCTTGGTTATCTCCAGCATCTTGATATGACAGGCTATTTTTGGAGGGGGACTTTTTGTCACTTGCAAATTTGTACTTAGAAGATTCAATGTGACTGCAGTTGGAGGAGGAATGAGAGGATGAGGAGTGCATTGTCCTGTCAGAAGATGGCTTATCTGATTTTCTAGAATGGCTCCTGGACATTGGCAAAGGAGACCTTCTCTTTGGGGACCAGGATCAAGAACAGCCCTGACGAGGACTGTGTGTTTGTCAATAGTTCTGCTAATTAGAGCAGTAGTTTTCATAGCCTCCACGGTTATACTGGCCCCATGGATAGAAGCCTCAGCTGCACCCTCGGAAATAATTGGGCCTACAATTTCTTCTGTTGTGACCTTAGAAATCTCAATTCTGATACACTCTGGGGTGATCCCTTTCTCTATTATGAGCTGGAGAATATAATCTGGAACAGGAGCTAGAACTCAGCCTGCGCTCTCTTGACCAAGAGACAGATTGGCTTTGGGACTTGACTTTGAAAATGAATGAGGACAAGATCTTGATGCCAACCTTGAGCGAGAAGAGCAAGACCCAGGCTTAGATTTGTTTGTTTTTGACATCTCTGAAGAAAGGTTCACTTTTCAATCATACCTTGTCAGAACAATGACTCAGTGTGCACTGGATCCAGCCTGCTGGAGAAGAATACTGGCTGTGTCCCTGGCTTCTCAAATTTGCAAAGTCTGGATATAATTCTAGGCCAATGGCACCAACCTCACAGGCAACCTTGCAATTGCACAACCGGCCCAAACCTGCTCTCAATATTATTATGAAGATAATTTTGGCTTCATGAACTACCAGGATGAGTTTTAGGATTTCCAGAGAATCACTGGCACACTGTAGGAAGCACTGTATTAACTTACATTGTGACCGAGAAAAGAAAACATGCTGCTTGTTACATGTAATTTGCATTTCAAACAAATTTTAAAATCAGCTTTATTAATATTCATTATACAAATGGACACTGGCACCTTTATTTTTGCATGGCAAATTTTTATTTACAATGCATAATAGTTAAAATATCCTAAGGGTGATTTCTTCAACCCAAAGGAGTTGCCAGTGATACCTTACTCCTTTGTTCTTTTATATTTTAATTTATGATATCAGTGTATTTGACAATTATATTTTGTATTTCAGCTAGAACAATTCCCACAAAAATGATGAAGCGGTTTTCAGATATTTGTGTAAAATGTAAACAAAACATTCAAGACGCCAAAAATACTAAAGAAAGAACAAGCAGGCAAAAGTACAACAGCAGAGCTGGCGCTGCTATTCCTGAAGCAGATTCTTTATCTGTCACATTATCAGGTAACAATGATGAACTAATCAGGTATGACAAGAAGTCAGTCAAAAATGTTCAGAAATATCAAGAAGATCATTTGACTCTCCGTGATATATATTGTCTAAAACTATACACTCTAACTTTGTACATTAACAGTAATAGTACATGTATGTTATATACACATTTGGATATATAGCACCCAATCTTAATTACTAACAATTAAATATTACATAAATAAAAATCAATGGACAATCAATGACAACACTGCACTGGAAACTATGGATTTTTATTTATCCATGTGTACACATGTACAGTTCATAGAAAAGGAATATGTGATCATGAGTCTTTGTGAACTCACTTGGCTAACAATTCCCACGTATCTGGTCATTCATTAATGCTGGTTGTGTCTGTGAAGGATTTTCCATAGTAGATTAATTTTTAATGTATTTAGTGCTAGGTCTATAGGATCTACAAGGTTTTGCTACGTAGATGGGACTCCAAGAGATTCTCCTGTTTTCAGTCTCCCAAACACTGGGATTACAGGCATGCGCCACCATGCCAATCTCAATGGCTGCATCAGTGCACCCCTGGGATGGGGCCCAGCACAGCATGCCAGGGATCAAACCCCAGCTGCTGTGCTCTACCTAAGCAGGCACTTTAGTCCACTGAGCTATCTGCCGGCCCTAGATTAAAATTTTAACCAGTGTGCTAAATACAAAGATTCAGTGTGAATTAGTACTATCCAATCTGTGAGTCTAAATAGTTCAAAAGGTAAAGAAATGTAAATTGCAAAAGTAAAATGCCTCTTTTCTGCCCTTGGATGCCAGCCCACCTGATTCTCTAGCCTTCCGACTCCAGGATCCTGACCATCAGCTCCCTGCTCGGTTCTCAGGGCACTAGATGCACACTGAATTACTCCATCATTTTTCCTGATTTCCAACCTGTAGATGGTGCATCATGGGACTTTCCCACTCCACCATCACAGGAGCCCCTTCCCCTAACAAATCACTTCCTCTTCCCTTTTGCACTCTTCCTCCCTCTCTCCTTCATACCCTCCTGCCCCTCCTTTTCTGCCTTTCTCTCTCTTCCATCCCCCACCCGTACTAATTTTGTGTGTCTGGGCAGGGGTGTGCTGATCAGTGCAGAAAGGCTCTAGTCTTAGTAAATTCTAACTAAGAAAGCAGGTAAATTCTAACTAAGTAGGTTAATTCCAGCTAAGTTTTGAAAATACAAAAACCCTGACACTGCAACGCTAATACAGTATTAGACAAAGTAGGATTAAGAAAATCATTAACCAATACAGATGAGTATAAAATATGAGCAACTTACCATAATGATTTGATAGTCATAATAGTATACAACTGAAAAACATAGTCTTTAAAAGTATGGAACAAAATTAACCATAAGAATAAAATATATTCATAAAATGGGAAATTTTATAGGTACCTCTTTCTGAAACTGGCAGCTAAAGCAAGGTAAAAATAGTTTAGGGCAGAATAAAAGTGAACGACACCATTAGTAAGCAAGTATTAATAAACATGAGAGTATATAATTAAATTAGACATACATCTTTACCCAGGAGGACCAATTACATGCATTCATTTAAATACTAACACTAAATAAAATACCACTGACTTAAAGAAAGAAAAAAAATACATGCAGCTATCAAACTACTCATTGTGTCACAATTTTTGTTTGTTTTGTTGTACTAGGGATTGAACCTAGGGCCACCTCATGCTTGCTAGGTACACAGCTAAGCTATAGCTCCAACCTCCACCACACCAATTCTAGGTGACCAGGCTGGCCTATAACTTGTAATTTTTTTTCACTCAAACCTTTGTAATAGGTATGGCTTTAGGTATGCACAGCCATACACAGCTTGTTACAATATTTTCAAGTAAGGAAAAAAAAAGACAGAAGAATACATGGAGTTTAATATATGCATGTTTTAAAAATCATATATATCAAAGAAATGTGTTTTAAAATGAATTTATAAAACACATATGAACCAAACTATGGTAAAAGGGTGAGGAAAACATTGACATTTACACATATATGTGGGCATTTAAAAAAATCAAAACAAGGAGATTTCAAATATTATTTGTATACTAGAAATACAGAGAGATCAAGGAAGAAAATATGGATAGCTAAGAACTACAGACTACTGCCCCCAAGCAGATAAAAAGCTCAGTTTGGGGAAGAGAGGAGGGGAATAGGTTCGTTCATAAGCCATGAGAGTGAGTGCTGAGTGGCAGACTAGAACAAGGTTATTATTTTTTATGATCTTTGAATTATAAGCCAGATGCTTTCTGGTCATTGGTGGCAAACGATGCCATGTTAAAACAAAACTCATTTGCTATAAACACAAAAGTGAAGATCAATTCCTAAAAGACCAAAATTGCTATAAATAAAAGAGTGCTCATGCATTTATTTAGCACACACAAGTATGCCATAAATATGGGAGGTTTTTTTGGGAGGAGAGACTGGAGAGGCTGGCTTTCCTGAGGGAGAGAAAGCCTCTAACATTTAAAAAAAATACTGAAAATTGGACTGATCATGCTTGCTTTCTCTAATAAATCTTCCTTCGGTATGAATTACTCATTGTTAAGAGAAGGTAATGGGAAAAAAGAAGAATCAAGATACATCATGTACAGGTACAAATGCCCTATGACGAGTACAATGGTTATGTATATCTAAAATGTATCAATAAGCTTAATTAATTAAAAAGGAATTACTCAGTGTTCTTAAGATACTAAAAATATTCTAAAAATAGGACTTTATCCTCACATGAATAATTTTGAAAGTGTTTTAATGGTTAATGCAGAAAGTGATAATTATGACAACACCTTCCACATATGTTTGCTAGTCAGAGGGACCTGACTAGGAAGCATGCCAGAGGTTGTTTTGTTGGTTCACGTTGTGTGAGAAATATACATCTCCCCTTTAAAGTACAACCCAAAAGCAGTCCTCAGAACATGAGTTTCAAAAATAGAAGAAATATTTCCAGAGGAAAAAAACATTGTAATATCACTAATGATATTTATTTGGTCTCAATCCAATATAGTCTATTTAAAATGTAATAAACTGGCAGAAAAGGGATAGGCAATTGATTAGTCATTATTAGAAAAAAGCTGTCTCAATGTGTACCTAAAGGCTGCCTAGAGTATAATTTTAAGGAAAGAAAACATCAAAAGCATTTTGCAAAAAGAATGTAGGAGTATGAGAAAATGAAATGAGAGTCTCTTCCTGAAGGCCAGTATGGTGGATAAGCAAAAGGCAATCAGGTCAGCTATAGTTTCAAAGTCTCTTCATAGACCAATTTCTAGCACCATTAAGCACCAGGTACCATAATAATGACACATAACATGTAAAAAAGAGGTATATTATTTTTATTCCCCATACGTCAGTTTAGGAAACAAAACTTGTAAGCTCTTAAAGTAAAGATATTAAAATGGCATCTTAAAAACAGTAGGGGAAAAGATATTTTATATTATCAGTAGGATATGGTACATAAAACTGCACTTTAAGAAAATAAACACATTTTGAATTCACGCATGATACTATAGAAGCTTTGAGACTGCAACTTTTATTTGACTAAATTGGTCCTTTCTGTAAACTAAACCAAGTGAGTAAATTCAATAAAAGTAGTTCAGCTGTTTTTTGCCTGATAGAAAAGGTCAAGAATAAATGAAGAAATAAATGGAAAATGATAAGAAATTAGTACTTCACATTAAGTTAGAAACTACATATAGCAGTAGTCACTAAAAGTGGTAAGGATTTTTTAGAGATAAATTGAGAAATGACAATTAATAGTAATAAAAACAAATCTGAGTTCCTCTAGAACTAACCACCCTTCCAAAATGAATCAAAATACAAATTGAAATACACAAACAGCACTGAAGAGGAAGGCAAAGAAAAGAATTTTTTTTACCTTAAGGGAAAAGTAACTGGCATAATTATTATTACACATACTAAAGGGAAGCGAGGATTTGCATAACCCAGATCTATGTCTTCTTTATTTAAATTCATTCAAACTCACAATGGGTTAGGGCCTCTGATCAGTAACTGATAAACACAGGCCAAACGGGATTTGTAAATAATAAAACAGGTGCTGACAACCCAGGATGATGGCTGCTTATGAAAGAAATGTCAAGGGAAAAAGATCAAATTTCTTGCATCTCTAAACACTGAAATGGCTGGATGTTTTTCTCCTCAGCATGAGGCTGTTTAGATTGCTAGAGAATTTGTTTCACAGATAAAACCATTACCCTGTTTTCTCAGTGTGCATAACATTAAGGAGACTTTTTAAAATATAGGCAACTGTTATTTTTTCAAACCTCATTGCAATGAGCCGTAATTAGTCCTCTGGGTAGAATAGCCCACAATAGTGCATGACAGTGAGCTAGAGCCTGGATGAGTAAAAGGGCAGCAGACCTGTTATCAAGGAAAGGAAGACCTTTAGCTGACCCCCAGATTTCAACCCACTCTCTCCTTGATCCTGTTATTAAAAACATCAGAGAAGTGTGAAAACTATGCACCACATGCATGGAGGTGTTGATGATGCAGTGTTGTTTTAGAATTTCAGAGAAAAATACCACAGACATCGTGATCATAGGCATGTGATGTCTACACATATGAAAAAAAGTATTGGAAAAGTAACTTAGGAGATATCAGCAGATGAATTGTATTATGGGATTTTTTATTTTTGATGTGTTAAAACTACTTTGATCTATCTTTTAATTAAAGGAGTCTAGGTTTGTTTAAAAATAATAATGTATAATCTCAGTGGATTCCTCTCAACAATCGCACATTTAAGACTATTAAAGTTAACAACTACATTTTCAATTATCTAATGATTGATAAAGATACTCTGACCAACACACTACTTTTGAATCTGATTATGAGGACACCCTAATGATAATAGGGAGACTGGGTGCCACTGAAGGACAGAGGCAGATAAAAAGGGGACACCTGTGAGAAACCAAATTTTGGCACCCAAGATAATGTAGTGATAATATACTGCAATTCTGTATTAATAGAAATAACAACTGAAAAAAGAAAAATCAGTGGATTTTTTTTTAAAAAAAATAATACTGTAAGGTATATCTGTGGTTTCAAAATACAAAAAAAGTTAGTGAAAGTCTTCATTTCTTATTTTGGGTTGGAAAATTGGATTTTAAATATATAAGCCTTGAGTGTAGAAAACAACATAAAGACCAATGGCTCAAAGAGAGGAAGTTATGTACAAACATAATGCCTTTCAGTAAAAAAGTAGATGAGGTCACTCATAAGATCATGAAAGAAAGTGGCTAGCCTGAGGGAAAGGACTATTAAAGACATTAAAGAGTGTGGTGGCTGGATTCAGGTTAAGGCTAAAAAGGACGTGTGGGTGGAACACGAAGTGTGAATTATAAAACAGCACATCCAAGGAAGAAGCACAAGACAGTGTCCAGCAAGGATTCTAGGCTAAGGCTGGGAATTGCAGTATTCCTTGCCATTGTAATAACTTCTGTGAGTGTCGTGGCACCTCGTGTTCCCCAAGACACAGCTCTAGACGTCTTCACTGGGCAACGCCTCTGCCTCCTCTTCTCACACTTGGTGTGCGTGTTGACAATAATTACGTGAGATGTAATCCTGGCCCAGCTGGTTGGCTGTCAGAGCACATCCCATTACGCACACTCTTCCCTCCTGATGTGCACTGTCCAGTATGAATTGAAAGTCTGATTAAAAGCAATTGCGTAATGAGTAGGAAGAGCCAACCAGTATAAACCTAAGCAGGCTTTTCTGCAATGAACAACTGAGAAATGACCTGATGGTAATTATTTCTGATGAAGCAAAACAGAATCTTATTCTGGGGGAAAACTGGTGCCCCTAAACATGAAGGTTAACATTGTCTTATGAGCCGTGAAAATCTTTAATTGATTGAGAATTCCTAGGAAATTTTTGTTAGCTAAGCCTTTTGCGAATTTGCTTACGTATTCACTCAACTACATTTTATTATGCACTTCCAAAGAATAGTCTAAGTACCTGAAATAACAGTGAGTGAAAATAAATTCTCATTAAGCATAGCACCAAATCATAGCACAGATGAGCACACAGGCTAACAGAAAAAGTGAAATAAGTATTGCATAGGAAAGAAAGTACAATTGTACTAGTGTGTAACCAATAAACAAAGCAACAAAAACCTTAACCTGGATGAGAAATGGTAACAGGTCCCTGAAAAGGTGATAAATTAAAATCTAGGTGTTAAATTGGCACTGACTAAAGGAAGGAGAAGAGGTAGGTCTCTTTCAAATGAAGAATATGAAAAAGCCACTGGTGAGAACTTTCTGCCTATTCTTAGCATGTACCATGGAGACGGGCCTCGGGGATGTAACACTTGTAAGTGTTTTACGAATAACGGAAATAACAGGACAAACAAGCTTCACCTTGAGGAAGGACTAAGCCAGCCCCTGGCAGCAGAATTTGAGGGAAAACCACTTTTTTTAAGGGACATAGCAGCCATACTCTGTCAGCTTGGTTCCTTGAAGGTTTTCATTCTTAATCAAGGAATTAATTTGGCCTTAAAATGTGAAGTCCAGGAGAGCTCTTCCACCAGGATATAGAAAACAGGAAGATAGCCCTGATGGTTGCCCAAGGGAGAATGTTATACTATTAGTAAGAGGCTATATTAAGTCAGTGGTTTAAACACTTAAAAAAAGTCTTCTCCTGGAGAAAATAACAATTCAGTGATATAAAATCATGATTTTCTCAGGTTTATGAACGACAGCTTATAGCAAGCAAAGTAATGAACAACCCAAAGAGGCACTGTGGACCCTTTCATACCAAGAGAACTCTGGCAGAATGATTATCTTCACATTCAGAGTGACAGAGCACGATATTTCCCAAATGCATACTGAATCTATTTTTTAATGTACCGTCTCTCAGTAGGTGGTTCACATTTGTTTATGTTCATGTAGCCAACTGTGCACTGCCATAAAAAAGAATCTGATGGTTTTTTTAAAGCAAGATTTTTCTCCAGAATGTAAATTCATAAGCAAATTACTCTTCATTGAAATATAAAACCTGAATGATTTTTTTTTCTTTTAACATTGTGTAAATGCCTGGTAATAGTTATCATTCAAGTAGCTAAACAAAACAGGCTCTTGCAACCTACAAATCACCCAAAGGAGCTAAATGGAAGCAGCATCAATAATTTCTATCCTTTCATCTCTAGTCCTGTTTTGATAAGTTAAAAAAAGCAAATAAAATTAGTCTCCAAAAACCCATCAAAGAAAATCAATCAAATGCAGTAGCCAAAAAGTATTGAATCAATTTCTACATTTTTATGCAATGCTATTCAGAATGTAGACTTACTGCTATCTAAATTATAAATCATGCATATGCTATTGTGTGTAAAAAGTGTGTTAACCGCAGATGGGCAGCCAGAAAAAGCCTTATTCCCTATAATAACTGGTCCTGTGAATTCTTAAGTGTGCATAAATAAGGATTTGTGTCGATGTCCTTGCGGCCTCAAGCCCCTACCTCATGCTTCAAATCAATTGACCTAGTGGTCCAGCATACAATATCATGTTATTTCTCAAGACTTCTTCTGCTCTCCACAGTTTTTTTTTTAGCCTCTTATTTGATAGTGAGATGTTTTCCTTCATTAATAGTCTATAGTTTATTCTAATGCTCATTATAGTAAAGATCTGCAGTGAGGCTGTTGCAAGAGGAAATGCCATCTTGATGGAACGCTCGCTCCACTCCCTGCGAGCATCAAGCAACTGTCATCCTGCTAAATGAGTTGCCATTAGCCGGCAGATTTTCATTCCAGCCTTCTGGAATGTAATAGAGAAAGAGATCTAACTTTGAAGTAATGACTATCCGAGGAGCTCTGATGGAGTTTGGAGGCTTAGGGGACCCCTCCCCCATCCTTGTATCCCAACACATTAAGCAGTCTTCCTGAAATGGGATGTATTGGCTTGGGATTGGTGACCTAAAATTACTTCTAAAATCTGGCAAAGTGTTTCAACACTAGTAGGACTATTCTTCCTTCTCAGCCAGCATTTTTGGACTTGATCTTAGGTGTTATCAGTCGTGCACCAGAAATGGGAATGATGCCCAAGTTATGGTGGTTTTCAAGTTAGAATCTCCACAAAAAAAAAAAAAAAAAAAAAAAAAAAAAAAAAAAAGGTCTCAGCTTTCTTCCTCTTCCTTTGTAGTTATATGTTTCTTGACTTTAATGTTTTCCTCAAATTCAGACCCTGTCAGATAATGGATTTTCAATCCCCAGAACCTATTACTACTTTCCTATCTGTTTTAGAACATCTTCATGTGCTTTGTATTCAATTTTTTCAATCTAAAAATGTATATTTTAATCAATTATTGATCTGTGTTGAAATCAAATTTAGATTAAAGAAATAGTAATACTTGGGAATTTATTGATATTTATAGGGATGAAAGTTGATCATTTCACTGGTTAAGAACACAGTAATTAAATCTCCTCCAAAGCACACATAATTTACCTTAATTAAATCCCAACAATCAGAAAGCCCTCGCCAATTAGCAGCTCAGAAAGATATAGAAACATAAAGCAAATTGAAATACTTCAAAATTATAAATAGAAAGCACATATTTGCCCGTGTCAAGGCTGTACAGACTTTCAACTGTCTTTGCTTTGATCTGAGTTATACCACTCCTTTGGCCTCCCTCAGGTGATCTGGGCAACATCATGACTCCTTCACTCCATGGCTGTATTAGTGTACAAGGTATTTCCTGAGAGGACTTGCTTTATAATTTAAGATAACTTCATCCCTGCATATCTGTAATTAATTGTTCAATTGTAGACTACATCTATTAATTTAAATTCTCCCTTGCACAATTTCTGCCTCTGTCCCTGGCTCTGTCTGTCTGTCTGTCTTTGTCTCCTTCTTTGTCTCTATCTCTATCTGTCTCACTGTCTCTCCATCTCAGTCTCTCTTTCTCTTTGTCTCTGTCTCTGTCTCTCTCTCTCTCTCTCTCTCTCTCTCTCTCTCTCTCACACACACACACACACACAGAGACACACACAGAGGTACACACATGACAGGATGGTAGGATGTGGGCTAAAACTGGCTGGGAAAGGAGTTATAATAAAATCCAGGGCTGAATTTTCACCACTGAGTTCTCCCTTGGCTCTTGGGGTGGTGGCCAGCCTCACACTGAAGGTGGATTTATTTTTCTGCTTTTACTTGCCACAAACTCGCTCTGCAGAATCTTTTTTCTAACTTTAGTAAAACTTTACACCCACTATTTGTGCTCATCTTGACCAATGTTCTACTCAGGATAGAAAGAACATGAAAACTACCTAAAGAAGGAGACACCAGCACTGCAGAATCCAGAGAGAGAGAGAGAGAGAGAGAGAGAGAGAGAGAGAGAGAGAGAGAGAGAGAGAGATCTATGCTGCATTGCAGGCAGGTGTTAGTGCCACTGAGCTATATCTCTAACTCCTAAACTACATTGTATAGCATACTCAGAATAATAACTTTATTAAGATTAATTTGTGGGAATAAATAACAGCCTGTACTCCCTTTAAAAGAGTCATCAACTGGTTAATGACAAGCAGCTGGGCTGCCTAGAGTTGAGGGACTGAGTTGCCACCCAGGGTCCCCCTGCAGCACACACTCAGTGTCACAATAACCATGGAGCTGGGCAGAGCCACCATTACCATCATCATGGCATGGACTTGGTGGATGCTTACATTATGGTTCAAGTCACGGACACCCTCCGTATCCCAAACTGACTTTGAGCTCCTAATGGCATATTCATATTTTAAAGCAAGGAATTATAACCATACCAAATAAATGTTACTTGGTGACCAATTTTTTTCAGTGCATAAAGCTCATGATGAAGGGCTGGGAGTAACAAAACCTGTACATGCAACCTTTATCTTACCTGTCAACATTGTTTTAGTGCTCTTGAGAAGGAATACCGTGGAAGAGATAACTTATAAAAGAAAATCTATTGACTCACATTTCTAGAGGTGGGAATTCCATAATCAAGAGCTTGAGATAGGGTGGAATTTTATTTTTATTTTGCCCCATGGTGGAAAGGCAGAGAGAGGGAAGAGAGGGCAAAGGAGGCTAGACCTGACCTTGCGCAAGTGACCTGATTCTTTGATGAGGAACATACTCCCAAGATCCGGCACTAATCCATTTGTGAGGACAAAGCCTCTCACTCGATCCCAACTCTTGACACTGTTTCACTGGGGTTAAGGTTCAATACTTGTTTTTTAGGGGACCCATTCTAGCCATAGCATTATTCTAACCCATGCTATGATGACAGTTTTTAGCCTTACTTTTTGAGCTTGCGATGAAGAATACTGATTAAAAACTATGACAAACAGTGGTTTACCCTCCCTGGATGACCAAAAGCTGACATCTGCCCTTATCACTGAGGTACAACATTCAACACCCATGATTTAAAGGAGAGGTCTGAGCTCACAGCTGTAGGGCTCCAAGGCAGGATGGTGTATAGCACGAGGGCAGGGTGCAGCAGAAGCTGCTCATAGAACGGCCCCCAGAAAGCAGAGCAGGCAGAGAGGAGCAGGGAAGGAGATGCACCCATCGAGGCCACGCTCCAGTGACCAGACCTTGCCAGCAAGCCTCCGTGTCTCACATCACAGTGACCTATAAACTTACCAGTTGGCTAATGACTGATGAATGATTTTCACTTACTTGTTAACCAATTCCCAAAGCCTCACCTTAGGTTCAGACTCATGGGGACAGTGAGATAGTAACCATAAAAATATTATAAAAGATTTTCTTTTTTAATTAAGAAAGTGTAGCTTTTTGGTCAAGATTTACATCCCTCCTGATCTCTTTGCCATTTTTTTTTTAATGTATTAAGTACAGGGTCTACAAGATCTCACTACACAGGTTGCACTCATAGTGACCCTCCTGTTCTCAGCCTCCTAAGTGCTGGGATTACAGGCGCACGCCACCATGCCCAGTCTCAATTGCCATCTCAGCGCTCCCCAGGGACGGGGCTAGCAGGGAACCCCTGGGATGGAACCCGGGCCATGCGTCTGCCTAAGCAGGCACTTTAATCCACTGAGCTATCTGGCCGGCCCTTCTCTGACAATTTTAATGTCCATATCCTCTTCCCAGACTTAGCCATTACCTTTACTTTCATCTGTACCTTTCTAATCATGTTTCAAAGCCTTTGTTAAATATTGCAAAATATATAATGAATATTTAAATTTAAAAAAAATTACAGTAAAAAATACATTTGGGATTAATTCCTTTAACTTCACTAGCATAAATCTTTGTTTTATTTTTAAAGAATACAAAATAGTGGGCTGGGGATATAGCTCAGTGGCATAAGCACTGCCTGACAAGTGTAAGGTCATGAGTTCGATCCTCAGTACCACAAAAAAAAAAAAAAAAAAAAAAGAATAGTGATTTTAAAAAACAGCATTAAAAACAATTTCTGGTGGTATTTTCAAAGGAGGAGTTAATGGTTAAAATGGTTTTTTTACACTCTGATTTTTTCTTCATCTTTTGAATTTCTTATAACTTCTGTGTTATTGTTTCGTTTTTCTTTAAACGAATCTTACACATTGAGCAACTAATTTGAAGACAGCACCATGTAATACAGCAACCGTTGTTGAATTCCTATTACTTTAGTAAAATCTTGTATCCTCTTCGCTCCAAACTCATCTACTGCGTTCTTCTTATCACTTATCACCTTCATAAGCGCCACTAAAAGGTGAGATCCCTGACCTGCCATGTGTAACACAGGCTCATAGAAACATCGCAGTGTGTCCATCTATTAACCAGATCTGCCTCCAGGTGACATCTGGCTCACTCCCAACATCAAAGTGGCCATGAAAGGTAAAGCTTTTCAATTCATTCAAGACCTCAAGGCAGCCTCAACTACGCAACGAAAGACACTTACGAAAGAGAACGTCCAGAACTGCCTCAGAAGGTGATAAGATCAATCTGGGAAGTGTGCTGCGGTAAGAAAAAGCATTTTGAGTGACATTAATGCTCGTGTGTCTTTTACTGTAATAAATATTTTTAATTTAGCCATTTGACAGATTTTATCATAACTCACGTATACATAAATAGTATATCTTATTGTTTTCGATGAATCCTTAAATTTATGCAAGTAACATTCTAGACATCCATTAGCACTTTACTTTTTCATTCAACATTGTTTTAAGCCAGTCTTCATTTTTATTTTGCTATTTAGCAGTTTTTATTGTATAAGTATAATTTCTGTTTATATTAATAAATTTAAATACTACACTGAGCAAAATTATGTATGGCCTCTGTCATTCAGTGAAGAAGGCAGGATTCTTAGATGAAATATAACAGATTAAAGTTCTCAAATGGTGGTTTAGTGAGTTCTGTAGGGCTTAGAAGACAAAATTCCTTGGGGCAAGCACAGAAGAGAAACAACAGGACCACTTCCCGGGATTAACAGAATAGGTAGGTTGTCACAAAGTTAAGACATTTTAAATAGTATCTTTACAAACTATATTTTAACAGAAATGACTAAAAGACTATGCAAATTCCAGCTGTAGAATCATGCAAATTTCCATGAAAGTACTCTCCAAACAGGTAATGATGATAGATACACAGATTCTAAAAAGATGATATTCACACATTGAGATTCTACCTTCTGTATCTATGCCTGGGTTCTGCCACTCCAATACCAGCTCTACAGCATGCACCCTCATGAGGGCACCCCCAGTTCTCACTACCTACCACACCAAAACCCAAATTGATTCTCCACCTCTTTTGTGCCTGACTTCTGTTGCCCCAAGCCTGAAAAGATCCTGTCATTTATGGCCTTAAGCCCCTCCTCTCAGAGTTCTCAGCACCTTGATTATACTTAGTGGCACCCTCATCACAAGGGACACATTCTTTGCTGTGATACAAACCCAAACCTTCAAGATATCCATCAGTCAAGTTGCATTCAGTTACATCCCTATTCCAAGTCTTCTATAACAATGAAAGACAAATTTTATATAGGTAACCTACTTTTTTCATAGAGGTAGGACTTTTCTTTCAAGCTACTTAATCCTAGCAATAGTAGTCATGTGAATAAAGTCATAATAGAAGGCATCATGTATGGACTAGTTGCTATGAGCCAGGGTCTATGCAAAGCACTTGACACATGTTATCTCATTTAACTTTTACAATCACTGAAAGGGTAAAAGGCACAAGGGAACTCGGGGAGCTAACTGAGACCCCACAGTGGGCAGGCATTGGAGTCAGATGTCACACCCACTCTGCCTCATCTCATTGCCTGATCACCCAAAACTGCCTTCCATGCTAGTAAGTAGAGGAATATGGTAACACCTTTTATTCATGAGTTCTTCTCTTTGCAAACAATGTGGTTCACAAGCAAAAGCGTTTGGCAGAATTTTGCTTCCCTTTGCAAACTCCACATCAGGTGACAAGCACAACCCCACCTAGCTTCTCCAACAAACGCAACCATGTTCCCCCTAAGTTGTAAAACTTACAAATTAAGTTGGCAAGCGAAGGTACCACAGTATTCCTTTTTGTCTGTAGGAAGATAATAAAAACCAGCCTGTCCATGTGAGAATGGAAAGAAAAAGTCCAGTTTAGAGGATACAAAGAGTGCCTAATCCAGTCCTACTTCAACCTGAGTTCAAACTCCACTTTATTTAGCATTTGCTAAATAAACCTTTCCTACCTTAATTTTGGGTGTTGGGTACTTTGTCTCAGGAAGGAGAGAAAAGTAACCAAGAAAGTCTGATTCACTCCAATGTCTCCAAAGTTGGTCTTGATGCATAACAGGAAATAGACGCTTGCCTTTGTGCAATAAAAGAATATGCGAAGCTGGGTCCTATATCCCAGCCCTTCAATCCCTTCAAGGACTTCAAGCACTTTCTCCACTTTAAACCATGATCTTAATAGCTACAGGCCCATACAGCACAGACATTTTTCTTCTCTCGAAAACAAAGCTTGGGCAGGTGCAGGGACCTGGTTTCGATGCCCAGCAAGCCATGCCAGCTCTGGCCCTGGGGGGCACTGAGACAGTGACTGAGACTGGGCGTGGTGGTGCATGCCTGTAATCCCAGACTTGCAAGGCTGAAAACAGGAGGATCACTACAAGTTTGATCTGTGTAGTGAAACCCTGTAGACCCTGTACTAAAATACATTTTTAAAAAAAGCTTATGGGGGCCCAGGAGATGGCTCAGTGGAATAAGCACTTCCTTGGCAAGTGCAAGGGCCTGAGTTCAATCCCCGGTTCTGCCAAAAAAAAAAAATTAAAAATTGAAAGGAAAAAAAAAAAAGCTCAGAGTAACATCAACAAAATCAGTTTTTCTTTTTCTCCTTAACTGCCTATACTCTTCAAGTGAAAATTTTTCACCTGTTTTTCTGTTTTTGCTTTTTATTTTTTGTTTCTGTCTTTTTGAGACAGGGTCTCACTATGACATTCAGGCTGGCCTTTAGGTTACTATATGGCCCAGGTGGGCCTAAAGTCACAGTGATCCTCCTGTCTCAGTCTCCTGAGTGCTAGGATTACAGGCTTGTACCACCACACCCAGCCAACAAAACATGTGTGATTCACACCTGGAATAATAGTTCTATCCACAGTAGATTTGTTCCCCCTGTTTTTGCTGAGACATAATGAAATAGGAGGCTAAGGCTTGACTTAAACTGGCTGGGAAGGCAGGTGGGACCAGATCCAGAACACATGTATAGAACAATTCCTAGAACCCTGAATGTGGATGTTTCCATAGAACTGAGCAGCTTTCTGACAGTATCTGACCAGTGCACAGTGTCAGTGTGGCCGATATGAAAAAGACATATTTGCTGTAAAGAGCCCCATATCATGACATGTATACTCTATCCTTTAGGGTATACTGCTATTTTTATTTTTATTTTTCCTCCCTTTTAACTTGGTCCAAACTTGCTCTGCAGGGTCCATTTTTTCTTACTCTCCTTTTATTTTTCAACCTCTAATAAATGTGAAACTCTGCCACCACTTTTGCTTGTTTCATTCAACTCTTTTGTGTAGGACAGGAAGGACTGAGGAGTCATCTCAGACTCCAGCACCCCAGATTCCAGTAAACAATCATATTTGTATACCTTTATGGGTTACCTTGTGGTAAACTGATATATGCATATAACACAGGATAACAAAATCAGGAAAATAAATATTTCTATCTGTTTAAAAATTAATCCAATGCATGAGTTGTGAATTTTGGACTCATCTAGTCATTTTCAAATATATCATTAACTATTTTAACCAGAAGTTGCTCTGCTGTGCTATAGAAAATCAGAACTAATTGTGTTTCAATGTCTCTTGTTAAACTTCTTTCCACCTCTCCCCTTTCTCTTGCCCTTTCTCAGCCTCTAATGCCCAGCATTTTGTTCAAGAATCTAGGAGACT
>NW_004524686.1:1744576-1746309 GCF_000260255.1 Octodon degus | reverse complement strand
GAGAGAGAGAGAGAGAGAGAGAGAGAGAGAGAGAGAGAGAGAGAAAGAGAGAGAGATTTTCTTCATCCACTTTTCCACTTACCCAATGATAGGAACCCAGGTCAAATTGATATTGTAAATAATGAATAGTACTGCCATAATCATAAAAGTACAAATTTCTGGTATTTAAATTTTTTTGTATAATGAATTTGTCTCCCTGCAATATGTATGTAGCTATGGAACATTGGCTCATATGGTATTTCAATTTTAAGGGTTTTTGAGGAATCACCATACTGTTTTTCATTACAGTTTCACTCATTTACACTCCCATGAAATGTATATAAGAATTCTCATTTCTCCATATCTTCACTAGCTTTTGTTATTTTTCTGTTTAGTTGGTCATAGCCATTCCAACATAAAATCTCTTTGCAGTTTTGATTTACATTTCTCCAATGATTAGTGAGCTTAAACATTTTATTCATATATGAGTCCATATGTATATCTTTTCTAAGAAGTCTCTGTTTCATTTTTAAGTCCATTTTAATTAGATTATTTGGGAGTTTTATTTTTTGTTTTGCTTTGCTTTACTCTGTTGGTTCTCAACTTTTGAGCTCCTTTTATATTCCAAGTATCTATCTCTTGTCAGATGGATAGTTTTCAAATATTTCCTCATTTTTTTTGTTGCAATTTCATTATTTTCTTTGCTGGGAAGAAGTTTCTAGGCTTGATGCAATCCAATTTTTCCATAATAGAAGACTTTTTTACTTGTCTTGTATACATAACTACTGACATTGATGGACAAATTTTTCCCTCACCTTAATAGACTGTTGGACTTCTTTGGTGCAATCAATCTCTTTCTCCCATAAACTTTCTATTTCTTAAGTTTCTGTGTTTTTTCTGTTGCTACAGTTACCCTTAATTTTCCTCATGAGTTATTTGTTCCTCTGTTTTCCATGATAAATGGTTTATTCCCATGTTCCTATTCTTTCTACTATCTGATAACCCTAAGGAAACATATAAATTCATAGTAATAATTAATCACTTCATGACTATCTGACATTCATATCCTATCTTAACCCAGGCACATCTGAAGCTCAACAGCCCTATGCAATAAAGGTCATTGCATTAACAGTTACTATGATACATGTTCTGTGCTAAGAACCTTATAAATATTTGATGATCTTCAAAATCTTTTGAAATAGAAATAAATTATTTTCATTTTCATTTTACAAGATGACCATGTACTTACACAGGTTAAATGATTTGCCCAAGGCTCCACAAGATAGGAGAACAACAGAATCTGCATAAAGACTTCCTGACCCCAGAATCTGTGATTTTAAATACTATATTATGTTGCATCATATGCAAGTGTTTGGTTAACTATTTTCAAATGTTTAAATTCCAAACTATGTCAAATATAATGTATTGAAATCCAAACTGAATTTCATACATTAATAGTTTTCTTGGATATATATTTTCTTACTAGAAAACCTTAATTCCTAATATTTCATTTGATTAAAATAGATTATTTTCAGTCCTAGCCCAGGGCTGGTGAGTGTGTAGAGAGCTTCCTGCTACCCTGCGCCAGCAGGACCAGTCCCAGCCCAGGTGCAGCGTGGGCCGGACCCTCTCCCACCCCCTCGGGCCGCCCGCCACCAATCCACCTTACCTGCCCCACCCCTCCCGCCGAGCAGGAATTTCTGTAGAGTTCTGGGAACCCCCAGACCCAGTCCTAGCCCAGGTCCGCAGCACAG
>NW_004524686.1:1734720-1736065 GCF_000260255.1 Octodon degus | reverse complement strand
AGACAGAGACAGACAGAAAGTGACATTAAAGTTATGGTTCTAAAATCAGATGGCTTTCACTGAATACTTGCATTCTAATTTGGCCATGGGAGAATTATTTCAACAATCTATTCTCATAGTTCTCATGAGTAAAATAAGAATAATAGCACCACCTATTTGGGAGGATTATTATGGTTTTATGAAGATCTATGGTGACTAGGAAAAAAACTGCCTTACACAGAGTAAATATTCAAGCAGAGTTAAGGAGGTCTCTGTTACCTGCACTTTTATATGTCCACATGTTTTACATCCTCTACCATAAAGTTCATGTCACACATCCATAGCTACTGTCTATGGCCTTATGGTGCACTCTAAGAACCCTGTGGGCCGGGTGAAGCTTTTATGTTGGGATCTGGCTCATGTAAAGACATCATCATGTCTTTCTAATAGCACCTTCAGAGAGGAGGCATGCTAACAAGCCATGACTATTTAATGAAAGAAACACCACCTGGTGTCCTACACACGTGGCTTGGTGCAGAATCATCTATCAGTTTGTGTAGGATGGATGGAAATTGGATTTAACTCTATCATGTATCATTCTCATAACTGACTTAATCAAACCACCTGAATATATTAACAGGATGAAGATCAAAAGGCAAACCCTTAGAAGAAAACAGAACAGTATTTTGTATTTCTATATAGTGTAGTTACTACTTCAAGAAAATTGGATGAAACAGATCCTATCTAGTTGTTTAGAGTTTATTAAAGGTGAACTATATTATAGAAGTGAAACAGAAAGTTTAAGGAAATATATTACCCCTTTACATTCTAATGTAGTGGGCAAGGGTGCTAAAGCAATTCAAATTTACATGATTTTGTACATTCTAAAAATTGGAATAATTGAAGTATTGATATAATTTGTCTGAGTCCTTAGGTAATATCACATAAACAGCACTCACCTCAAAAGCTACCTTGAGAGATTATGGTCAGGCATGGTGGTATACAGATGAATTCTCAGAACTCTGAGAGGCTGAGGCAGAAGGATTCTGTATTTAAGACCAGGCTAGGCAAATGAGAGACTTTGCCTCACAATAAACAGTTTTAAAAAGAGGAGTGTGGACTAAGATGTCGCTCAATATGAGGGTGTTGGGTTGATTTCGGGGGGGGGAGAGAGAGAGAGAGAGAGACAGAGAGACAGAGAGACAAAGAGACAGAGAGAGACAGAGACAGAGACAGACAGAGACAGAGAGAGACAGACAGAGACAGAGAGAGACAGACAGAGACAGAGAGAGAAGAGGGAGGAAAGGAGAGAGAGAAGGAGAGAGGAAGGAAGAGAGGGGGAGATAGGGAGAGATGGAGGGAAGGA
>NW_004524686.1:1730500-1734589 GCF_000260255.1 Octodon degus | reverse complement strand
GAGAGAGAGAGAGAGAGAGAGAGAGAGAGAGAGAGAGAGAGAGAGAGAGAGAGAAATGAGTTTCTTTTCAGAGTATCTTAATGCTATAATAAATTCCTAGTATGTAGATCTATCAGTTTGTTCTATAACTGTGGTAACAATGTGGAGGGTCACAAACCTTAGTGCTACATGCTATGGAGAACCCACCCATCCCTTTCACAGTGTTTACACTCTGTCGCTCATAAAGTGGGGAAGTTTTCAGAGTGGGAGAGAGAGCATAAAAGGAGGAAAGAACAAATTGCCTTTCCATGCCTGCCTTTCCTCCTGTCTTTCCCAGCTAAGGCAGGCACTGGATCTCTGCCTGAGTCCTCACTTCTATTATTGAACCACCCTTGTATCCCAGTCTTGTGACAAAACAAGTGGACCCTGGCAAAGGTGTAAGAGGATGGGAGCGCTAAGTACTTAGGAGGAAAGTTGTTGGATCACTTAGTGTCCAGAATGAAGGCTCAGTGGTAGATCAGAGGCTTATCTAAGGTGGCTTTAGTTCCCACAATAATCTCCATAGTAAAGACAAAGTGTAATTGGAAAGTTTGCTCTCTATACATATTTTAACACCATCCTCTCATCACACTCTTCTTTCATATATAACCTTTAAGTTAGATCATACAGAAATTTCTGGACTATCACTTGTTTATGAGATGTTCATTTATATTGAGGTCAATTTATTCCCACTTCCTAGGACCAAGATAGATCTCACACTTGAAAAACTCTCAACATATATGTAAAGCAAGGGCCAATTTCCATACGGAAAATGAAAGTATGAAGTTAGACCAAGAAGCTGTGGTGGGAATTTGGGATGTAGGAGAAGAGAATTGGACAGGTCATGTATTATTAATAGAAATCATCCCTAATAAAATTCAAGTACACATTTCCAAGGTCAGATTCTAAGGGGATAAAAGTCACTCAGAAAAATATATCATCAGGAGAAAAGTAAAGCATGTACTCCTTAAAATTACCAATTGAAGCTGAAATAAAATCAGAAATGGAAAGAGCTAGTGGTCTTCAAACACTATAAAGCCTAAATTAGCTTTGAGTTTGGAAGAAAGCATGCTACCAGATGCCAGGTTCAACAGAAGTGCCTCTGGCAACAACAGATACACTAACAGAAGCAACCTGCAGCTGAGAAACAAACTGCCAAGTCATTAAAAAGTAGGCACATGACTTTAGCAACAGAAAATTGAAAAGACCAATGTCTGACCACTGGGACCTTGCTGGAACTTGCCACATGAGATTTCCCTTCTTGAGATTCAGAGAGCTGCAAGAAACCACATTTCTCTTTTAGATCCTGTAACTGTAGCAAAATAAATTAAAATGCATATGACCCTTGATACTATCTGTGAAAAATGAAAGCCTAATATTTACTGAACATGCCAAAGTATGACTTTTCTTATAACATTCAAGGAGGATAGGCAACTGTGCAAAAGAATTTGGTGAAATGATCATAATTCATGTCTTCAAATATTTAATAAGCACATTATATGTATATGCTCTGTTCTGGTTTAAACACTAAGAAGACCATGGAAACTATATCCAACTTTGAGAAATAACTCATCTCACCACAATCTGTGATGGTGGAAACTGGATCCACATTTGCATTTGATTTAGAGCACCAGATTTTATTAAAATAGGAAATAAAGTAAGGAAATGTAGAGATTACTGCAGTTGTGGTAATAACTTACTCTCTTCAGACATACAGAGGTAACTGACCAAAGCAGTGATAGATATTTTCTAGGAATTTCAACATAAAAAGGTACAAAGAAAGACATTTCAACTTTCAATATTAAGAAAAGCTTTCTGATCAGGACAATGTTCAAATGGAGGTTAAATAATTGATCTGTGAGAAATATACAGTACTAATAAAGCTTTTGATTGGTATACAAAATTAGATTTAAATCTATTTATCAGAGATAGTATAGATAGTAGTTTTGGAAGACTTACTATCATTGATTCTTTGCATATTAAAGCAATAAATTAACATCTCACAACTTTACAACTATGTTTTTTCATCTACCTTGGGAAGTTTTTAATGATAAAGTTATAAAAAGGTGGATCCATTATAGTCAATATACACATACACCCTTGGAGAGTAGGGTAAGATAGGTCTCTTCAGTTTCTTAAACTCCTTGTGGAGCCTACTATTCAACTTTATTTAAAAGTCATTGGTCAGGGCTAGGCCGACACCTCTGTGGTCTAAGCACCTGCCTGGCAAGCACAAGGACCCAGATTTGATCCCCAGTACCACATGCCATGCCACCATGCAGGCTACCCAAACCGGGCATAGTGGCATATGTCTGTAATCCCAGTGCTAGGGAGGCTGAGACAGGAGAATCACTATGAGTCCAAGCTGAGTCCAAGCTTTGTAGTGAGACCCTGTACCAAATATATTAGTCATAGTGGGCCACAAAGTTTATCTCTGAATAAAAGGGATTGATCCCCAAAGGCAAGCCCAGGCCTTCTTACCCATTAGATACTGCACGGTCATTGTAGGTATATTGCTTTTTTTTTTTTTGAACTGGGGATTGAACTCAGGCCCTTGTGCTTGCCAGGGAAGCACTTATTCTACTGAGCCATCACCCCGGCCCCAGTATACTGCTTTTTTAGATAGAAATACTTCACTGATTGCCATCAATGGCCAATTACCACTGACTAACCATCAAAGAAGTCATGGGTAACTTACATCCAAGTATGCATCATTTGGATGAGTGTCACTTATTTTAGTTGAATATCTTGTCAGCCAGTAGTTATTTTGATTTTCATTATTACAAGGTAGTTTCCTGTAGATTATTACATTGCTTTTCAAATCCACTGAAGTAGCAGTCATTAAAGGATTAATTTAATCAACAGCATTAAGAGAATCTGAAGTTGAGTGGAATTGGTTACTTCTTTTTGTCTTTAAAAAAATAATTTTATTGAGAAACATAGCAATGAGACAGCTTCAAAATAGGTCAGTAGGAGAGTTACAATAATTAAATACATTGCATATTGTTATATTCTTAGTGGTTATTCATAGTACAAGATGTAGACATGATATCCTGTCCAAACACTATTAGTACAAATCTTTCTTCTCATTAAATTAAGAGAAAGTAGCTGTATATCTATTTTGTATACACAGATACAAAATGGTCCTCCCTTTGTATCACCTTTTTTTGTTTAGTTTTGTCAGAGATGGGTATTCTATTGCCATTTAAATATTGTAGGTGCATGAATTCAGCAAAATAATCCAATATAGTACAGTAGTCCCTAACAGTAGTTGGTTATCCATAGGACTGGCAATGTCAGAAGTAGTTGACTTAAGCCTTTTATAGCTCAGCATATTAGTATGACTTTACTTTTTATTATATTTTATTTTCCTATAATTTTATTGAGAAACAAATAGCAATGAGAAAGTTTCAAACCAAATTGGTAGGACGGTTTCAATAATTAACACATTGCATACATTCTTTCTAGTGGTTAATTGCTCTACAAGATGCGGGCATGATATGCTATTTACAAACACTATTAGAACAAATCCCTCTGTTCATTAAGAGGATGCAACTATATATCTATTCTAACCATTTTGAAAACACAGATGCAAAATGGGCATTCATCTGTATCCCCTTTTTTTGTTTAGTTCTGTTATTTGAATATTATAGGTGTGTAAACTCAGGAAAATATTCTAAAAGAGTCTAGTAGTCCATAATAGTATTGCGTCTTCCACTTCACTGGCAATGTCAGAAATTGTTGACCTGAGTCCCCTACAGCTCAACATAACACCATGGCTTTACTTCTTATACTTCATTTTTGTACTATTCTGCTGGATGGTTAAGACCAAGATAAAGCAAGACCTATGCAACAAGAGTTGTAGCTTTTGGGTCTAATAAGGTCAGTGAAATCTCCTCAGGTTTTATCCTGAGATCCTGTACCTCAGATTGTAGTTCTTTTGTGAGTGTCAGCCATGTGGATGAGTCACGGGCATTGCTTGGCCAATGTGCTCTCTGTGAAAGCCTGAGAGAATGTTTTCTTTCCATGTGACTCTCCTTAGGCACAGTCTACATCATGGATCACTTTCCT
>NW_004524686.1:1708958-1724880 GCF_000260255.1 Octodon degus | reverse complement strand
GAGAATTCTTTTCTTATTTCAGAAAATTCGACTCTGAGTTCCTCTATAACTTTCTGCTGTTGCTTATTTACTATCAATGCTAGTAATTCATACATTTGAGCTGAGCTAGTAGAAAAGAATTCTGCTCTGAGTTCCTGTATGACTTTCTGCTGTTGCTTATTTACTATCGACACTATTGATTCATACATTTGAGCTGAGATAGTGTCTTCTGCACTTGTTCTGGGTGGGCATTGGGTTTCCTCCATATGTTTCTGCATTTGATTGTTTATTGCAGATGTTGTTAATTCAGGCATTTCTTTTTCATTTCCAATCTGAGTTCCTCTATACCTTTCTGCAGCTGTTTCTTTATTTCAGAAGCCATTGATTCATTGCTTTCAGCTGTGTGATTCCCAATTTGTTATGTGTTAGTGTCCTCTGCACTTGTTATGGGTGGGCTTGGGTTTGGAGATTGCTTTTGTTCCTTCTCATTGTCATTTTGTGTAGCACTGTCTTGTGACCTTTGTTGTAGAGCTTTGGTGCAGTTATAACCTTAGCATCTACTGAAGTTCAGGTGCAAATTTACAAAGTTTGGATTTATCCAGCTGTGCCTGGCTTGGGTCTGGCTGATGTACTCAGCTCCTTCCTGCTGCTGCACCTGGAAGTGAATCTGTTGTGTCCCTCTGGCAAGATGTTCTGCTTCTGGACTAACTGGGTAGTTCTGTCCCATACTTTCTCTGCAGGGATTGCAGCTGCATGGTTTCATCTCAGTCCTGGATGCCAGGCCTGAGCTGAGTGTGGAGGGAACTAGGTGGAGTAGTGGGGAGAGGCAGCTCTCCCACACAGTCCCTGGGCCTGGGCTAGACCTACATCTGAGGGTCCCTAGAACAGGGCAGAAATTCTCACACGGCAGGCAAGTTGGGGGGGGTGCTGCCAGAATTGGTTACTTCTGCTAGATCTTTTTAGCCTCTTGGAATCAGCCAAAATATCTGTTTTATTCCTCATTTTCATAAGAGTCAGACTGCTTCTTTATCACTAAGGCCTTTAATTAATATTTTTTGACATTGTTGTGGCCTCTTGTTATTAAAGAGATAAAAAGGACATTATAGACATATACAAATGGAGACTTGGAGGTAAAACCTACCTGGTATTAATGGAGTAAAGAATGCTAGTATCACGTGTCTGGTTTATTTCACTGGTCATCACAGTCTCAAGGTGCACCCATCTTCCTACAACTGACTTGTTTATTTTTCTTGATGGCAAAGTAGTTCATTGTGTGCAAATAACTCATTTTCTGTATCTATTCACGTATTGATAGACATACAGGTGGCTTTGGACATTCAGTTTTTATGAATTGTGCTTCTATAAACATGGGTGTGTATGTGTCACTATAATATGTGGTCATTCAGGTCAGTATCTAAAAGGGAAACAGCCTGATCAAGTGGAATTTCTAGTTTTATTTTTTTGAAGAATCTCTATTGTACACCTGAATCCTAAAGCCAAGCACCTAAGTCACTTTTCCTGGAACTTCATCCACTTGAAATTCTCTAAGAGCCTTTCTCCAAAAACCATTTTTTACGGTCCGTCAGATAGTTCAACAGACTAAAGTTCCTGCTTAGGCAGACACCGGGACCTGGGTTCGATACTCAGTGTGCCATGCAGGCCCCACCACCATGGTGGGTGCACTAAGTCTGTAATTCAGCCTGGGTGTGGTGGCACAAGCCTGTTATCTCAGCACTTGGGAGGCTGAACATAGGAGGATCATTACAAGTCTGCTCTGTGTAGTGAGACCCTGTACTAAACACATAAAAAAAATTTTTAAATAAAAAATAAAAACAATTTTCTAGTCTTATTGAAGACATTTTTGTTGTCTTTGTGTGGGAAATAAAGCCTCTACCACAGAACTTGGCATGTAGCAAATGCTTTAATAGTATTTAGTATATGAATTAATTTGAAATGATAACTAAGTTTGTCCTCCTCTGTTGAATAAACTAAGTTTATCCTTCTCTGTGATTCTCTTTTTTGTTTTGTTTTGTTTTTCTTTTTCTTTTTTCTTTTTTTTTTTTTTTTTTTTTTTTTTTTTGTATGAGGGATTAAACTCAGGACCTTGTACTTGCCAGGCAGGTACTTATGCCACTAAACTATATCCCTGGCCCTATCCTTCTGTGATTTAACCTCATTTTTTCCCCTTTTGTATTTAGTGCAGGATCTACAGGGCCTCACTACATAGATCAGACTCATAGTGAACCTCTAGAGTTCAGCCTCCCAAGCCCTGGGAATACAGGTGCGCGCCACCAGGCCCAGTCTCAGCCACCATCTCAGTGAGCCTCGGCCAGTGCACTCTGCCTAAGTAGGAGCTTCTGTCTGCTGGGCTATCTGGACAGCCCTTTTATTCTCATTCTTACATTAAACAAATTTTGTAAAGATAATTATAACATTTTTAAGTCTAGTAAGAAGCTTAATCACATCTAGAACACAGCTTTCCTGGTCTCCCCCTACACCTGAAAAGATACGTATGAGAACAAGACCTATGTGCCTAGACTTGTCCTTTCCAGATTGTCTAAAAGGTTAGAAAAAAAAAGACCAAGAGTTTTACCATCTCTAGTAGAAGACAGTAATCTAATAAAAAAACTAAATTACAAATATGTACATGTCACAGACTCAAAACTAAATAAAAGGAGTACACAGAAACATGAGTGTCCATTAAAAGACTGTTGGAAGGATTCGGAAAGAAAATAGCTAGTTAAGTCCACAGACAGTCCACTATGACTCATTCTGACCCTGTTCTTTGGCTATTTCCCCCTACAATTAGTTGTCTAGTAACCTCACAGGATCTCAATAAAAATAATTCATAAGATTTAGTTCTATCAGACAACCTATCAAGATGAATAATCTCCAATATTTTGAAAGGGTCACATGATAACTCAATATCTAGGATAGACTTTAAAAAAAAAAATTGCCGTATTGTTTCATCTCCAAAGAAAACACTAGAAGACTATCATAACTCTAGAATTCATCCTTCAGACCTATTAATATCAAATCATGAAGTTTGTGTCACTGTCTCGAGTCCAACAAAAATCCCACAACATTCTTTTTCCTTTGGAGGAGTAACCTTTTCTAATCTTGTTCTACACATTTCCATGCTTTATATCAATTTCATACTAAAAATATTTTTCCTATAATTACATCAGATTTCATAACCAAAATCCTTTTGAGAATATTACTACAGTATTTATTTTATAAATTACACTGAAGAGATTATATAAACCCCATAAGACTCTGGTTTCTCTTCAGATCATATAACTCTTCCGTCCCACCACAGTGCACGATGCCTCTTTACATATGGTTGGTGGAAATTTTAATCTGCCTCTATCACTGATTTGAGCAGATTACAGTCTTTTCCTCCCATTTTAAGGGAGAGAAAATTGAAGCTTAGGAAAGTTAAGTGAAATTCTCAAGGTTAACACAGCATACAAATGGGAAAGTAATTCTTGAAAAGTATGTAACTACCTCTTTAACTATGATTACCATGTCCAGTGTCAGGGAAAAAAGGCGTAGAGCAGCAGAGTCTGTCCTAGGGCCCCTTTCATGGTGACCTTGAGCCCATTAGATGACCCAGACTCAGTGCATCATCATACTAAAAGCCCCATTGATTATCTCTTCTTTTTCTTCTTTCTTCTTCTTCTTCGTATTTTAGGGAAGGGTCTACAGGGTGTTCAGGGTCTCATTACTAGATCGGACTCATAGTAATCTGCCTGGGGATTACAGGTGTGCGCCACCACGCCGATTCTCAATCGCTGTCTCAGCGCGCCCTGGGGGCGGGGTCAGCACAGCAGGCCCAGGGATCGAACCCCTGGCCCCTGTGCCTACTTGCAGGAGCCTTAATCCGCTGAGTTATTTGGCAAGCCCGATTATCACTTCTTTGTCATCCAGTTTTTCCTATTAGAAGATATCACTTCTTAGGTCGAACTGGGTCTCTCTTGTATAAAATTGGAAAGATGAAAAAGAAAATTTTTGTGACATTATTATTATTGTTATGGTATCCTTCTTAATTTTTGGATACTTCTGTTTCCCTCCTACCCTAGACCTCTAGCATTTCCTAGGACTCTCATTACCAGAGGCAATTGGTCAGATCCTCCTTCTCTAGAAGAATACCGCATAGTTCCTTTTCTGCCGTTTTTCCCATCACTTCAAAAGGGCAAATAGATACCTACATGAAGCCATTAATGATGTTTATTTGATAAACGGATCTATCTTCCAAAGGCCAAGATAGTCCTCTTGTGACTTTCAAATAGACATCCAACACAAGCTGCAAGGGGAAGTATCTGGAAATAGTCTTGCAAATGACTGCCAACCCCCAAAAGCCCATAAATATTAATTAGATGTACATTGCCAATTCTATCATTCCGGATTTAGATGAACTGTATATTGTTTTAAAATACAAAACTGCATTTTAAAAATGCTTTGGCTCTTATTCTGAAATGCTATCTTAATAGAAAAATAAGGCATCGCTGACAAACACCTACTTTTACTTTCAACCTGTGGGGAAAGCTCTAGTAGGCAGGGGACTGAATACAGCAGAAACTCTCCGGCTGGCCCTGAGAACGTCAAATGGTCCCTTCCTCTGAACTGTTTTCTGCTTTGATCGCATTAAGTTTAGAAGACTCACAGGGGCAACAATATTTCAAAAAGAGTCTGACTGGGTAAATCTGTGCGTTCCTTAGAACTCTGGAACCCGCGAATAGCAGCTTGTGTTGCTGCTAACCTTGTAAGAGGTTTCTGAAGCAGTGTCCAGTGCAGCCCCTGAGGGCATCTGTTTCCAACGCTGAAAATAATCAAAGAGGTCTAAATTCTTAGAACACATTTGTCCTACTATTTTATTAGAAAAACATTTCTACCATAATCAAATTCTTTTTTAATTTAAGAGTAGAGTTGACAAACATTCCTAGGTTGGATTCCTTAAATTCCTAAGTAAGTGATACTTGATATTGGAGAATTTTCAGTGCACATGTGTCAGCATAAGAGGGCCCATTGATGTTGCTGTCTGTTCCTAGGAGCAGAAAAGCCTGTGCAAAATAAAACCTGAAGGGTAGAAGAATTATGAAGCCTTCGAGCTTTTATTTTCCTTACTGAACGCTTCCAGTGACCTCCCTAGCAATAGCGCCGCTTCTGATTATGTAAATCTCCTGTATCTCATCTACAGCCTGGTTTTTAGCATCTTTAGATCGCCTCTGTGGTTCTCCTGAGTTATGTTGCTGACTGTTGAGGTTCACTATCAAAAATGCACGCTCAGACAAATGGTAAAAACAGAACGTCTGAAAAAAAAAAAATGGAGATTTTGTGCCAAGTAGAATCTTCTTTTTCCCAATTAAGAAAAGCTCTGTGAAGAAAGATGGCTGCAATATTATTTTCATAAAAAGATGTCTTTTAAATGAATCAAAGCAAAAGAAGAGAGTGATCTGGAAAGGACGTTACTTGCTAAGCCATTGCACTTAGAAAACTCAGTCGCTTTGTTTCTGAACTGGATGGTAGCTCTGCAGGAGCCCTCCTGTGATTTCTTTCACTGTCTTTATTCAATTTTATATTGTTTTGAAAGTCCAGCCAGAGAGGATATGTAATTGGACACTTTGTGAATGCAGAGGAGCAAAATTGTGCCCAACATTATTAGCTTATCTTAGCTTGAAGAGCAAGGAGAACATTTTATTTCATCTAACTTTTTATGGCAATCAATTAATCCTCTGTTTCAGTGATGGCAACAGAATGCTCTTTTGCATTCTCATGGAAACATTGACATCTAGTGGCTTATAGCATTAGTGCAGAGCAGCTAAAAATGGGGCAAAATCACAAATCTTTGGGTTATTCAGTATACTGTGCTAGCTTTCATTTATAATTGTGGATTATGTATACTTCATAGACACATGGAAAAAAAAGCATACCTAGCCAATAACCTAGCCAATGTCTTTCATACAGCTTGTAGATTCTTAGCTGATTATTTTAGTTGAAGATTTAATTCTTATTATTGGGACTAAAAATTCTGATTGTTCAGAGTTTTACTAATGATAGTAAAAAATAGTAATAATATTGATAGTAAAAAATGCATATTTTAACATAATAATTTAAACATTTTAGTTCATAGATGACTATAGGTCATTTATGATAAAATATAGATATATATTACAAATAGTGGTGAATATAATGCAATATAATATAATACAAATAGTGGCAAATTCTGTATACAATTTCAGTGGGCTCAAAAGACATTCAAATCTCATGCTAGTAAGAAACTTCTGAATTCCTACTGGTGATGGAATGTTGTTATATAGTATTTGCTAGTTTCAAATATTACTTATTTATTAAATCATTTAATGACCTTGAATTTCCTAAGAAGAATTATTAATATAGTAATATATTTAACAGAAAAAGAAGCTTGAAGGTAGAGAGATGAGAATATTTACCCAAAGTTGCATATGTACTATTAGAAAGACATAATGGTCAAATCCAACTGGGTTGACCTAAAGTGCTGTGTTCTGCCATACTGTCTGGAGCCCACAGAGGGCTTTATGGTAGACAAAAATTTGGCGCTCTGGCTTTAGCATGACCTGCATATCAAAGCAACTTCTTCATGCTACCTATTTTCTCCCCTCCATTGCCTAGAATTATATCAAAAAAGACATGAACTATCTAATCAGGAGGCAAGGAGGCAGATAGAAAAAATTATCTTTAAAACCCTTCACAGGGAAATACAGTACAAATACGAATTGCTAGGGCCTTCAAGGTCTGTAATCTTGAGCTGAAAGAGATGAGGAGTTGAAAGATTAATACATTGGTCACAAAAACACTGACCTTGAGTAAGTGATGTCCGTTCTAGAGAAACATACTAGCTCTTTTTTTTGGGGGGGGGGCATCTGGGAGATCTTTAGTCTTTCTCTTGTATACCTCATGTTTCAAAAAGATCCTTAAGGGGGCCAGAGACATGGCTCAGTGGAGTAAGCGCTTTCCTGGTAAGCGCAAGGGCCTGAGTTCAATCCCTGGTTCTGCCAAAAGAAAAAAAAAAAAAAAAAAAGATCTTTAAAAGGAATCTTCCTAGATTAAATTCCTGTGATCATACTGAGAAAGAAGAGATCGAGGGTCTGCTCCCTGGTGTGCGATCCTCCTGTAGGTACAATGCCGTGATATGGGGACGAGAACTCTGGGCTGTCTCCATCCCTGACATCCCATGAATCCAGCACTGGCTCCTCCTACCTACTTCCCTCTCCCATAAGCTTCTGGAAGATTAGGAGAAGAGATTGCTGGACAACAAAGTATTTCTCAGTACCGTTTTCTTCCCAGACCTGAGCATCTTTCCTTTGAAACAGACACACTGGAGAATTTAAAAGAATTCTCTCTGGTGTTTTCCTTCAATGTCCTTCTTTTGAACACTTAAACACACTGGAAAAGTAATTGTCACATGAATGCAACTGGGCTTGTTAACACACAATTTCTGATGCAGCTAAAGAGGAACAGATATGAACATCTATGCACGGCAAAATGTTTTCTCCAGAGTATCCTGATGAATCTAAAAGAAAAGTGCACATGTTTTCCAATTAAAAAAATGCCTATAGAGCCACAGATAGTGCCATATGTCTGAACCTCTTACTTGGAAATGAATGGTCAAAAGCTCTTGCTTAAGAGGAAAATATTACTATTCCTTATGCCTTAGTAGCTTAAATTTCCAAAATCTCATCCCTCCATTTATACAGCCTCTACTATTTTCTTAAAAGTACTTTCATTATTTAATGGTAAGATATAAATTCTGTTATTAATCTAAGCAAAATTATCCTTCTCTACTTTCATTTTGAAAGCATCATATTTTCATTCAAAATGGAGAAGTCGATAAAATCTCAGTTATAATTTTAAGTGACTTTCAATCTTTAGCGATCTCTTCTTCTGGAGCCCTTCAACTTCTTACCACTCACTCCTGAGGGATCGAATCCAAAGGTTTTAAAAATCTGAATAAACTCTATCTACTCCTCAGCTCTTTATTATTTTCTGAGCAATCTGAAATAGTTTCTCAATAAATGTTAAATAATTAATAAAGGTCAGAGAAAAGTCATAATTTCTCTTGCAAGAATGCATTTCCTGGGGCTGGAGAGACGGTTCAGTGGAATAAGCGCTTCCCTGGCAAATGCAAGGGCCTGAGTTCAATCCCTGGTTCCACCAAAAAAAAAAAAAAAAAAAAAAAAAAAAGCATTTTCTTTTTTTAACTACAGGGGAAATGATTAGCATTGTTAAAAGAGAATTCTTTCATTTTCCATGCAGAGCACCGTCACAGTCTCCTGATCTAAGCATCTATATGAAATGATGTAAAAAGGATTCCTTAACTCAGTACTTTGTACAAATAATTGAAAGGATATATTTCTAGGAACTGAAACCTGTAGTTTAATGAGAATGAGATGCAGCTTATAATATATAGACCTTGACTAAAATAATATCAGGTTGATTGTAAAACCCATTACTTCTTCGTTGAGAACAAATGAACTCCCTGACCATCAGGGTTATGGGAGTGAGTTATTTCTGTCTAATGCTCCTTGTAAGTGCCACATTCCTATGGCTTCACAGAGATCAGTCAAGATCTTTCCAATTCAGATGGAAACATTGCTTAGGCATTCATTAAAACAATGGAATAATATTTAATGTTGTATGACTGAAAAATAAATACAATAGGGCTGGCCCAATGACTCAGCGGATTAAAGCACCTGCTTAGGCAGACGCAGGGGCCTGGGGTTTGATCCCAGGGTGCACTGAGATGGCTATTGGGACTGGACATGGTGTTGCACACCTGTAATCCCAGCACTTGGGAGGTTGAAAAACAGGAGGATAACTGTAAGCCCGATCTGTGTAGTGAGACCCTATAGACCCTGTATTAATTACAAAAAAATAAATAAATAAATAACAATATAATTTGCTGAAGGTTCACACTGCCGTTTGTATTTCATTCCATTCTCTCCTAGCAAAAATAAATTCTGTGGCGACAAGGACTCCTTTTTTCCTGTTTACCACTGCAGCGACAGTACCTGGAGCAGCTCATGCAATGCAACCTGCTCAACCAGTAAAGGAAAGTAGAAATGTTGAAGGGATTATAGAAATACTTAGCAAGTAAAAAAATAAGGCTTCAGATTATTGTCTTAGAGGTATCAAAGAAGAGATAGTTTATGCAAGACAAAAAAGCCAGGATGTTTGCAAACTGAACTTAATTCAAGTTCTGCCTAAACTCATAAAGCAAAGCATGCATTTCAGGAAGGCAACTGCTATGAAAATCACTGATATAAGGAACACTCCTGCAGAAAAGGCAACCCTGGCTAGCCATTTACTACTAGCTGTGTAATTTTGTATGTGTGCTTTATCCTTTTGAACTTTAATCTTCTTATTATATAAATTACAAATAAGTTTAAATCTGCCCAGTGGATGTTTACTTTTTCACTGAAAATTTATGTACATTAAAAATTATGCAGGACTGTGGAGATATCGCAGCAATCTAAGTGACTGCCTAGGCAAGCGCAAGGACCCAGGTTTGATCCCTAGTATCACATGCCGTGCTGGCTACGGAAACCGGGTGTGGTGGTGCAAGCCTGTAATTCCAGCACTGGGGAGGCTGAGACAGGAGGATCACTATGAGTTCAAGCTGCATAGTGAGACCCTGTACCAAATACATAAAATTAATAAAATAAATTTTTAAAATTATGCATGTTGCATAATTTGTTTTATGCAACATGTATGCTTCAAAATTCAAACATAGAAACAATATTTAATAAAAAGTAAATCCTCTACCCACCCCGTCATCTGCTCTGAAACTAACCACTGTCCCTTCCGCAGCTTTCCAGAAAAATCTTTTGTTTATTCAAACAAATATAATTTGCATTCACTTTCTCATAACAAATACACTGACCACACATGGTTCTCAAGTTTTTTTCACATTAATGCTTTGAACAAGGCCCTCACATAAGCATTTGCAAACTCACTCACCATTTTGGAAAGCTGTGGGGGATTCTACAGCTGAGAAAATCATTTCTAACTCACTATGGAATGTATAGTAAGTAAAAATCCTCAAGGTATTTTGAAAAGAGAATAATGATGACGGGAAAGTGGTTTACTCAGCTGTCTAAATGCCCAAATATATGATGAAATAATTAAAGGAGTGTAGTCCTAATGCAAAACAGACGACAAAAGGGAAACATAGAAGAAGGATGTAACATGAGAAGTGCCATTTGAGGAATTTTGTTTGGTAAATTCAGCATTTGGGAAAAGTTAAATGAGCTTAGTACTGTATCTCAGATATATTCCAAGTGAACTGAAGGTCTAAGTGCAAAATAATTTAGTCACAAAGAAGCAAGAGTAAACACAAAACACTCATGTGCTTTGAAGCTGTGAACGGGTTTTAAGCATAAAGTCTAAGGAAGAAACCATGAAGAAAGAGTATGATAGGTTTGACCATGTAAGTAGCAGAAATTTCATTATGTCAGAACATTGATAGACAAATTGCAAATAAAAATTTTTGAAGTACATATACCGAACAAATAAGTGGTTAACAACATGCATATTAGAAGAAGCCTCTCGGGTTTGTGTTATTGTGTCTTTCCTTTTTTTGTAACAATCTTCCGTGTTTATGCCTTGTACTCAGAGTAACAACTTCGTTAATTAATTAGTTAGTTAATTAATTAATTTGGTACAGGTTCTCACTACACAGTTCAGACTCATAGTGATTCTCCTGTCTCAGTCTCCCCAGCGTTGGAGGGGATTACAGGTGCGCGCCACCACACCAGGTTCTGGGGCAGGCGTGGCACACCGTACCAGGAATGGAACTCGGATCCTTGTGCTTGCCAGTCAGGTGCTCAGACCGCAAAGCTATCTTCCCACCTCCAAGAACTTCAAAGATATTTGTACACAGTATACTAACTACTATCACTCTCTTATCATTTGGTATGAATTTTTTTTTACTTTTATGTAAAATAAAAAGAAATAATATAAAAATATAAACCACTCCATGTAATTGTAAATCACAATACAAGAATTAGTGATATACTAAAGAAAAGCATGCACAATGGCCAATAAACATTTTAAAGTCATACCCAAGTTGCCAGTATTTCAAGATGGCAAAAATAATGCTAAAAGATGCTCAAACAATGAAGTACATTTTCTCATCTGCAGTGCTGGGGAAGGTAATTAAATACAGAATTCTCAATATTAGTAAATGTCCACTAACGTGGATACTCTCATACAACAACCAGACTGGCCAGGTGACACACACCTGTAATCCCAACACTCAGGAGACTGAGACAGCAAGATTGACATGTGTTTGAGGCCAGCCTGTTCCACATAGACAGACTCTGTCTTGAAAAACAAAACAAAACAAATCACACAATAAACAAACAATTAGACATTATGGCTCATGTATCTTATTTTTTGGGGGATGGACACTGGGGATCAAACTCAGTACCTTGTGCTTGCTAGGCAGGCACTTAAGCCACTGAGGTATCTCCCCAGCCCTCATGTATCTTAAATTTAAGAAATTTTCAGCTGGTATTTCTATTTTTAAGAAGTTATTCTAATGAAATTATCACATGTATATAAAAATTCATTACCAAAAATATGTATGTAACATGGTGACATATTTCAAATAACTTACATGTCAATCAATAATATGTTAGTGCATACAAGTTTTACTAAATTATATATCAATTCAAATGACATTTTACAAGCCTGTAATGACACAAGGTGTTTATCATATAAGTTTAATTTAAAAATCAGATTTTAAATAGTTCATAGACAGTGAAAATTCTACTTTAAACATATTATATATCCATCCTACAAAAAAGAAGTTTTATAGGAACTAAATTCTCTAGATGAAAGTATAATGTTTTGAAAATTTTGTATAGAAAGTATTATTTGTTATAAAAAGCATAAATGTTATTTTTAAAAGTGAAATCAGAGCAAATGTCTATGACCTATATATTTTAAAATTATTATTCAAATGTCCCAGAATTTGTGGCAGTCCTCACTGCTCCTTGGCTAGTGGTTTTTCTTTTAAAAACAACAATAACAACAAAAAAAAACCATTTCTAATCATTTTAGAAAATATCTAAACTCTAAATTTAAGGTCCAAAAAGTATCCCTGGGAAGTCTAACTTTTAGTATTTCTGCTTTGCTTTCAAGCAACTGTTTAGATAAAAAAAGTATGGTATGCACAGGAAGCCCAATTAAGAAGTTGACCACAATTAAAATGCCAGCAAGGGAGACAGTATCAATTAAAGGACCAGGACTGTGCATGACGCTAGCTGTAGGCAACAGTCTTGGAGTTACCCAACCAGCCAGTGGTTGTGTCTCAACCAGCAAGAGCCAGGACACCATTGAGTCAGATTTCACCCTCAGCATGAAAGTAGGAATTAGACTGATGATCTAGCTCAGTAACTCATTCTGGAACAAGTCACATGATTTGATTCTTTTGGTGGTTTTCTGAGAAATACCAAACCAGCTCCACTCTGGGTTTTCAGTATGGATCACTGAGGCTCCACAAAGGCACTAAAACTGAGATCTCCTTTAATTATCAAAAGATATTTATCTTCATGTCAGTAGTAAGGTTATGATGCTTGGAAATCAATTTTACACAAAGTATTTCTTAACTATTATTTCTTGATAGTGTCATATTTAATAAATGATACCAGTGTCTAACAATCCAAAACACACTGTGGTATAGCTTTATCTCTCTCTCTCTCTCTCTCTCTCTCTCTCTCTCTCTCTCTCTCTCTCTCTCTCTCTCTCTTTCATGGTACCAGGGATCAAACTCAGGACCTTGTGCTTGCCAGGCAAGCACTTATTCCACTAAGTTATGTCCCTGGCCTCAATGTGATGTATTTCTGCTTATAATTCAGGACTGATGATACCATAAAGCCGTCTGTTTGAAGTAAGCAGGTTGATATAACAGAAAAGAGAATTAGAAGACCACAATTCTCAAGAGGGAAGAATATGGCAGAACGGTGCAATGATCCTTGCCCCACGGGACTTTGCCTACTGTGTATATGGGCATAAGGATAAGCGTTATGACTGCTTTTAGGAATCAGCTGGAGTGGCTAAGGGATGCAAATAATAGCTCACTAACCATTAGCTCTGAGTGCGACTGTGAGGGCATTTCTGGAAAACAATCACCTTGAGTGAGTAGGCTAAATAAAGAGGACCATCGATAGCAGCAGGCATCATCCAATCAGTTTGAAGGTCCTAAATAGAACAAAAAACAGAAGAAGGAAAAATTCTGTTTTTGAGCTGGGCCATCCATTTTCTCCCACAAGCTCCTGGTTCTTGGGTTCCTGGTTCTCTCAGCACTTTATTTTGTCATATCTTTTATTTATCAATTGAAAAGTATTTTTTAAAAAATACAACAGATGTAAGGTAAACATAAAAGTACACAGACAAATAACACTAGTAGTCACTCAACAAAATACACTGCAGCTATGTTAATTTGACAGTGTTCAATTTATATGTCAAAGTACACAAGGATTACGGTGATCATATGGGGATAGGAAAGGCAGATCTCCAACAAGAACTAATAGCTCTTAATACATACTTTGCCAACCATGGCAACTAAGTATAAAAATGAAAGGAAAATCATACATCCACAATTGTTATGAAAACACTCTCCTCAGTAACTGACAGCTACCTAGAAAAATTCATAATAGAATGGTTAAAATCAGCAGAATCACGTCTCAGGTGGAGCTGATGCCATATGAAAAACCTGCAGAGAACACAGCTCTTCCAGGACTGAAACCAAAAGCCTCCCACCTCTCTCCTGAGGCCTTCCCCCTTAGAGTGGGAGTGACAGCTCCACTCTGGTTCTCAAGCCTTCAGACACAAGTGGATTGTAACATACAATTCTGTTTGTTTATGTGTTTGTTTGCTTGTTTATATTACAGGTTCTGTTTCTTTGAAAAACCCTGACTCATTCAATGAGAATGTCAATTTTGCACTCTGAGAGGAGAGCTACAGTAGAATAGAGGAAAATGTTCAGCTTCTAATAGAGACACGGGGAGTCTAAGGGACATTCCAATTTTCCTTTCTCCACAGCTGCCAAGTTGTAAATCAGAGCCAGGCAGGTAAGGGAAACCCAAACAAAGCTGCTTACATAGTAAAGCTTTAGGCAAACTCATAAAAATACCATATAGCAAATGAATTGGAAAAAAAAAACAATTGCAACATGTATATCTAACAAAGATTTAAAGCTATATTAAATAAAGATTCAACATAAATCAGCAAGAAGACATGATACAACCAATTGCAAAACAATGGATGAAAGATAAAAGCTAACACTTGATAATCATAACCATAAAGGGAGTTTATGAATCTAAATAATCAGGAAAATTAGAATACAATGCGATCAAAATGAACTAGAAAAGACAAACTGTGATAGGGAAAGGGGAAATGAAAGAAAGAAAAAAGGAAAGCGTGTATATATAGATAATTAAGATTTTCTGTAACTAGCTTCCTTTAGTTCCTTAAAAAAAAAGTGTTGTGTTAATATTGTATAGTCAAGATAGCATGCCTATGTCCTCTACTCTAAATAATTACTAGAAGTACAATAATACACAATGTATCAACTATTGTAATTGTCCTAATAAACTGTTTTGAAATGGTTTCAGTATTGTATTTATCTTTTTAAAAAAGTGTCACAGTTTTATTAGATGACTACTGGGATGGGGAAAAGGAGAACAATTTATTTAAGATAATTACTTATAATTCAGGACATTTTGATATACTGATGCTACCATAAAGCAATCTGTTTGAAGTAAGCATGTTGATATAAAAAAAAAGAGAATTAAAAGGCCACAATTCTCAAGAGGGAAGAATATGGCAGAAAGCTACAGTCATCCTTACCCTGAGAGATTTTGCCTACTGTGTATATGGGCTTAAGGATATTGGTTTATTGAAAGGGAAACTTGATGCTTAATTGTTTGATCAATTTTTTATACCCATATATGGTAACCTGAGCAACAACTTTGAAGACAGCAATATGTAATATAAGAAGCATTGTTAAATTCCTATCATCTCATTTTGAAATTCTGAATAAATTTTATTAGTTTCTTGATTCTCTTTAAAATAAAAAAGAAAGCTAGAATAAAGAATGCAATAATTCCATTGTGTTGGTAGAAAATATAAAGCAACTCAAAATGTCCTAAATTGTTGGTGTGGAAATATCACTGAAAAATATTTGGCAATAGCTACCAAAAGCAAGGCCATGCTTATCCTTTAACCCCACTATTTCACTCCTAGGTATAAATATGTTGAGTATTTTTTTATTCTTTCAATAGAGATTATACAGTTCAGACTTGTAGTGATCCTCCTGTCTCAGCCTCTCCATCTCTGGGATTACAGGTATGCACCACCATGCCTGGTTCCCATGGCCAGCACGGCTTGCGGTATCGGGGATGGAACTTGGGTCCTTGAGCTTGCCAGTCGGGTACTTAGACAGCCGAGCTATCTCCCCAACTCCTAGGTATAAAATGTGTGACAAAAGACATGTACCAAAGTGCTCATGGCAGAAATATACACAGTAAGAAGCTACCTGAGTGTAACAATAGACTAGATAAATAATGGTAGTTATATAAAGAATACTATTTAGCAGGGAGATTGAAATACAACTACACACTGCACAGACATAAGTCACAAATAAAGTGAAGAACAAAAGAAGCTAGATTCCAAAGAGTGTACAAATTATGACTTTATTAATGACATTTTTCAAAAATAGTCAAAAATCAGTCTAAGCTTTCACACAAATCTGGAGAATTGCCCTTGGAGGCTTGGCAAATGTAAGGCACCAAAGAACCCTTGGGAGATTTAGGTGGTATTTCTGTTTCTAAACTGAGTGCGGGTCACATGGGTTTGTTTCCATGAGCAAATTTATTCTGCTATACAAGTTTGCTTT
>NW_004524686.1:1699384-1708842 GCF_000260255.1 Octodon degus | reverse complement strand
TACAAACACTATTAGAACAAATCCCTCTATTCATTAAGAGAATGTAACTATATATCTATCCTAACCATTTTGAATACACAGATACAAAATGGACATTAATCTGTATCCTCTTTTTTTGTTAAGTTCCATTATTTGAATCTTATAGGTGTGTTAAGTCAGCAAACTATTGTAAAAGAGTCCAGTAGACCATAATAGTATTGGGTCTTCCACTTCACTGGCAATGTCAGAAATTGTTGACCTGAGTCCCCTATAGCTCAACATAACAGCATGGTTTTACTGCCTATAATTCATTTTTATACTTTTCTGCTGGGTGGTTAAGACCAAGATAAAGCAAGACCTACGCAACAAGAGTTGTAGCTCTTGGATCTGACAAGGACAGTCAAATCCCCTCGGGATTATCCTGAGATCCGGTACCTCAGATTGTAGATCGTTTGTCAGTGTCAGCCATGTGGATGAGTCACGGCCATTGCTTGGCCAATGTGCTCTCTGTGAAAACCTGAGAGCACGTTTTCTCTCCATGTGACTCTCTTTAGGCACACTCTACATCATGGATCACTTTCCTCTTTGGCCCCATAATCTCCTTGATCAGAAAATTTGGGACACAACTGAGTTACATGTCATTACAGTACAAGTTCTCATATGTCCTGAGTCTTAATTGATGTTGGAAGGCTAGGGCCAAAATGTTGGCTTTCCTTATGGCCCTCCTTTTTCTCTAATTTTTGGTTTGCAAACTTAGGTTGTATATGTACACCTAACAATAAGCTTTTCTTCTACAGGGTGTACATATATTTTAATTAAAGTCATTTATCAAAATGCATATGTATATTTGGTGAGAAATCTCTAATAGCTCGCCTAAGACAACCACCTTAGACTGAGAGCAAATTCAAAACCTCAGTGTGTATTCAATTTACCATTTATTCATAGAGATGAATTTCTACATTTTTGTCTTCAAAATTGCTATGCAAGTATTAATTAGACACGTACCTATTACACTAGTTGAGCATATTCAAGTAGAAGATATATCCATTTTCACATCAAAACAATGTATTTGAGATAATAAGATAAGAGACAAAATAATTATCAAAGAGTTTGAAATGAAAAGCTAAGCTCCTTTGTATGTTATTTTATGCATTATTTTTGATTTATTAGTATGTGGGTGTAGCATACATTTAGATTCCCTGTGGGAACTTGGTACATGTGCATAACACAACTTAATACCTTTTTCTCGTCCCTCTTCTCCTGTCCACACATGTTGATGTTCTCTCTTTTTGTACATGTTTGCATAATGTTTACCTTCCTTATGTGGAGTAGGTTCAAGTACATACCGCTTCCCAACTGTATTTCTCCCTCTCTCCTTTCCCTCCTGCTCTTTCTGAATATTTACCTATTCTTTTAATTTTGTGCAATCTTGAATTTTGGTAGTTTTCAAAGGATTCAGTTTAGAAATTTAGGTACCAAAATATGCTTTGAGTATCATAGTTCCTCCAAAGATGACCATGTTACTTGAAAGATAGTAAGACTGGATCCTGAAAATCATGAAAGCTAGAGCAGCATAGAACACAAAAATGCCAATCACAGAGAACCTTTCTTCTCAAACCTCCCATAAAATAAAAAGAAAGGAAAGTTCACCTGTGATTCTATTAAAGCCTTCTCTAACACAGTCAACTCCTGGACCACCCACATGTCAGCGACCTCACAATGGTTTTTTTGTGAGCCCCATAAAGGACTAACAAAATGCAGACTCTTATGGCTTGGGCTGTTCCCTTCACGTCACAGACTATTCCTCCCTCCAGATTCACCATGGTCATATTCCACTGCCATTCTAGCCAATGCCATATGCTCTGGCTTGGAATTTAATCACTTGGCTAGTTGATTGATTGAACCTGTTTTCAACATGATCTTGTGTCTTTGCCTACCTCCTGGTGCCCACCCAGATATTTCACTTCAGTGGTCTACAGCATGGCTTTTCTGAATATCAGTTTTGGCTTCAAATTTCACCAAAGAATATTATACTTCATTTTCAAAATTATTAGAATAAAACATAGATACAGTAGATTAGAAAATTCCAAGTATACAGATTAAAATGTTTTCACAAACACTCAATGACCACCATCTAGATCAAGAAATAGCTTTGAAATCCATCTGTGACCCCTCCTCCCACCTTTCCTCAAAGTGACTGCCATTTATAATCTTAGCCCTGTAAGAAAATATTTTGTCAACTTTTAAATTTATATCAATAGGATCACAACCACATTTCATTTGTCTCTAGTCTCCTGTTCAACCTTATATTAGGGAGAATCATCACATTACACATATTTCTAAAAATTCTAACGTGCCTGTTATAATTCATTATAGTGATATACCAATATATATTCCTTTATACTTCTACTGTTGCTGGAATGCACTAGGGTTCAATTTCTGGGACACACACGTGGGTTTAGGTATTAGATGCTTTCAATTATTTTTCCGAAGTAGTTATAACAATTTGTATTTCGTTAGCTATGAAAGAGACTTCTGAAAAGAGAGCAGAGCTAAAAAAAAAATGGCAACAGTTTTCTAAATAAGGTGAAAATAGATTGAAGGTAGGATAGCAGGATGGAAAAAGGGAGATCTATTATGTACACTTCCTAAGATGAATAGAAGCATTATGTGTATCTAAAATGTACCAATAAAATAAAAAAGAGACTTCTGATCACTTCACATCATCATCAATAGTTGATATTTTTTCTTTTACATTTTTCTAAGAGATTATTGACATCACATTGCAGTTAATTTTTATCCAAAAATCTATTTTGTTAATTTTCAATTTTATTTTGAAAAGTAAAAGCAAAAAATCAGAAACAAAGAAAGTAACAGGGCAACATACAACGGTACATATTTTACAGATTTTCAAACCAAGAATAGCTGATTAACAATGGTTATTTATCTATTTTATAGATAAAATATATTATCAATTTTCTCATCAAACCTGTTGCTCGGATTAGCAGATATAGTTATATAAGACTGGACATATGGTTGGATATTGCTTTCAAGAAACCTTAAACTTTTGTTCCTGTATCTTTTTTATTTTTAAGCTTTTTTAAAAAACTTTGTTTTAAAGAAGGTATAGTACTAATTTATATGACATTAGAAACAAGTATCCTCTAGTTTAAAGTACCAACTCAAAACCTTTCCCTAAGGTGTAGTCTACTCCCCTTCCTTAACTGATACAAGTTCTCAATATAATCTGGTTAAGAATCCCTAGTCACATGTATGTATGGCAAATATCTTCTGTATGACCCAGTCTTTGTTTCCTTGATGGAGCATTTTTCTAAATGGAATTTTTTTTTGCGGGGGAAAGGTCTACAGGGTGTTCAGGTCTCACTACTAGATCAGACTCATACTGATCTGCCTGTTTACAGCCTCCCAAGAGCTGGGATTGCAGGTGTAGCCACCGCACCTAGTCTCAATTGCCCTCTCACTATGCCCTGGGGGTGGGACTAGCACAGCAGACCCAGGGATCAAACCCCTGGCTCCTGCACCTGCTTGCGGACAGACGCTTTAATCCACTGAGCTATTTGGCCAGCCCTAGATGGAAATTCTTAATGTGTCCATTCAATTTGTCATTTTTATTATGGCTAATGTGTTTTGTATCTGCTGCTACAGATTACATATGACATGTCCCTCAAAGCTCATGTGTTGGGAGTTTGCTCTCTCATGCAGCAATGTTCAGAGAAAGAGCTCTGCGGGAGTGCTTATGTCTTGAGCTCTCTAACTTTGGATCTATCTACTGAGTCAAGGATTAATGGACTTACAAGGAGATGGGAGGAATGCGATGGAGGAGGTCACTAGTGGCCATGCAGCCTTGAAAAGTATATTTGGGTACATTGGAATTTTCCAGGTATTTTATCAAGGAGGAAAAGCTGGCCAACACAGTGCACATATTTGCCCATTGTAATCTCTAATATATTTTTGTATTTACTTAAAATAACAGTATTAAACTTTCATATTTAAATCTACTATATATGCTAATATTTTAAAATTTTATTTCAAAGAATAAGAGCAAAAACAAAGACAGACACAGTAACATATAACGATACATATGGTACAGAACTTCAAACCAAGAACAGAGGACTGGGGAGATAAGGTCCTGAGTTTGATCCCAGGTACCATGCACCATGCCGCCCTGGAACTGGGTGTAATGGTGCACACCTGTAGTCCCAGTGTTAGGGAGGCTGAGACAGGAGGATTACTATAAGTCTGAGAAACAGAAAATTAACAATGGTTGTAATATTATGTATTTTTATCACCAAACCTGTTGCTCAGATTATGAAGTCGCAGGTCAATATTCATTTCTCTCAAAGGAATGTCTACTTTCTAACACAGTACTACATTTCTTAGAAATCCAGTACTGATGTGTGTTAGCCTGTTTCTCAGTCTTCTGCTTTTCTGGACATGGATTTATTTATTTACTATAACATTGCCATCAGGTATTATTAGTCCACTAATACTCTTCTTCATGAATCAGCCTCATGATTTGACTCTTTTTGATGTTTACCTCTTCCTAACACATTATATAATCAATTTTTATAGACATATGCTAGGATTGTTATATATTGTCTCAGATGAATTACACCAATTCAGTTATAGATGTTGAACCTGTCCTGAATTTCTCAGACACTACCCTTTTAGTGATGGTGTTTTATTTATTGCTGAATTCCAATTTTAATATGTACATTTAAAAATGTACATCAGTGTTCATAAACAAGACAGACCTAGTTTTCTTTCCTTGTATGATTTTCTTCATTTTTGTAGTCAGTTTCTTGAGCAATATTTGTTTTCTGAAATTTGTTGAAGAATTAATCTTCTCCAGATTAAAGCACCTGCAAGCAGGCGCAGGGGCTGGGAGTTCAATCTCTGGACCTGCTGTGCTGGCCCCGCCCCCAGGGTGCACTGAGACAGCAATTGAGACTGGGCGTGGTGGCACGCACCTGTAGTCCTAGCACTTGGAAGGCTGAAAACAGGAGGATCACTATGAGTCCCATGTATTAGTGAGACCCTGAGCACCCTGTAGACCTTTCCCTAAAAAATACAGAAAAAAAGAAGAATTAATCTTCTACTGCTATATAAATCTTTATCTAGTATGTAAATATTGAGTAGAAAAATTAGTGAGGCTATATCTGTTTGGAATTTTCTTGTACAAAAACTACTTTTATGGACAGAGGTCTGTTTAAGTTACCTGACTTTTTCCTTAATTAACATTGGTAGGTAATAACTTTCTATGAATTTGTCTATTTAATCTGTACAATCAAATTTATTGAAATATATACATCCACAATATTTCCTTGGTAATATCTTCGAAACTTGTCTAAAATCTTACGCACTTTGTCTTTTCAAAAAGTCAACATTTGACCTTACTGATTTGTTCTGTTTTAATTACTGTTACTGTATCTTTTTTTGTCTTTGTTGGATTTAATTTGCTTTTGTTTTGCTAGTAATTGAAAGTGAAACTTTAGATTACTGAATTCAACTCTTTTTCTAATATAATCAGTTTATACTTCAAATGTCTATTTGATCATTGATTTAAAATTATATCATTAATTTTAGTATATTCCGATATTTATCAAGCTGAAAAAATTGTAAGGACATTCATAAATATTTTCATAATTGTTTTGAAAAATATGGTTTAATTTCTGAATGTCTGAGTGATCTTCATATATTTTTCTGTTGCTTTTCTCTAGCATAAGTCCATTGTTGAGATTTACTGTACTTTGTATGATAGCCAATAACATCATAAAAATATTGTGGAAGATATTTTGTATGCTCTTACAAAGAATGTGTATTTCACTGTTATTAAATAGATTTTTCTATAAATGTCAGCTAAGACAAGTGGTTAGTACTTGCTGTTCAACTATTATACGATCTTTTTGATTGCTTATTTTTCTATTACTCACAGAGAAATGTTCACAGACTCAGTGGTCTTTGCAGATTAGTCAATATTTGGTCATTCTTTTTTTTCCATAATTTTATTGAGAAACAAATAGCAATGATACAGTTTCAAACCAAATTGGTAGGACAGTTTCAATAATTAACACATGGCATACATTCTTCCTAGTGGTTATTTGCTGTACAAGATGCAGACATGATATCCTATTTACAGACACTATTAGAACAAATCCCTCTATTCATTAAGAGAATGTAACTATATATCTATCCTAACCATTTTGAATACACAGATACAAAATGGACATTAATCTGTATTCCCTTTTTTGTTAAGTTCTGTTATTTGAATATTATAAGTGTGTTAACTCCCAAAATATTCTAAAAGAGTCCAGTAGTCCATAATACCATTGGGTCTTCCACTTGACTGGCAATGTCAGAAATTGCTGACCTGAGTCCCCTATAGCTCAATATTTGATCCTTCTATTAGGCATTAAATATATATTTGAAACTTTCTAATTGGGCATATAAACTGTAATATCTTTACTATTATGTAATGTCCTTTCTTATCTCTGGTGATTGTCTTCATTTTAAGATTTACTGTGTAACTCTAGTTATGGTGATTATTTCTTGTACAGGATATGACCAATTCTTCCATTTTTAACCTATCTATGCTGCAATAAACTGAATGCTTCTCCCCACAAAATTTGCACATGGACATTCTAACTCCCCATGGGATGGTCTTAGGAGGCAGGTCTTATGGGGGTTATGCCGTCAAGACCCTAATGATTAGGATTAATGTTATTATAAAAAGGCCCTAGAGCCAGACACAGTGACATAACTGTGTAATGCCAGCTATTTTGGAGGCAGAGGCAGGAAGATAGCAAGCTGAAAGACAGCCTGGACTACTTAGTGAAACTCTGCCTCAAAATTTAAAAAATAAATTAAAATGTTAGGGATATAGTGTAGTGGTACAGCACGTGCTTATTATGTGTAGAGAACTTGCCCATTATGTATAAGCCCAGGGTTCAACCCCCCATACACAAAACCAAAATAAAATCTGAAAAAATCCAAAAATCAAATAAAAACAAAACACAAAAACCTACGATGTATAAGCCAGAGAAGGTTTTCACCAGGCACTAAGTCTAATGATGTTTTGATCCTAACTTCTTGATTTCCAAACTACAAGAAATAATAATGTGGACTGAAATACTATGTCTTCATATGTAACATAGGTTACTTATACATACTGCATAGTTGGAGAACTGGGCCCTATGTGTTTAAACAAATGAAAACCTTTGTCTGTTCCTTGTACTTCCAGTTGTTTAGACTTAATTATTCGAGTGATTTGGTTTAAATCTGTCATCATTTTATCATTATTCATTGCTTTTAGAGTCCTGTATTATTTGGAGATTTTTTGTCTCACTTATTTTTCTCTTGTTGCTGGGAAAAATACCTACCACCCAATTTCGAGGAAGGAAAGGTTTATTTAGCTCAGTGACTGTGGAAGTTTCAGTCCATACTCAGCTGGCTACAAGGTCAAGTGGCACATGGCAGCAAGCAGCCTTTCATGGCGGAGGCAAAGAGCAGGGAGCAGCTAGCTGGCCTCTCTCCTCTCCTAACACTGTAATGCAAATTACCAGCCCCAGGGTGGGTGCAGCATCCACACCCACAGTAATCAATCACACACTCCAAAAGCTGCCCCATGACTGCATGAGGCTTTGGGGGACACCTAGACACAAACCATAACATTGTTCCTTTCCTGTCATTTTTTGAATCAGTAATTTTTAATAATTTTATTTATTCTCACTATTAACTTATTCATGTTCCTATTTTGTTTGTGGCTGTTCTAGTGTTTACAATGCATTTTTTATGTATCACAATGTTTTCTCTTTCTTTTTCTTTTTTTTTTTTTCTTTTCTTTTTTGTACTGGGAATCAAACTCAGGCCCTTGCACTTGCTGGGAAGGTGCTATGCTGCTGAGCTGTATCTCTGGCCCCCATGTTTTCAAGTATTGTACCACTTTATAAATAATGCAAAATATTATAATCTTATACTTCCTTTTCCCCCTGCAATCCTATGTGTTGTTGTCATAGGTTTTACTTCCACTACTTGTACGACTCCGGAATTCAGTGTTACTATTTTTGCTTAAATGTCTTTATTTAAAAAATTAAAATATTCTGATTTCTATCCCCTTTTCCATTTTCTATAGTTTTTTTCTTCAAAATCCCCATCTGGTGTTGCTTTACTTCTCCTTGAAGGGTTTATGTTAGTATTTTTTACATAATGCAGGTTTTCTGCTAGCAAATTCTCTCTACATAGATTTGAATGGAAATAATATTTTACCTTTAGAGTTGAGCTATATATTTTAATGATTACTGAATTCCAGGGAGAAAGATTTTAACTTTAAATACTTTGAACATTTCCACCTCTGATCTTGTATGTTGTGCCATTTCCAGTGAGAAGTCGGCTAGAGAGCTACACTTGGCTCTGTGTGGGTTTTGTATCTTCAGCTACCTTCAGAACTCTCTCCTGGTCTTTGGCTCTAAGTAGCTTGCTTGTAGTATCTATCTAGAGATGTATACACTGTAGTCAGGGTGGAGTACTCACCAATTCATTGTTCTGTTGTTTGTTATTATTTGTTAAATGATTTATGTTAACAATGTAGATCAGTGGTTTATTAATTTTGGAAAATTCCAGCCACTATATATAGGTAAGTTCACTGAACTTTTGAAATTCCAACTATTGACTACTTTGGATCATGGTAGATGGACTGCAATTCTTGAATGACTTCTGAAATTCCAACTATTGACTACTTTGGATCATGGTAGATGGACTGCAATTCTTGAATGACTTCTGAAATTCCAACTATTGACTACTTTGGATCATGGTAGATGGACCGCAATTTTTTAATGCTAGTTTTTTTTTTATATCTGTGTGTTTTTTATCAAGCAGTTTCTGCCGAGCAACATTCATGCTCAATTGTATCCAGGCTGCTGATCAACTTGCTGGGCATGAATCTTTACCTCTGCTTCCTTATTTTTACTTATCTTTGAAAAATATTTTCACCTCTGTAATTAAAGTCCCTGTTCCTTTACATTATTTACATTTTTCACTGGTCACAAGTACAGTAATTTATTTTATTTTATTGCATTGCATTGCATTAACTGCTCTTTTCCATAGACCAGCAGAAATCCACAGTACAGTTGTCCAAACTATCTTGCTTACGTGCATAGATATATCTCTTTCCCCACTCTCCTGTCCTTCTCCTCAACTCAGTAATTCCTTCCTTTGAATAGGTTCATTATCTTTTCCCAGTATCTATTGTGCTCTTCAGATTTTATTTTCTCTTTCAGGTTATCACACTAAGGAGACAATACAATGTTTGCACATGTGGGTCTGATTTATTTCACTTAAGAGTATGGTCTCTAGTTGCATTCAATTTTCAATAAAAAACCTCAAAATTATCCTGTTTGATACCTGAATAATACTCCATTGTGTAAAAATACCACATCTTTATCCAAGCACAGTAATTTTAA
>NW_004524686.1:1677080-1699284 GCF_000260255.1 Octodon degus | reverse complement strand
TTTTTTTTTTTTTTTTTTTTTTTTTTTTTTTTTTTTTTTTTTTTTTTTGAGACAGGGTCTCACTATGTAGCTCTTTATGTAGCGAAAGTTGGCCTCAAATTTACAATGCTCCTCCTGCCTCAGCCTCCCAAATGCTTGGATTAAGATGTACACTACTATGTCTGGCAATTTTTTTCCATAATTTTATTAAGAAACAAATAGCAATGAGACAGTTCAAATCCGATTAGTAGGACAGTTTCAATAATTAATACATTGCATATTGTTGTCTTAGTTGTTATTCATTGTACAAGATGCAGACATGATATCCTGTTTACAAACACTATTAGAACAAATCTTTCTATTCATTGAATTAAGAGAATGTAGCTGTATATCTATCCTAACTATTTTGAATATACAGATACAAAATGGTTGTTCACTTGTATCTCCCTTTTTTGGTTAGTTTTGTCATTTAAATATTATAGGTGTGTGAATTCAGTAAAATATTCCAAAATAGTCCAGTAGTCCATAATAGTAGTGGGTTTTCCATAAGACTGGCAATGTCAGAAATTGTTGACTTGAGCCTTTGACAGCTCAGCATATTGATATGGCTTTACTTTTTATACTTCATTTCTATACTTTTCTGCTGGATGGTTAAGACCAAGATAAAGCAAGACCTATGTAACAAGAAATGTAGCTTTTGACTGATAAGGTCAGTCAAATTGCCTCCAGATTTATCCTGAAACCGGGTACCTCAGATTGTAGATACTTTGTTAGTGTCAGCCATGTGGATGAGTCATGGCCATTGCTTGACCAATTTGGTCTCTGTAAAAGCCTGAGAAAATGTTTTCTCTCCATGTGACTCTTTAGGCACACTCTACATCATTGATCACTTTCGTCTGTGGTCTCATAATCCCCTTGATCATAAAATCTGGGACACAACTGAGTTATATGATGTTACAGTACACATTCTCCTATGTCCTGAGTCTTCACTGACCTTGAAAAGCTAAGGCCAAAATGTTGGCTGTCCTTGTAGCCTTCCTTTTTCTCTAATTTTTGGTCTGCAAACTTAGGTTGTTAACTCTCCAGAAGAGAAGCTTATTGTTATTACCCTACAACCTAGACTGTTGAGCTTAACCTCACTATCTGTCTGAGTATCAAACATCTTAGGCATAACATGGAACAGGTATTTTTCATCAAGTATTGATATGTTAAACTGTAAGTCCACAGCATGCATGAGTTTGGTAGGGATATCTGGCAATTTTAAACTCCTGCCTGATTATTCTAATATTTTGATCATCTGCATATATAATTAGGTAATTTACTTTATCTTCTTATACAAAGAATATTTATTTGTGTGTATGTGATTCATTTTTTGATTGAATGTTGACAACCCACAGCAAAGAGCAAGAGAGTTTAAAGTTAATGGTATTTATTCCCAGAATTGATGTCTTCTCTTGAAAGTGATTGATAGTGGCAAAGTGTGGTTCAGTATACTCAGTAATTGATTTAGATTTGGCTGAGATGTGGCTGTCATCACCCTCAAAGCACTGCAGGGCTGTGAGTGCCTTTATTCTTGGGCTATCTTTGCCTCCTTAGTGTGGGGCCAGGACTGTGGGGGAATGTACAGTGTACAGTGTGTACAGGTCCAGCAATCCCTGAAGGCCTGCAGCACTAGAGGAGTCTCTCTGCCCTTTGCACCCTGGGGTGGGGGGAGGTGGGCTTGCTGCTGCTGCTTGGTGCTGGTTTCAGAGTGAAGGTGCGGAAGCTCGTGGTTCTCCTGGCCAAAGGCAAAACATCTCCATATGAACTTGTAGGGATGAAGCATCTCCAATAGTCCTTGCTTGTGTCCTTTCCATAGCAACCAAGTTCTGGTCTAGATTGATGCTATATCTTGAGCAGGAGACAGCTTTCTGATCTTCTGCCAGATGTCCTATTCCGCTACTTGTCCAAGAGATGTCCCAACTCATATTTCAGTATCTCTGACACACGCATATTGCCTGTCTCCTACTTTGTTTCAGGACATTTGTATTCCACACAGGAGAAGGGTCTGTGGAACATGGTTGCGATTTTGGAGGTACTTGGCCACCCCTCCTATCTGCCCCTGGACAGGTCAGTGTGGATCCAGGTGTGAGTGCAGAGCTCTCCATATCTGCACCTCACACCCAACTTCTCCGAGCACCTAGTAGAAGTTTAGAGAAGAGAGTTTGTGAGTCAGGCAAAAACTCTCCATGTATATGGGGCTCTCGGCTTTTCTAAGCTGCAATCTTAGCCCACATTTGGCCTTTAGGAGGCATTTACAAGTTTAGCTGCCTCTTTCCTTGCATGCCTCTAAAAAACTGCTTATTCTTCTCACCCTCTGTCAGAAAGGTTATGTCAGCTCTCTCCTGGCAAGAGATCTGTTACTTTTCAGAAAGTAAAGATTGTGTGGATTGTTGGGCTTCTTCTCATTGTTTGGGTAGGTGCAACATTCTTTTCCAGATCTTGGCATTATAAGAGGAAGCTTAGATTTCACCTTCTAGAATTTTGACTGAGATTTAAATTTACAGGTCAATTTAAAAAATAATTTAAAAGGTCTTACCATAGAAGACCTTCAATGCCATATAATTTATTGTAAAACATTTTGAGTGATTAATTCATGAGTAATCATTAGTATAATTATACTAAATAATATTGTGAGGAGGTGCATGGGACAGTGATGGAGAAAAGTTACCTTCCTGAAGTATAGATCTCCTCAGGGGTGACAAAATAACAGTGTGAAGTAGGTGGCAAATGCAGAGGAGAAATAATGACACCGTCTTTCTTCTCATTTTAGCGAGCATACTAACATCTGTTCTAAGTGAAATAACTACTGGTCAATGACAGATATTAGACTCTAAACCTAGTTATACTGATCCCAGTGTTCAGGAGTCTTTCCACTCTATATTACACACATTAGTGTACTGTGAAAAGATTCTTGGTCGGTCTGTCTATCTGTCTGCTTGCCTGTCTCTCTCTCTCTCTCTCTCTCTCTCTCTCTCTCTCTCTCTCTCTGAAACACAATTACACAAAATTTTCAGAATGCCAACCATGCCAGTACCAAATTCTAATCCTGTAGTCTTTTTCCCAGTACCCTAATTTTATTTTCCCCTGGATACTCACGCTGGACACTCCCACCCAGATTCCTGTATCCTCTCGCCTATCTTTATCAGCAACTCCATCACTCCTACCACCTTCTTAGCTTCTTGTACACTCTTGATGTAGCACCCTTTGGGATGTCACCATTAATTTGTTTTTCCTTAGAATTAGCAAAATGCCTTTAAAATTAAATAATCAGATAGATAGTCCTCTTCCTTTCTATCCAATTACACTGAAATTAAAAACTAAGTATGGCTATCAACTTAACTAGCCTGCCTTCCTGTAATGTAAGTGAACATAGCTAGTGTCACTCAGGACTTTCAATGCATGAGACAGAAATTAGAATTCAAGTACAAGAGAGAAAAGGACATCAGAACTCACCAAATCAGTTACCCAATAGAAGGACACATCTTCTGGCAAAAGGTGGATAGTGTTAAATGCAGTAAAATAAAGTAGCTATTATCTGGATGTGTACCCAGAGGGGCTGCTTTATTTCAATGTAACAACCGACTGTGTTTCTACTCTTCATTTCTTTTTATGACTTCAGAGGGACTTCTTAAATGAAGCAAATAATTCATCAAACTTGACAGTATAGAATTTTAGTAATTTGTCAAAAAGTACATTATGGATAAAATTTCAATCATGTTGACTCTAAACAAAGTCTAGCAACACTTGGCCTGCATGTTACATATGACCTATTTAGTTTGTTTTTATCAATAAAGTTACGTTGGGACCTCATCTCTCTATTCCATCTTCCATGTGTATTCATAAGGGCATTTTAAACTGAAGATCAAATTTGATCTTTTATTACTGCTTAAAACTTTTCAGAATCTTCCTACAGCCTGTTCCAACATCCTTTAGAAGGCGCAGAAGGCCCTTACAGCCCAGCCTCTGTTTATCTCTGTAGACTCCACATTTTTCCCAGCTTTCCTTCTACTCTCGTATTCCACTCATGGTATGTTCTTCTGCCTCTAGAACTCTACATATATTCTTTTCTTTGGCTTCCATTAGCTCATGCTTTGTTCTTTTCATGGTCCCTTAATCGTTGACTGATTGTGTTAACTTGAAATGCTCATCTAAACTGGATCAGCAGAGTTCTGGATGTGGCTGGGGAATTTGCTGACGATTTGACAAAACTTAAGGAGTGTGAGTGGCACCAACCAATGGGCTTGTTGCATACATAGCATAAAAGGGAAACAAAGAAGGAAGGCTGTTACAGTTTCTTCAGAGGAGCTCTAGTCTTCACCCTCACCTTGGACAACATCTGTTGGCTTCTAGTGCAGATCCTTCAGCCTCCAGTACAGACGCTCTGACCTCCTGATGCAGATGAGCACGGGGCACTGCGGTGAGCTCCAGGTCTCTGCTGAACACTTCGGTCTCCGGCACACAGATAGACAATCTGCTCTCTTCCACACTCAACTCTGGGCAGCCATTGTGAGCCAGTCTTGAAATTCTTATATAGTTGTATATCTTGCCTTAAATCAGTTTCTCTAGTAAACACTGACTGACACAGCTCCCAATTAGAATCATCATTATCTTGGGACATATGCAGACAGCCAAAAATTCCATGTAGTTCCCATAAAACCTAGATCTACCACTGGCAGTGTTCATGACACCTTTTGTTCTGATTTGCTGTATACAACAGAAAGTCGCCAATTACAGCACAGGAGCCAAATCCACACTGCTGCCTCTACATGATGGGCAAACTAAGAATAGGTGGAGCTTTAATTCATTTTTACAGAACTGAAAAATTAAAAAGAAAATAACTCTTTCATGGCATGTAATATTACATATTCAAATTTCATTGCCTATAAATATAATTTTATTGGCTCCCAAGCACATATTTGCTCATATGCTGTTACCCAGTAAGAAAGGTACTGTACGTACAATGAATGATGAACCAGAAAATGCTATCACAGTCCTCACAGACCTCACTATGTACAATGGTTCCCAATGGGCAACTCATAGGAGAGAATCAATACAGATGTATGGCATAAATGGCAAGTGACTACACAAATGAAGCTATGTGCCCCAAGAAGCAGTTGCAGCTTAGAGCAGAATCCTGGTCCTAGCCTCACACTATTTGCTACCATGGGCCTCCTTCTTGATGATTTTAAAACATTATTCTTGGTGTAATGGTGATTTTTAAATAGTCTTGGCTGTACCTGGAATACAGGTTTGAATGTGTCTGGGTGTTCATGGGAAGAGCTCCCTTGTTATGCCCACAAAGAGTAAATAATGACAGATGAACACTTCTGCTGCAGGCTCTGCTTTTTAAATAGCATTTTGATAAGTTCAGGCACACCTGAAAAGCAAAGCACACAAGAAAACATACAAAAGCAAGCACCATCGTTAACCATATCCAGATGGAAGAAAAATATGTTGACATTTCAGTAAGAATGGCCTTCAATTCAAGCCAAAAAAAATCCCCATTTAAACTTTCCAGTCAGCCAAAATTTCCAGCTGCATGAATTCTCTCATGAACAAACAGACCAGCTCCCAGAATAAGGTCACTGCAGAATGTGCCAGTAATCACAAACTGTAATTAAGTGGTAATGACCCCATCCTGAAGCTTTCTTCAGGATTAATGAATACCTGAAAAGCCAGTGGCCTGAGGCAGCCCTCATTCTGTCCAAAATGCCCTGGGATAAAGGAAATGCTGTATGCAAAATGTATTTACAGTTTGTAAATCATCCCCTACAGTTATCTTTCTTCACCACTATATCAGAATTGAATTTTTATGGAATCATCCTGGGAAAAGGCCAAGTTTAATCAAGAACAGATTGAAATTCAGAAACAGTAGAGAATTTCTTTTGAATAGGGCAGTATGGATGGGTGTGAATTATACTTAGGATATTTAACCTTAATTTTGAGTTCTGCTCTCACCATCAAAAACATAAAGGTATTTATTATACTTCAGATGATGCAAGTAAATGTATCAGTGTAATATATTGCAAAGAAATCATAATTATTATCAATAACTATTATGCTTATCATTGCAATCACTATTAATGCCTTGGTTAAGCTGATAAGAGAGAAAGCGAGAAGCCTATCTATCTAGTGGGAGACATCAAAGGATTAGCCATATTTTATTTGCTGTTTACACTACAACAGGCTTCATATACATTCTGTCTTTTCCTTTGGGGGCTGAATATCATCTCCTTTGGCACATAAAGAGCCTGAGAATCAGGAGGTTAAGTAACATGACTCAGATCATCCAAGTCAGTGTAGGGGCTTGAATTCATATCTAGACTCTTCTGAGTGTAGACCGAAACTCAAACTCCCTCGTCACTGCACACACACTGACAAGAGTTCTCATCAGTCATTGAGAGGCAATGAGATAGATGTGTCAAGGTGAAACATTAACAGTCAATTAGAACTGGAGGGAGAAGATCAAAGTCACTCATATACGTGACAGAGGTCCCTTTTTCTTCTAATAGGGAAGAAAATATATTATAGCTGGAAAAGCTCAAATCTTCTCCAAGTACTGGCATCTGGGAGTAGCAGTGTCTCCATTTCTTGATAGGAGTATAAGAAACCTGTTACAACATTATAGTCTAAAACATTCACGTTAGCTGCACATAAATACATGGTATCTGAGATTTAATTCAATGAAAAAGGCAAGAAGTTCATTTTAAAAATGAGAGGTTTAAAGTGTAAGCATTCTTGAGAGCATTACCACTGAATTCATTCTGAGAGCAAATTAAAAACTGCTTTCTGTAGCTGTTTTAAAGTAAATAGCTAGAGGTCATCTTACAGTTTAAGGAATTTAGTGCTAGATTATAAAAATATTTCATGCCAATATTAAAACAAGGGAAGAAAGCAGCAAGGTGTATGCATTTGCCTCCCTGCAGACAAAAATTAAAGTAACCAGTGATCTACTTCTGTGTTCTCATCTTCCTCTTCTCAGTGGGTGGCCAGGCAGTCCTGCCTGTGGAACAAAGGGGGCTTCAGTGATGCCTTTGTCCTCTGGCTGTCTGCAAGGAGCCTTTATTTTCAGCTCTGTCTTGTCCATATGGAAGAAGTGACAGGATATATTTGAGTGTCAGAGCATCTTCCTAAGACACAAAACTTGAGGTATCTATCCTACATCCTCACCATGGCTCTGTTTTCCCCCCAAATACTTTCTTCCTGTCTCTCTTGAGCTAATGTGATCTCACTGATCTCTTTCTCCCAAGGCTATCACGTCACTGTGAACTCACCTGCTTTTGCTGATTTCAGAGGACGACCTCTGCTAGTTGTCAAGCAAATACGTTTTTCTAGGCAAACTGGAAATACAAGAGTTAAATGAAACACTTTAAGTCAAAGTATATCTTCTCGGATGACTGTCATAAGACCTCTGCCACACATTTCCAAGGAGAAAAGTGCAAAGAATGTTACGAAAAGTCCAATGCGGCAGATAGTGCTTTACCCTTTCTCATTTTTAATGTCAGATAGTCATACAAATACAACCAGAAAAACCTCTCATCTGTCCAGGAGCTACCAAATGTTGAGAGTAGATTATAGCAGATAGAGACAAAAGAGTGAAGGGACTGACCACTTGGTGAATTGACATTGCAAGTATAAGTGATTGAGTGTACAATAAATAGGAAAACTTACAAAGTTTTCAGAGCACAGCATCACCTTATCCTTCAAACACATGGCCAAGATAGCAGGACAGAAGTGTGGCTTAGCTTCTTCTGAATAAATTAGTTCCAAAACTGATGGTACTGAAGCAATGAGAGAGAACAGAGAGATGTGGAACACTGACTGAATTTGGTTTCTCTACTACATTACGGGCAGGTACAATCTAAGATCTAACTTAGCCCAGAGTGATATCATCTCAAAGGCCTGGGTTATGCTGGCTCAAGATGAATACTGAGGAACTCTAAACTTGGTATATGAGTGCAAAGCATACAGAAAGAGCATAATTTTTAGATAGATAGAGTATCTATTCCAACACAGCCTGTCAAGATAGTTACCTAAAGAGCCATTTGTTTTTGGTGTATATCTATTTAGCTTCTCTTTTACTCTGTTTTTTTTTTTTGGGGTGTGTGTGTGTGTGTGTGTGTGTGTGTGTGTGTGTGTGTGTGTGTTTGGTGCAGGGTCTTACTTTGCAGCTTAGATTTGTAGTGATCCTCCTGTTTTCAGCCTCCCCAGTGCTGGTATTACAGGTGTGCGCCACCATGCCCAGACGCATTTGCCAGCTCAGCAAATGAGGGTCAGGCTGGTACGGCATGCAAGCCTGGGGTTCAAACTGTATTCCCTGCACTTGTCAAAGCAGGTGCTTTGTCTGCTGAGCTATCTTGCCATCCCTACATACTCTTTTAGAAATGGCAAACAATGCCAGGAGGAAACTGATCAACTGATCAGCTGGGTTTCGTAAAGGATTCGATGAATAGGAACTTAGCCATTTTTGTGTTTGTAGTTACATCCTAATTAACTATTCTCTAAGATAATTCTAATATGATATTTATAGAACAGAAATATATGCATTTGAACATTTTCAGAAAGTTTTTTAAAAGTGCATACCCTATTCAAAAAGTAAAAACACTTCAAGCGCGAGGCACTCTTTTGTGTATTCGAACACACAAAAAATTCTGATGATTCTGAAATGTTGGCTAAATTAAGAACCACTGTGTCCACCTGTTTAGTCTTTCCTCAAGTAAGAAAATCTAAACTGTCTTTTCCATTGGTGCTGCTGCTCTAATGTTTGGTTTAAAATCATGGTTTTACAGTAATGCAGCTGATAAGCAGCATACAACTTTATACAACTATAGGAAGAGGCAATTGCTATTTCCTGTATTCAATGAATTCAGACAAAGAGACTCAGAATTATTTCTCATTTCAACAATTCAAATATCTTTTTTTCAGGCTTTTTGCATCTCTTTTCCAGTTATTGGACTGGGTGGCATTTAGTGAAGGAAGTTGTTGCCAGAAGTACCCTCCATCCCTTCTGTTTTGGTCCTAAAAGCATTCTGTGAAAATCCTAGCTGGCTTTTGTAGCTCCCTATCTGCTTTCCTTCTTTTAGATATCTTTAAAACAGCTGGTCTGCCATAAGATGTTGTTTTCAAGTCTGGATGTATAATTTATGGCTTATTCTTGTGTTTTTCTATGCATTATACCAAAAGGTAGAAAACGTGAGCATCATTCTAATCTGCTGATTTCAACTGGGACCAAGATTCCAGATATTTACAGAGTATTCCAGATATTTTGTATTTATACATTGGTTTGATCTCATTCTTTTCCTAATCCTTAACCATGATTAAAATGTTAACAGCATGCTGTCTGTTACAGTTTGCCTCCCTCAAAGACTCATGCAGTCATTGGGGCAACTTCTAGTATTTGTAATTAATTCAAGATCCAATGCAGGGATTATGGGTGTGAGTGTTACACCTGCCCTGGAGTGAGTAATCTGCATTACAATGTAAGGAAGGGAGAGAGGCTTGCTAGCAGCCACAGCTGCTGCTCCGCCATTTTTTCCCCTGTTTTCCAAGGCCATGAACAGCTGCCCTCTGCCTCGTGCTACTCTACCTTAGAGTCAGCCAAGTATGGACTGAAACCTCCACTAACTGTGAGTTAAATAAACCTTTCCTTCCTTAATTTTGGGTGTTGGGTATTTTGTCTCAGCAATGAGGGAAGAGTAACTGAGACAGTGTCAATACTGTCTCAGATCAACTAATTATTCATCTAACATTTGGCCTCACTCCAAAGTAATTGATTACTGAGACCCTTATAAAATAAAGAAGTGAGGATATAGCTCTGTGTGATGGCCCTGGGCTCAATCAATTTTTAGTATGGAGAGAAAGAAAGCAACAAAGCAAGTAAGCAAGAGAGAGAGAGAGAGAGAGAGAGAGAGAGAGAGAGAGAGAGAGAGAGAGAGAGAGGAAGGAAAGAAGGAAGGAAGGAAGGAAGGAAGGAAGGAAGGAAGGAAGGAAGGAAGGAAAGATTGGAGGAGGAAGGAAAGATGGGATTTATAAGCACAGTGGGACAGTCACTTCATCCTCTTCCATACACCTTCCTGATATGTGATGTTTTCTCTTTTGTATAAAGTAATGCTGGAAAGATTTATAGTTTTTAGAGAACATATAATGTATAGTACGAAAACTTGTTTGTGTCAAAATCTTATTGAAACTATAAGAAAGCAATTTATTTAATTAAATTTAAATCATGACACAAAGCTTAATACCTCCATCTGCTTAATCGGTATGGTTAAAATACAGACTTAGGCAAGATATAAAGGCAGCCATAATTTTAAAAAGTAAAAAACTATTTCCTCATGCTTCACAGAACTAATACACTAAGAGAGGAAGGATATTAAAGGGCAAATAGCAACAACAAAACATATCTTTAAAGCAATACAGGAGTCAGTCCTTCTACTACATTGTATTGTTATTATTAACACTCCACAACTACAAGTAGCTAATGAATATTTCTAAATTTCACAGGGCTTCTAGATACACTCCTTTGCAAGAAATGCAGAGAAACTAGAACCATTTTAAAGGAGAACACCCTGGATACCGAGATGGCTTAAGGTTCTATTATACATAAACAATTAAAGGACTGAAAATGAGTAATCTGGAGATGAGAGATGGACATTTTTACAACCACAAGGCCCTGAAGGTTAGAGAACAGCCAAGAGAAATGATGTTGTCCAAAGGCTTTTAGAAGGTTGGACAGAGAACAATGGTAGAAGTGAACCAAATACAGACTCCATCTCAAAAAAACATTTTTATCAAACTTGCAATGAGATATGATGAATGAAGCGCTCCAGAAATGATGAAATTTTCATCACTGGATTTTTATACCATATCTCCAGCAAAAACATTGTCGTATCTCTAGCAAAGATATTTTAAAGGGCTTTTAAGTAAAAAATGAACAGTTGAGATAGACAATAAAGACCCTCCCAGCCCCAATATTCTATAAATCATACTTTACTCATGTCATATTTTTTGATAAGAGAGAATTAAAAAACACTTGAACTTTTACTTTTAAATATGACTTTAGTCCCTTAAATATAATGCCACATTTCTGTTATTTGCCTTTAATTAACTATTCACCCCTGTGTCATTGTTTTATACTATGGGGTCACATCTTAAATTATGAATTAAACATAGACAAATCACTCTTGGACAAAATATTATGTGACTATTATTAACATGTTTGCCAAAAAGGTAGGATAATCTCCTAAGTCTCTTTTTAAACCTGTATCAGACTTACACAAGCAATTCTTGATCTCTTTCTTTGAGAAACTAAACAGCTTTGCCACCGCTCACATAATTACTGAAATTCCTCTTTGGGAGTTAGTTGCCTTTGAGAGACTGTAGAAAAATATGCTGACTACTTTGAAAGGTGACACACTGTAATCCTCCAAGGAACGTTGTTTAAAATGCCCCAAAGTTAATCAAAGCAACTTTTGAGAAGTAAGATTAGGAAACTGGAACAGGTTAATAAAGTATAACTTATATCTCTACCTTTATATTTCATTAATTCTTTCTATGAAACTCCAAACGATTCTCTTCTTAAGACTATGTATTTTCACTTTCCAAGGATAGATAGATGTCTTAGTTACTTTTCACTTGTTGCTGGGACAAATGCCCAACACTCAAAATTAAGGAAGGAAAGGTTTATTTAGCTCAGTTTGTGGAGGGTTCAGTCCAAACTCGGCTGGCTCCAAGGCAAACAGCAGCAGTTCATGGCGGCAGAAAACAATGAAGAGCAGAGGAGGGGGAGCAGCTGCGGCGTCCATCAAGCCTCTCTCTTCCTTCTACACTGACTGAGAAGATTTGTGCTCCACCGCGAAAATCAGAGCTCCTCCAAAGTGGTGGGCTGCAAAGTGGCAAGATGAAGATGGGGACCTATCCTAGGAAGCGGGGCAGAGAAGCCTTCCTCAACTCCTTTATATACACTTTTGGTTTAGCGTCACTCTGGGGCGGCCCTCTTGCACCCTAGGGCGGGACCACCTGTGCCCCAGGGCAGGACCAATCGCGGAACCCCACTGCCCGGAACCCCTCAGATCCAGCCAAACTTCTGACATCGCAAGTTGACACAGTGTATCAATCAACTACCACAGGTGTCTCCGTCCTCTTTACGATATAATCCAAATGTTTGGATAATATGTCATTTCAGTGGTTTCTGGACTCTTTTCCATGGAAAAATGATTGAAATTACCTAGATGCTTTTAAAAAGCGTTGATGATTTATTAGATCTTATTAGAGCCTGACAATTTGTGGATTTAAACAATTGCTTCCCATTATTGTGAAGTTTGACCAAGAGAGACTTGGCCTCAACAGTTACACTAATCCACATCTCTGCCCTCACCCAAGCATTCTGGTGACAACAGATTCACATGGGAAAAAGCATAGAATTCCACATCCTGAAAGAATAGATGCAAATCCCAGACTTTATTATTTTCTAACTAACTTTATGCAGGTGACCATTGCTATGAGGTGCTAATCAACAGGGACCTAGTAATAGTTCCTTAAGATTACTGTAAGAATTAGACTAAACCTTGCATATAAAGCACTTAGTATAGTCATTGGAATATGAAAAGGTAACAAAAGGAAAGTGTTGGGCCGGCCAGACAGTTCAGTAGGTTAAAACATTTGCTGAGGCAGATGCAAGGGCGGGGTGTTCAATCCCCAGCCTACCCTGCCAGCCCTGTCCCCAAGGCACGCTGAGACAGCAACTGAGACTGGGGGTGGTGGTGCACACCTATAATGCCAGCTCTTACAAGGCTGAAAAACAGGAAGGATCACTACAAGTCTGATCTGTATAGTGAGACCCTGAAGACCCTGTACTACATACATACATACATACATACATACATACATACATACAATAAAAACAAAATGAAACTGTTACTGGAAATTTCAACAAACTACTCTACCCATATTGAATGTTAATTAACAACTGTGCAATTGATTTGTTACTGAAATACAGCTGAATCTGGGAGCACCACAGATATTCATAGAGAGCTACAGCTCTCTTCATTTTTTTTAACAACATTGTCTAACACTCCTGTGAACTGGCTATCTTGAAAACGTTCAGGTGTTAAAGAAAGATGAGAATATTTGTGCTTATGGGAAACAGAAGTAGACTCTTCGAAGGATGACGAATTTACTAAACTTTGTAAAATGAATGAGACAGGAAATTAAAGGATTTAAAGGAAGAGCTAACAATTTTACAAGTAGTTAGAAACATACTATTTCTGAATATGATCTTGAGTTTCAAAGTTATCCGTCTTTTCAGGGGGCTTTAGCACTGTTGCACAAAGTTGAGATTTCCTTTTGTTTCCTTCTTTTACAAGACTGGATGTCAAACCCAGGGACTCACAGATGCTAAGGAAGTGCTGTACCACTGAGCTATCATCCAAGATAGATTTAATTTCCTTTCGTACTATTAAGTCAAATATTTCTTTTTTTGAAAGAAGCATGAAGGAATTTATCCGGCAGAGCTTTAAAAATATACACTCAAAGAAACAGTGTGAGGGACATCAAGAAAGAAGTGTGTTACAGTTTGGAGCAAAGAATATGAACCCTATTTTGCAAGATGAAAATTGTGGAACTTATCAGTAGGTAGGAAATTCTGTATTGGTCATGGTTTAGAGAAAAAGGATGGCACATCCACTGATTGACAGTAGACAGTTTTACAGATGAAAAGTGTGTGCTTAAGCTTTTTTAAGGTGGGTGATATGAAAAGTTTTGCCTAAAAATATTTGTTGAATCTTTTAAATCTGTTTTTTCTTAATATTTGGTTCCTTTCCTTTACCTTATCAACTAAACTAATGTATGGACTTAAATTATTTTTTAAGTGATTGGGGGTATGATGGAGCCCCAAAGAAAAGAAGCATAAACAAGCCCAAGCCATACAGATGTGGATAACCTTAGGTAACTTTAAGTATATTCTGAACTTACAGTCTTCTTAAATCTTTGGGGCTTTTTTGTTGTTGTTATTAGTTGTTAGTTTTTGTTTGTTTGTTTGTTGAGACAAGACCTGCTAAGTAGTTTAGGCTGAACCTGAATTCATGGCAGTCCCCCTGCCGCTGCCTTCCCAAGTGCTGGGATGACAGGCATGTGCCACTGATACAGGGAGAAAAGCTGGTCTCGGATGGGTGACCTCCAAACCATATAGGGAACCTCCAAATGACATAGAGAGAAACTATCTCTGGACCTGACCTGCATGAGTTCGTGTTCTCTAAACTGAAGAATGAATTTTAGGAACAAACGGAGGTTATGAGCAGAATATATTTATTGAGAGAAAGAAAGCTCCTGTCCCGAGAGAGGGACAGAAGGGGGGGCCTAAGCGGGTAGTTTCCCCCCAGGAAGTTGTCTCTTGCAGGGACTTTTATAGAGGAAAACCATGTGGTGAGGCGAGTCTAAGGTGGTGGAGAAGACATGGGAACTCGCTTAGTTGGGCATAAGGTGGGACAAAACTATGGTCAACCAATGAGATTACAAGCACCATTGCTCAAGTAAAACTGCTTAAATCCAGTACCAAATGGGAAAGCGAGTCATGTAGCAAGCGGGCACGAATACAGAACAGGGTCTCTTCCTGTTGGGGGTTGGGCTAGTGACTCATTTGGGCTCTTTCAAGGTGATTGATACTATTTAGGATATCAATCCCTGATGCCCATCCCTAGGGCAGTATGTGGCTGTGTTTCCTCTTTTTGTCTTGGTCTTAAAGTGTGGCCCATATGGGAGTGTCTGTCTCTTCCAAGTTGCAAAGTCACCTTGTCTTCCCTCTTGTCTCCTTGAGGGCCTGGCCCTGTCTGACTGCCAATAATATTTCTGTTTAACTCGGCTGCCTGCAACACCACCATGCCTGGATAAAACTAGAATTTTTGAATTACGATTTTCTTCATCTTCTTTTCTCCTTTGCTTTATGTTTTTCTTCCTTACCCCATTTCAACATGATACTTTGGTCCTTTACTTCAAGGGATGCTGAGAGGCTGAAGGGCCACCTTCTTAAGGCTGCTGCAGCTGAGGACGTGTGCTGACCCCGCCTGGCCAGAAATCAGAACCCACCCTCGCTGATTTAAAGGAGGCTGAGATGTGCTCTGTTGTTTGGTGGATCATTATCCTTTGGTAGCCTGGAAAAGAGGACAAGGACATTAGCAAGTCATTGACACTTAAGCTGCATTGTATAATTAAGGTAAATAAGCAAGGACTAAAAATGTATACACTATTGATGAGTAATGGCTCCAAAATGATGTAGAAATCAGGAAAAAATAGGCATCATTTGGCATTAGCCTTTTGCCTTTAGTATTAACTTCCATCTGTCCAGAGATGTGAACCCAGCTGTGACAGGTGGAGTTTAAGAGCATGCATACTCCTCCTTGTTTTAGGAATTTTTTGTTTCTAAAGGAACTTTATCCCATAAGTTTCTGACTCTCCTCAAATACTTAGAATGAGTATTAGTGCTCAGGAGCTTCAAATATGGGCTTGACTATAAAACCTTCAACTGATTTGAAACATAGATTTTGGATACGGTGCCAGCAGTCTAAGCTAGGACCAGTCAGAGTGTGTACAGCTGATCATCATTCTTTCCACGCCTTTTTTTTCCTGGGCACTTGCAATCCTATTTCTCATAAGGGTGATCGTACTGGGGCCCTTATTTCACACAAGACCTTAGCATGTAAATGCTTCATAAATGTCTATTAAATCTATGGATGGGTGGGTAGCTGGATGGATGCTGTGGGAACACATGCAATATCTGTTTAGCACAACTTTTTAAGAGAAAAGAAAAGCTTTGGGGCAGAAATTAAGTTGAAGCTGAATCTCGAGCAGTGATGGGAAAGTTTTGGTGATAGAAGTGGGATGATGGGGAGATCGAAAGAGATAAGAAAAATGCATTGGACAAGACACAAAAGATAGAAGACTATCACTGGTTTGAAAAACTGCAAGTAGTTTTACAAAGCACTAGCAATGAGCCCCAGAAAGGCTGGGAAGATAGCCTGCTGGTCTAAGCACCTGCCTGGCAAGTGCAAGGGCGCGTATTTCATTCCTGGTACTGCATACCATGCTAACCCTGAGCACACCTTGCCAGCCCAGTGACGCACACCTGTAATCCCAGAAATGGGGATGCTGAGACAGGAGGCACGCTATGAGTCCACACTGCACAGCAAGACCTTGTACCAAATAAATAAATAAATAAATAAATAAATAAAGATTTTTAAAAAAGAAACAAGTCAAAAAGGATTTTTGTATCACATATAAAAGTTTAAACTTGATCCTGTTGGTGATGTATAGCCACCTAAAAGAAAAGATTTTAAGAAATTAGATTATTATATCAAATAGATAAAACTACGTTTATATTTTTAAAGGATCAGCAGGTAGATATGTGGCAATGATTTGGAGAGGGCAAGGAGTAAAACTGGAGTCCACAAAGACAAACTACTTATTGTTCATTTTTATTTCTGAAAATAATGATGCTGAGAAAATGAAGGCAACAGTGCTATGAGTCATTGCAAGGGAAACAAGGATGATGACGAGCGTGATTTTGTACCTCACATCCACCCAAGGGTTCCTACGCATGAAGTCCTCTGCTGAACACTTCACTGCCTCCTTTAACTATCTTAGAAGACCTAAGAGAAAAACACATATACTGTAAGTCTATTGCATGTATGTTCTGAGGCATAAAGAAGTTAAAACAATTACATCCCATTACTGCTGTGATAGTATTCTTCACCCAAATATATATTACCAGTCTAAGGAGAAAACCAAGCTGAACACAGGGGCAGATGCCTAATAATCCCAGAATTTGGGAAGCTGAGACTGTTTATGCTACACAGTAAGTTCAACGTCATCTGGAAGTACATAGTGAGATCCAGCCTTAAATAAATACATAAATAAATAATAAATAAATAAATAAATAAATAAATGCATCAGATAAACTTGAGGGTAATTCTGTGAAATCCTTGACAGTTATGTTTCCAAAGTATCAATTTTATAAAAAACGGAAAAGTATATCTCATTTTGTCTCCCTGGTCTAAGAACCTGAAAGAGTAAATACAATCCAAAAGGCACAATAGATACTGTGAAAGGGAAAGAAACTATTCAAAGGGAAGGAAAAACTGGGATGAGGAAGAGGAGAAAGGGAAGAAAAAAGGAAGGGGAAAAATACATATCTACACAGGATAGCTTGGACAATTGTACTGCTGATTCATACTGGTATATTGAAAGGAACACTTAATGCTTACATTTTTTTCTTCTTTTTAGTTTTTTTGACGAATTTTGCATGATTATATCCGGTAATCTATTTTTTGAACAAAATTCACATTTTATTTAGATTGAAATACACTATACAAAACTTTCTTCACCAAAAATGACAGCAGTATATTCTGTATTAGTTCTAGATAAATCACAAACCATTCATTTTGTAGGTTTTCCAGGTTTTGTTTATAAATCAAGATGAGGCAGTAGGTAAGAGTTGTGGAAAAGGACAGAAGAAAACAGACAGTTCAGTTGCCTGTGCGATGCTGTATGATGGCCTCTGAGTCCATGTGGACCATGAAGCAGAAGTGTTCCACATTTACCTGCTAAGAAGATGTAGGATCGACAAAGGAATGTAAGTGGCAACTACTAGATGTGGAGTACAGTGGCAAGCTTTTCCATTCAAACTTTAACTGTAACCTCTTCTCTTAAGTTCATTTCATAAAAACAGAACCTACACTGAAATCCGGTGAGCTCACAAGCTTTTCTCTAGTAATTGCCTTAGCTGTCCATTACAGATTTTTAATAACACACTTAAAACTACTCATCACAGGTCAATGATGGGGTTCACTGCAACATTGTATAAAACGCACTTCTTTCTCCCACATCACCTCAAAATTCAATTTTTCAAAAACTGACAACTCAATAGCTGAGAAGAGATTCACAGTGACAGTAAGTGTGCTGTCTAAAATGACTTAAAATAATTTCAGAGTGCCACCAGCAGGGGTCATGCCAAGTGAAGCGTGGCACTCCCAATGCTGTCTTCTACAAAACAGATCTCAGAAGCATGAGAGCAGTCACTTAAACATGGATTATCAAATGGCTGATATGTTAAATGACAGGCATATGGTCTACTATGTTCAGTGATTAGGTGGCCTACGCACTCCTTACGGCTTTTCCTACAAATAGCAAATATGTAAGAAAACCTATTTTAAAAGTCTCTTAGGTGTTTTCAACAGTTTCTGAATTAACTGAAGGAAGCTCTGATTTAGTTGTATATAGTTTGATGTATGTATCCACCATTAAATCCAGATTATGTTTTACATCAAAATTTATGTTAAGCAAAGCCAAGTTACTTGACCTTGGATCTGTCAAAGTATTCCACAAATATGCTTTGAGATGCTTTTGTCCATTTTCATAGTGTTTGTTCTCAACTTTCATCACAGGAAGAATACCAGGACTTTCAGCAAGGCATATACATTAGGAAAAAACTTGATGTCAGGCAAGTGGAGGGCTTCATAAATGGTAGATGGAAGTTCTATGTCTGCCTCCGTGTTTCCATTTAATTCTCAAGCAATGAAGCTTAGCTGAGAGCGTGTCAGGATTGGGTGAGTCACTTCTGTACATGTCAGCATGATGTTCCTCTGATGTGTTGCATTCGAGCTGCCCCATGACGGAGGGTACCAAAGATAAGCATTTAAGAACTTTGAGATGCTGTTCTGAGTTCCTGAATAATGTTCTCTACTGTTGGGACATGTTAAGATTTCTTTATAGTAACGCTCAGAGGTTAACTGAGATTCTAGGTTACCTTGCTGAGCCCTATGAAATTCCCCAGGGTGTTTCATTTGAATATCAATCTTAGTTGCCAAATTTGTGGCTTCCTCAAGGCAAAACTCATGATAAACTTCAATGTCTTCCATCTCTTCACTGAGTGAGTGCACTACTGCAGTCAAGCTGCTGGCTGCAAAAGAAGACATCAGAAGTTTGTCCCTGGAGATTTTTCCCAAAGGCCCTTGTGAAAGATAAGGCATTTTTAAGAACAACAATAGTAACAATAAAATCAAAATCTGTCACTGCACTACAGAGTATAAATGCTCAGCCAGCTATATAGTTATTCCATCTAACATTTGTGTCACTATAGCATCTAAACATAAAACAAGTGTTTGCAGGAGGTCCACTAAAACTCCAAAAGCATTGTGCCTGCCTGTCCATTGAGAATGACATATTTCCTTCAGTTCTTTACCCCTTTCTTCATTGTTCTGAAAAAGAACAGAAATTACATTGTCAAGTTCTAAAAGTAGTTGTGGTGATTGATGGAAAAAAGAACAGATTTCTTCAATTGTTCCTAATGCAACTGATACTCCTACCACAGGCACTGATTTTGCCAACCATATGTTTAAGGCACAGGAAGAGCAGAGTGTGTAGATAGCTTGGGGATATTTCTCTAAAAGTCTAGAAGCAACAGCTTTCATTTTAGAAGAAAATCCACTGGACACAATATAAGCCTGGCCATGACAATACTCCATATTGAGTGCCCACTTCTCAGTTATTGTAGTGTGAAATTTCACAGCCAAAATTTGTGCATCAGCTTCATAAGGTAGGAAGCCCACAAACTCTTCTCGTAGGTTATGAGATTCATCGACAAACCTCACAGGTAAGTGCTCCTCCCCTGCAGTGTCCACCACATCATCAGTGATGATGGAAAAGAAGTGTGAATCTCTCACTTCCCTGAGGGTTTCCTCACGAAAACAGCTCTCACAGATCTCTATCATCTGTTTCTGCAGTGTTTTTGAACAGAACAATGTGTTAACAGCTGTGGCCTCAAAACGCTTTCTCAGGACCTCCTCGCCAGAATTTATCTGGCACTCTAGCAATGCTTGAAAGTTATCAGGTGTAAAAAGACCTGGAATTTCATCAGTCTCGTGCCGGTTCAAAGGTATGTTGTGTTTTTCCATAAGAATCAAAATTTCAAATAGAGACTATAAGTACTCTCTGTTTTCCTTCTCTTCAAGGGTTAAAAGTAAAATGCCTTCATCCTGTTCATCACCTACCACTTCTGCACTGCGATTCTGAGCATTGCTGTTGTTTGTTTCCTTAGGTTTCTGTGCCTGGTCAGAAGTTTCATTAACAATTCTTTTATTTGTTTTCTCTGTCTACTATGTGGATTGTTCAAGTAACTGGTATTTCAAATATTGTTGGTATTGCATTATTTCGAAGAGCAGTCCTATAAGGACTGGTTCTACAGATCATAGAGGTCGCAAAGTGGCACGCAGTGGGTAATGTTTATTCAGTTGATCAGGTGTTTGATCTTCTAAGTCTGCTCTCCCACAGTTCTCCACCCACTTCTGGCATCTGGCAGGATCCCGTGGAAACCTGAAGAAGGCCAGGTCTGACTGCGTGCTCTTCCGTGTGCAGTTGGGGACCGTGCAGAAGTTAGGCATTGCTGCCCGCCCGCCGGCCCTGCCCAGCCCTCCTCTCCCCTTCTCCTCAGGGCAGCGCGCCCGCCCAGTCAGGGCTTTGCAGAGGGGAGCCAGCTGGCTGGCGGCTCCACTGGGCCAGCGCTCGGGGGGAGGGGCCTCTATCTGGTAATCTAAACAAGTAATTTGAAGACAACAGTATGTAATGTCACAACCACTGTTGAATTTTATTTAGTGAAATTCTGTATCATTTCTTTTCTTTTTTTTTTCTTTTTTTACTATTTTTATTCTCTTTAAAAAAATAAAAAGATGGAAAAGCAAAAGACATTTTTAGTTATTTTGACTCTTGGACTATCACTACATAAGATGCTACCAGTAGAACAAGAAGTGGAGTTGAGATTCTACACTATTTTAACACATATTCTATGAGCATAAAAACACAGAGAATAAAAAGCTTTTAAAAATTCTATGTGTACACAGAACATGATAGGAGAAACACAGGATGAGCCTCAAGTACTTTGTTATGTTAAAAAATAGCCAAAAACAAAACAAAACAACATAAAAAAATCAGGAGCCAGAGACCACCTGAAAGGACTGTCAATGGTCTGAATCAATTTGAACAACAAAACAACAGTGAATACTGTTGAATTATATGCTAAACAATACATTGCTGTAAGTTCATGCATAAATACATGATTGCTTTCTTTCTTTCTTTCTTTCTTTCTTTATTTATTTATTTATTTATTTATTTTGCAGAACTGGGGATTGAACTCAGGCCCCTGCGCTTGCCAGAGAAGCACTTATTCCACTGAGCCATCTCCCCAGCCCCTACATGAATCATTTAGTAAGTATCTAAATGTAGTTTGTTTTGTTTTGTTTTGTATTTTAGGGAAAGGTCTACAGGGTGTTTAGGGTCCCACTACTAGATCGGACTCCTAGTGAGCCACCTGTTTACAGCCTCCCAAGAGCTGGGATTACAGGTGCATGACCCCATGCCCAGTCTCAATTGCCATCTCAGCACACCAGGGGGAAGAGCTGGCATGGCAGGCCTGGGGATCGAACTCCCAGCCTCTGCGCCTGCTTGCAGGCACTTTAATCCATTGAGCTATTTGGTTGGCCCTCTAAATGTAGTTTAAAAGATAATTTTTTCTTATTAAGAATTCCAAAGCATTTTTTATTGGTACATTTTAGACATACATAGTGTTAATATTCATCATTGGGAATTTGTACCTGTATAGAGTACATCTTGCTTCCTTTTTTCCCTACCCTACCCCTCTCTTTTGCCTTTTTTGATCTTTTTATTTACGAAATCTTTGTTCCATTTTTTCTTCTCATCTTTTTTCCTCCACCCCCTTTCCTGTTCCTCTTCTCATTTGGATATTTTCTTCTCATTTCCCAATATCAATTATATGGTTTTGTCCTTGTTTACACTTCTGGTTTTGTATATCAGAGATACCACGTAGTCTTTTCTTTTTTTGTTCTGTATTTTAAGTAAGGGTCTACAGGGTGTTCAGGGTCTCACTACTAGATGGTACTCTTGATTCTCCTGTTCACAGTCTCCCAAGCACTGAGATTATAGGCATGTGCCACCACACACAGTCTCCATTACCATCTCAGGATGCCCCGCGGGTGGGGCTGGCATGGCAGGCCCTGGGATCGAACTCCAGTCCTTGCACTTGCTTGCAGGCACTTTAGTCTGCTGAGCTATTTGGCCGGCCCTACCATGTAGTCTTTATACATGTGTATCTAGTTTATTTCACTTAAGAGTATGATCTAAAAAA
>NW_004524686.1:1669999-1676980 GCF_000260255.1 Octodon degus | reverse complement strand
ATCCAATCATCATTTGATGAACTTTTGGGTTGATTCCAAGACTTAGCTATTACAAAATGTTCCTTGATTAACATGGGTTTGCTTATATAACTTTGGTATGACACTTTTAATTCTTTTAGTAAGATACAAAGAAGGGGAATTGCTGGGCTGAACAGAACCTCTATGCTATTTTTTGAAGAATGTCCGTGCTTATGTCCATAATGGATACACCAGTCTACACTCCCCCAACAGTGGAGGATAGTAAAGGATTCCTTTGTCCCCACAGCCCCACCAGCATTTGCAATTGATTAATTTCTTAATAATAGCCATTCTCTCTGGAGTGACATGAAATCTCAAAGTTCCTTTACTTTGTATCTCTCAAATGACCAGTGATGTTTAATACATTTTCATATATATTTACTATTTCTACTACTTCATTTGAGGAGTGTCTGTTCATTTTACAGGTCCATGTTTTCACTGGGCCTTTAAATGTAGGGGTTCTGATTTTTTTTTCCAGTTCTTTATACGTCCTACATAGCAGTTCTTTGAAGAACAGCTGGCAATTTTTTCCCCACACTGTGAGTTATCTTTTCATTCTGTTTGAGGTTTTCCTTGCTATGCAAAAGTTTTTAATAAAATGAGATCCCAGAGATTGATTATTTGTGATAGTTCCTCTGCAATCAGGGTTTTGTTCATAAAGTCTTTGCCTGAACTAATTTCGACAAGATTTCTACCTATTATATCTTCTGGCAGATTTAGTATTTCTGTTTTAATGTTTAGATATTTGATTCATTTCAATTTTAATTTACTGCATGGTGATAGACATGGGTCTAGTTTTAATCCTTGGCATGTGGAAAGCCAGTTTTTCCAGCACCATTTATTAAAGAGGCTATCCTTACAGAGAAGATGTTTGGTTCCTTTATCAAGCATAAACTGGCTAGGGCCAGCCAAATAGCTCAGCAGATTAAAGAGCCTGCAAGCAGGCGCAGGGGTGGGGGTTCGATCCTTGGGTCTGCCATGCTGGCCCCACCTTTTAGATAGAGACAGAGACTGGATGTGGTGGCATGCACCTGTAATCCCAGCTCATGGGAGGCTGTAAACAGGCAGATCATCATAAGTCTGATCTAGTAGTGAGACCCCTGAACACCCAGTAGACCCTTTCCTAAAATAAAAAACTGGCTGAATATGTCAAGAACCAATACAGTGAGAATGACCATACCTCCAAGTATAGAGAGGTATTTAATGCAATTCCAATCAAAATGCCAGTAGCTTATCTCACAAAATTAGAGAGAATGTACCTAAAATCAAGTGGAACTGGAAGAGACCTAGAATAGCAAAAACAATTCTGAGCAATAAAGGCAAGGCAGGAGGGCATTATATATCCTGACTTGAAATTATACTCCAAAGCTACTATGATAAGAATTACAGATTTCCAATGCAGAAGGAATGGGAAAAAGATATGGTAAACATTTCATCAGAAACCACCTTAGCATGTCAACAATTATGATGCAAGTTGATGTCATATATCTAAAAAAACAAAGCACTCTAAAAAACAAGAAAAAGCTCAGCCATTTCCTACGAAACACTCCAGTGATCAAAACAGACAGCAGGTTGCATTTTTGCTCCCTGATCTAATTCTATACAATTTGGAGATTTCAAAAGGCTATTTTCATCGCACAATGCATTCTATATTGATATGCAAGGGTATGGTCTGCCTTTTAACATAGGGGAAGTAAAATTAGTTAGAGTTTATTTTTTGAACAAAAGCATCATTTAAATATCTTAGAAATGTATCTGTGAGTCCATTCTCACACAACTTTGAACTTTGAGCAACAGGCTGGAGGCCGGGGCTCCCTGGCCACTGTCGCCCTTAGCGCAGGTCTCCAGGGCGCTCTTCTCTCCTGGGTTGCTCTGTTTGTATTCCTCACGCTTTCTCCTTCCTCTCCTACTTATGAATACCCTTGAACGTTCAGCCCAGAAGCTCCCTGTTACCTGAAATAAAAATGAGCTTTAACTTTGAGCAGCACACACAGACGCTGTAAGGTAAGTCTTTTCAAATAATCAGTAGAATGATTTTTAAAGAAGTAATAAACACCACAAGTTGCTCCTGTTGGAGTACTAGCCTAATTTATCCCACTTGCCAATAGGAAGTATGGCTTAGTTGCATTATCAAATCAAAAAAAAGTGTATGTTCAGTAAAATTTGCATAAATGTTTTTCCCCGTATGTGCATTTAAAAAGTAAAAAGCAGTAAATGCTTAAAGACAACTGAATTGACTAATTATCTATACCCCCAAATTATATTTGTCTCTTAATGTAGGGTTTATTGTTGTATTATCTAAAAGACATTTAACAAGAAAATTTTAATTTTTGCTCAAAAATCTAATTTGTGTATCTTATTCTTTAATACTGTAAATAAGACTCTAAGAACAAAAATAGAAAAAAACCTATGTTATTTAGAAATTAGCCACATAGCCTAACAAGAATATCAAAGCATGACAAATAAATTTCAGTGCTGGTTGGTTTGAGTGACTTTGCTTTCTAAAACTATTGCCCTCTGTTTTGTCTGGACTATATAGCTAGTATTTGAAAATCATATTGAAGAGTTAAAGCAAAAAATGTACTTTATTAGAAATCACTACAAAAAATTATTTAAAGATACTCCTAAATAAAAACTATTCTTTTAAAGTGTCATGCCTATATTAGCTTAAAGTGAGGACATGCTAGATGAAAATGCGTATTTATGAAATATATATGCATATTGAAAATGAAAGTGCATATTTAGGAGTTTTGCCAACCTTCTAATAACTCATATATAATACCACACAATACTTGTATAAATGTTCTTATGAAACTAGAGGACAACAGGGAGTCATTATACTAAACTTCTAAGCTTCAATATTTGGAATTTTATCATTTGGGCTATTATTGGTTAGTGCTTATTACTACCAGAAGAAAATTTAGTAATTACTCATCCTTCTTAGACCAAATTAAAAGCAACTTCTCTGATATACAGATTCTTGGGCTACTCTTAAAACAATGGAATTCACAACAAAATGAGGATATCATCAATTGAATTTTTCCAAATATCTTCTTTTTATTTCTCTAGAGTTTTTATAATACAATTTTTTGTCTATAATATGCCATTCAATATTATGCAATAATTAAACATTTTAAATATTATTATTTGGACCAGCCATTTAGCTCAGCGGAGGACTAACGCAACTGCTTAGGCAGAGACCAGCAGCATTCTATATTGGTATCTACATAGGGGGACGCTGTAGACCCTGTACTAAATACATATACATATATACGTACCTATAGAGATGTATATATATGCATCTATATATTTTTACTGAAATATTTTATTATTTAAATCTATTCCTTAATAAGAATTCTAATAAAAATCATTTATAAACTTAAATCTCTAAATTGCTAACCATGAAAATATAAAGTTTTATTAAAACTTTGCTAGTGGTTTTGTTTGTTTTTGTATTTTAGGGAAGGGTCTACAAGATGTTCAAGGTCTGACTACTAGATTGCACTTGCAGTGATCCGCCTGTTTTAAACCTCCCAAAAGCTGGGCTTATTGGCATGTGCCACCACACCCAGTCTCAGTTGCCATCTCAGCATGCCCCAGGGGCTGGGATGGCATGGCAGGCCTGGGAATCAAACCCCCAGCCCCTGCACCTGCTTGCAGACACTTTAATCTGCTGAGCTGTTTGGCCGGCCCTGCGAGTGTTTGAATTTAACAGACCTTTAACAAAACTATCTGCAGAAATAAATGTATACATTAGTAAGTCCCTTGAAAGTATTATTCGATGTTAACAACAGAAAAGCCTAATTTAAATAGATGGACTGAATATTCCCTAAGCAGAATATTGTGTTATTTTTGAATGCTTTATTTTATTTGAATGATTAATTTATTTTCAAGCTTGCACTCTTTCTCTGACATAACATCCCTCTCTTTGATCCATTTTATTTGTATTTCTTGGGGTTTTTTAAATGGCTCTAATAAACAAGCCATAGCTGATTGTTCCCTTATGTATGTATGGAAGAAGGAGGGTACACTTACAGTCCCAGCATAGGAATCACTGACATAAAATCACCAGGAAAGAGCAGTCCCCTACATTTGTCCAAGGATAGCTGATCCTGATCATCAACATTAAATATTTCACAGGCATGAAATACTACCTAAGGATTAAATAATTCCATAAACTTTCTACCTGGCATATTTGTCATAATCCCATTGCACATACATGCACACTTCTTCCTGAACACTAACTACCTCATCGCCAGTATTACAAGCATCTGAAGATTTCCTGTACATGACCACAAATATTTAGTGCACAGTCCACCTGAAATTAAAGCTGTGATACTAACTAGAATGTATTTTCCCTTTGAAAAAATTATCGTTAGAACTTGTATTCCCAAATGCATGGTCAAGCAAATGACTTCTGAAATGTCTTAGTATAAGACACTTTGAAAAATAGAATGTGCACAAAGGACTGGCCAAAGTCTTCTAACAAATGTGGATATATCTTCTATATCTGGAAGTGGATAGTAAAAAGTAGAAATATGATCCGTAACAGTAGGGGGTGTTGAAAGGTTTATAATCTGGCTAGAGGAATCCAGGTAAGTACATAGTTGAGTAATGGAAGCAATAGATAACATACTTTCTGAAAGAGTTCCTGAAGGTGGTAAAGGTAAGTTGACACCTCAGGAGAGGTGCTGGGCACCAAGAAGAATGGCTTCTTCAGATTTTCAGATCTGAAAAGACAGACAGGAAGCAAAGGGTGGCCATCTCCATGTTCTAGCCTTCCTTAGTGTACTTGGGCACAGCTAATGGCTTCTTTATGATCCTATAAACTGCTTTAGTGGCAAAAGTACCTGTTGTTGTGTATTCATATTAGTCACTTACTACCTCCCTCTCCTCCTCCTCTTCCCTGGCCTTACTTCTCTGTGAACTATTAAAAGACAGAACAAGATCTTCATTTTACTGTTCGAGGTGCTCTGAAAGTCTTCACTAACGTGTAATTGAATGCAGTTTGGGGCAACACAAGCAAGGACATGGGTGGTATATAAAGATACTATGCTTATATTTTATTAAAAGAATCAGCTGCATAAAGGAAAAAAGTTTCATATTGGTGCTAAATTTTTTTTGGTGCTAATTTAAAAATCAATTTAAGGCTGGCAAGATAGCTAAATCAATTTAAGGCTGGCAAGATAGCTCAGGGGACTAAGTGTCTGCTTGGCAAGCACAGGGACCAGGGTTCCATCCCCTGTCCCACATGCTGTGCCAGCCCCACCTCCCAAGGCACACTAAGCCAGAGGCTGAGTCCTGGCATGGTGGCGCATGCCTGTAATCCCAGTGCTGGGGAGGCTGAAAACAGGAGGATCACTGTGAGTCCAAGCTTCCTAGTGAGACTCTGTACCAAATACATAAATGAAAGAAAACAACAGCAAATCAATTTAGTTAAAAAGAAATCAGACGTGGGAAGATCTTGTTTGTCTAGACAGAATTGTCATCTCTTTGCTCAACTTATGATCTAGTGAGCATCCCAGGCTCATCGTTGCTTGGCTTTCTAGGACCAAAGGATTCTGTTAATTAGAGCACAGATCACCCTTCAGTACCTATCTTTAGGCTTCATTCCATCTAATACTGAGCCAGTGAAGAGCTCTGACATAGTCAAAGTTGATTTTTAAAAGATTAATCAGATTAAGTATAGAATGAATTGGAAATCAAATGGTATTGCAAATGACCTACCTAGAATGTGGTAGCAGTGAAGGTTTATTGAACCAATAAGAGCCAAGGAAGGCTGTTGCAGCAAGGGAGAAGGTCAGATATCACCGTATGGTTTTGTGAGAGTACTTGCGCCTCTAAAAGAAGAAAGCATGGAGGGCAAATTCTAGAGAGTCTATGACAGGGAAAAGAGGATCAGCTCACGTAACCCATGTGGAGTTGAGCAAGGCACCTAGTGAGAACATCTAAGAAATAGGAGAGGTCACTTGGAGAACTATAACTGGCAATCTAAAAGTAATGGGAGTTGATGCTGTGAATGTGGATAGGATTACAAACATAGGTGAGAGTCTGAGTCAGGAATTTTTAAAGTATTTCAGTGGCCCAAAGGCATTCAGACTCTTCCACTCTGTAAATCAAGAATAATATTTCTGTTCTTTAGCTCCTGGGAAGACGTGAAAGTCAAAGGACAATCAGACTACGAAAGAGTTTTAAGAACATAAGGCATGTTGCAAGCATATTGCTATCCTATTCATACTTATTTCCCTGTCCTATCCATGATCATGTTTTATAATAAAAGCAAATAAATAACTAGAAAAACAATATTAAAAACTATTAGTCAGAAAACATATATTACTAATATGAAAATTAATCTAACTGATGTTCTACTCTTTTTATAGAAGTAAAGATTAACCTAAAATAATGTAATATAAAGCAGTAATTTTATTTTTATGGTTTTTATAGGTTAAGTATTGTGCAAAGATAGTTATGTTCATTAGTTAATATCAACATCAAAGGCAAGGCATAGAACACTTACATAACTTTTCTATGGTTCCCAAACCTAGAGTTATTTCATCTAATCTAAGAGAGAGAGTACTACTACTGTTTTACCTACTACCCATCAAGGACAAAAGTATAGGCAGTTAAACTACAACATGCCATCAATTGCAATTTCTGTCTTAGTTTCAGAGCTGGAAAGTATACTAGAAAAAGTACATTTTATAATTAAAATGTCGTGATAGCTTCTAAATGCCATTCTGTGACTAGCCACTGCATAATAGTCTCCCCCAAGAGAAAGTGACATAAAATTCTATTTCAGGGACATTATTATTTCTCCAACACTTAGTAGCACAATCAGTTAGAGTTGGAATATTGTCGAATGGTCAAAGGCAAACAAGAAAGGAAATAAACACTAATCCAATAACTATGGCCCATTTCTCTCTCTCTCTCTCTCTCTCTCTCTCTCTCTCTCTCTCTCTCTCT
>NW_004524686.1:1652050-1669238 GCF_000260255.1 Octodon degus | reverse complement strand
GCAGGATTTCATTCTTTTTTGGGGTTTTATAACATTCCATTATGCCTATATGTCACACTTTTTTAAAAAATCCATCATCTGTTAATGTGTAGCTTGATTTCATATATTTTCTTTTCTTTTTTTTTTTTATTGATGGAACTGGGGATTGAACTCAGGCCCTTGTGCTTGCCAGGAAGCACTTGTTCTACTGAACCATCTCCCTGGCCCCAGATTTCATATATTTTCTATAGTGCTGTGTTTACAATGTGTACTTTCAATGTGATAGTCTCTTTTTTATGTGATATAATTGTACATGTGCTTCCTTATTAGCACTTTTTAATTTTCATTCGTGTTTGTTTGAAGTTCATGATTGCATTCATTGTGGGGGAATTGATACATGTAATAATGCACCTTAAATCTTTTTCATCTCTTTCTCTCCCACAGCTCCCCCTTTTCTCTATCACTCAGTCCCTTTTGCAAAAGATATGTCCTTTGTGTTGTTTATTTTTGATTTTGCTCTTCCATTGGTTTATAGTTTTGGTTTCTTGTGCAAGACAAATCATGCAATATTTAGCACATTGACACCATCTGGAGCTACCAGTGAGTGATATATGTACAGGGCGACTTGTACCACTGGGGGTACAAATGGATCTAATCACTCTTATCAGTCTTTTGATTAATAGGATTTAATCAGAGGATCCCAGCAGCAAGTCATACAAACTATATCCCTACTGAGAAATGGCTAAGCTAGTATACCTAATTTACTTTACTTAAGTTCATAGTCTCACCTACAAATGAGTCAAGTTTATCCTCCTTTATGGCAAAACAGTACTCCATTGGGCACAAGTACCTCATTTCGTTTAACCATTCATTTATTGATAGATACAAAGGCTACTTCCAAAATTTATGAGTCGTGCTGCTTTATACATGACTATCTGTATGTCACTGTAATCTATTTTTCACCTCTGGGAAATACATCTAGAAGGAAAAAAACCTGAATCAAGTAGATTTTTTATTTCTAGTTTTTGACAAGTCTAAATACTGATAAATCAGTATTAATATTATAGATAAATAAACCAGTTTCCCTAGTGCTTGTACTAGTTTGCATTTCTACCAAAAAATGGAAAAAAGTTCTTTTTCTTCTACAGCCACTCCAGATTTGTTCATATTTGATTCTTTGATGATAGCCATTCTTTCTGGAGTAAAATGGAATCTCAATGATATTTTAATCTGCATTTGTCAAATAGCTAGTACTGTTGGACATTGTGTATTTATTAGCCATTTCTACTTCTTCTGAGAAGTTTCTATTCATTCCACTTGTCCATTTTCCTTTATTTGTGGTTTCTAATTGCTTTAGTTGTCTATAGATTCTAGATACAGTCTTCTATACACAGCATATTTGGCATTATTTTCCATTCCATGGCTTGTTTCTTCATTCTTTTGCATCCTTTGCTATTAAGAAGCTTTTTAATTTGATCTGATCTCTTAGGTTGATTCTTGATGTTATTCCTTGTGCAACTGAGGTTCAATTCAGAAAGTTCTTGCATACACCTACCTACAAGAGTTTTACCTGTTTATTTTCCAACAGATTAAGTGTTTATGTTTTAATTCTTAGATCTACGATCCACTTTGATATTAGTTCAATAAATGATAAGTATAATGAGTCTAGCCATTAATTCCAGAAGTGCTTTGTTAAAAAATATTGGGTATCGTATGTAGAAGATCATCTTACCTGCAAATAATAATTTGATTTCTTCCTTCTCTCTTCACTCTCTTCATAGCCTTTTAATTTCTTTCTATTAGCTGATTGTCCTATGTAATGTTTCTAGTACTATACTTAACAAGAATGGTGATAGTTAACATCTTTATCTCTTTTTTAATTTTAAAGTGAAAGCTGGCTCAGATCTTCCACACTTCATATGATGTTGGCCACAGGTTTGTCATAAGTGGTTTCTATTAGATTAAGATGCAGTCTTTCTACAACTATTTTCATTTTATTATGAATAGATACTGGATTCTGTCAAAGGCTTTTTATGTGTATAACAAGATGATCATTTGATTTTTGTGCTTGCTTCTGTTTAAATTACATTTCATATGTACTGATTTGCATACGTTGAACCTTCCTTATAGCATAAAGCCAACTTGCTCATGATATTTGATGTTTTTAATGATTTGTTAAATTTTGTCAGTAGAATGTTGAGTTTTGCTTCTACATTCATGAAGAAGATTATCCTGCAGTTCTCTTTTTCAATAGGGCCTTTGTCTGGTTTTGGAATCAAGATAATTCCAGCTTCCAGGAATCACTGTGTGATTACTCTTCTCTTTTAATTTCATTAAAAACTTTGAGGAGTGTTTTTGGCATTATGTCTTCCCTGAATTTCTTGTAGAATTCAGCAAGGAATCCATGGTGTTCTGTTTTTTAGTTGGTAGGTTTTGTCTTATTACTGCTTTAATTTCATTGCTTGTTACTGTATTATTTGAGGATTTTATACCTTAGTGGTTCCATTTGTTACTTTGTAAATATTTAACTACCTATTCATTCCTCCTTGACACCCAATTAATCAGGATACAGATTTTCTAAGCATTTATTTTTCCAAGCATTACATATTCTCCTAGATTTTAGCAGTGTTGGTTCCAATTTCACCTTTTTAAATTCTAATGACATGGATTGAGCCTTTCCTTTTCTTCTCTCCCCTTTTTCAGTTCCATTACTTTCTTGTTTCTAATATTTGTTAAGGGCTTGTTTATTTTCTTTATTCATTTGAAGAACCAGTTCTTTCATTCATTGATCTTTTAAATATTGCTTAAGTCTCACTTTCATTAATTTATGCTCCAATGTTTACAATTACCTTCTGTGTACCGGCATTGGAGTTGGATTTTTCTTATTTTTCCAGGACCTTCTGTGCATCATTTGGTTATTTATTTGAGCTCACTTTATTCTTGTGATGAGGGAAACTTCCCATTTAGGATTGCTTTCCTGGTGTTCTGTGGGTTCTGGTATGTTCTACAATCATTATCATTTGATTCTAGGAACTATCCAATTTCTTGTTTGGTTTCTTCTGTGACACACTGATTATTCAAAAGTGTATTGTTTAGTAACCATGTTTTTGCATACTTTCTGTGGTTTCTTTTGCCATTCTGAAACCATAGCACTATGATCTGATAATATGCGTGGACTAATTTTGATTTTTAAAATTTACTTAGTAATTTTATGGGTTGTAATGTAAATTACTTGAGAAAAATTCCATGGGCGTCTGTAAACAATGTGTATCCTCTTGTTGTTGGGTGGAATATTCTGTAGATATCTCTTTGGTCCATTTGTCTGAAGGTATGGTTCAATACTCTGATATTTCTTAAGGTTTTTTGTTGGATTGGTTTTTCTTGGGGGTGTTTATCTTATTTATTTGTGACAACAGAATGTTAAGATCCCTCATAAAACATGTTGGTGTTTGTTCAGTCTCTTATATCCAATAGTGATTATTTTATGAAGCTGGATGTACTGGTGTTTGATGCATATATGTTTATAACTGCCATCTCTTGCTGTTGAATTCTGTCCTTAATCAACATGTCGTGATCTTCTGTACCTCTTCTGATCTGTTTTAGTTTAATGACCTCTTTGTCTGAAAATAGGATAGCTACTTTTGCTTGTTTTCAGACTTCCATAGCAAGGAAATTTTTTTCATCTTTTGACTTTTAGTATGAATATTTGGGGGGACCAAATATTGTTCTGGTACACAGCATGCCATTTACTTTGTTTTTTGATCCAATTGGCTAGCCTGTGTCTTTTGATTATGAAGTCAAAACCATTCACATTCATCATTGTTGCTAAAAGGTAATGATGTGTTGCTGTCATTGCACTATTTTCCAGTTATTGATTCCTCCTTGTTCCTTCTACTTAATTGATCACTCTTCCAAACATACTCATTCCATTGAACATTTTGGGATTGTTGGTTTTATTATCTATTTTGAAGATATCCTTGAGAATTTTTTAGAGTGTTGGTTTGGTGATCACAAATTTCTTAAAGGTTATCTTTGCTGCAGAAACCTTATTTCTCAATCTCTTTGAAAAAATAGTTTTGCAGAATATATCAGTCCAGATTGGAGGTTATTTTCTTTTAGGGTTTAAGACACTTCCCTCCAGTCTCTTGTGGCATTTAAGGTTTGTGATAAAAAAGTCTGCTGTAATTCTAATAGATTTACCTTTATAAAAGATTTTTTTTTCTTTTACCAGCTCAGCCCAACATGCGGGCAGGGCTGGTGTGGCATGTGGTGCCAGGGATCAAACCGTGGTCTCCTGTGCCTGTTTAAGCTTGCCTAAAAGGTGCTTTAGACCTCTGAGCTATCTCACTGGCCCACCTTTTAGTATCATGCCCTTGTATTGGACTTCTGGAATTTTGACTACTATGCATTGTGAAGAAGTTCTCTTCTGTCTGTGGCTATTTGGGGTTCCATACACTTAGCTTATCATTATGTTAATTTCTTCCCCCATATTTGGAAAGTTTTCACTTCTTATTTTTGGAAACAGGAGTTTTTTTTAAGCTTTTGTGCTGTCTTCTATTTTTTCTCTTTTTCCAATTATTTTTAGTCTTCTTTGTGTCATCCAGTTGGATTCACTTTTCATGATCTCTTTCTGTATTTAAGGTATGTTCAAGTATATGGTCTCCCACATCAGCCCTGTTTCCTAGCTTTGACGCTGTTCTCACACTATTCATTTCTACTGAACATACTTTCTGCAGGATTTTTAATCATCTGCATTTCTGTTTGGCACATTTGCATAGATCTAATTCATTGCTAAACTAATCATTCATGTTTTATATCATTTTTTCAAATCTACCAGCTTTTCTTTTTTAAAGAATTTTTTGTTTTTGGTTTTGGTTTTGTGTGTGTGTGTGTGCAGGGTCTCACTAGGCAGCTCAGACTTGTAGTGATCCTCCTGATTTCTGTCTCGCTAGTGCTGGGATTACAGGCACATGCCACCATGCCCAGATGCCACTGCTGGCTCAGCACACCTGGGAGCAGTGCTGGTGCAGCCTGTGGTCCTACCTGTGCTTACCAAAGCAAGCACTTAGTCTTCTGAGCTATATCACTGGCCCCAGCCCACTAGCTTTTGATTTGTGTATTCTGTAAACAAACTAATCATTTTCTTTGTTAAAGTCATTATTTCTTTAGTTTCACCTTTTTGAGCTCACAGAGCACCTTTTAATCTTGTCTTCTTTTTTGTCATTTCCTATAATTCAGTTGTGTGGCTTTCAACATCTTACCCATTAGTGCTCCACTACTCAGTTTTGGAGAAGTTGGGAAATCTAGAAGGCAATATTTTTGTCTTCTCATCTTGTGTTTCTATTCCTTTTAAGGTGCTGAGATTTGTGGGTCAATTATCCCTTAATGACCTGGATCAATTCACACTATTCACCTTTCACAACACTTTTGACTTTGGGGAAGAGCCAGAATTTGCATTATGCCAGATCTAATGAATAAACTGGATTGAGGACACACTGTGTTTTTATAAGCTACCTTTCCATTTAGATGGCACTAGGTGGTGAATGCATTCTCTGAGTTGTTTTTCATCATATCACATAAAGATATTAACAAGCCAGAGAGATATCTCAGTGGACTAAGCCTGCTTAGGTAAACGCAGGGGCCGGGGTTCAATTCCTGCCACCACATGCCCCACCGGCCCTTTCCCTGGGTGTGCTGAGCTGACCATGGAGTTTAGGTGTGGTGCTGCACACCTGTAATCCCAGGTCTGGGGAAGCTGAAACAGGAGGATCACTATGAGTCTGAACTGTGTAGTGAGACCCTACACCAAATACATAAATTTTAAAAGCAGACATTAACAAAAGAAGATTTTCAAAACTGCTTCAGAAATGCTTCAGAAAGTGGCAAGAACAATGAGATAATTGTGTTCAATGTAAGGGAGAATATTTCCAGAGGAACATGTTTTGTCTCTAAAAAGTTTCTTTAATATAAGCATTCACCACATACTTTGCCCATCCACATATTTTGTATCTCCTTTATGAAGGTATTGACACTCAGTGAATGACAGTTTAAGACCTGAATCTTGTTTCCAATTTTTAAGTCTTGTGTTATTTCCACTGCATCATCTCTCTGGCAAATCAGTTATATATCTTTAAAAAACAGAACTATGAAACAGCCACCCGTTTTCTCAGAAATGACTCCGTAGGTCATTAGAGTGATGTCTATAAAGAAAAAAATTTAAAAGTAAGCAAGTCTTTGCAAACAAATCTAGAATACAATAAAATGTAAGGACCCAAGATTAAAGACAATCAACTGAAGGAACTCAAACACTTGATTGATCTAAATAAATATAATAATGATCCTGACATAAATCACTTTAGTCTTCAACATTGGAACACACTCCAGGAGATTAAATTAGCAGGAAACTAATCAAGTGTCATTCTGATAAACGGCAAAGAGCAAAAGAAATAGAGCAACATTAAGCAATACTTTGAAAAAAAATTGTATAAAATCTATTAAAATATTCTCATATCCTAAAGTATATATTTTTTCTATAAAAATGTACAAATATTTTTATAATTCTGTTTTTTGAGTTATTTGGATCTGACTCTCATTTAATTTATGGCTATCAATTATCCAGCAGCCACCACATGGGCTTGAGAATTTTGGTGAGTGAAAAATTGAACCAATAATTTACCTGCAAGTATAATAGAATGCTTGTAAATATTAACTAGCTATTGATCAGGTTTATGTAATATTAAATTTTGAAATAATTAAAATTTTTGCTTTAATTTTATCTTCATATTTGAGGACCAGTTTTATCTTCCATGTTCTAAACATTTTCTTTTTTTACAATTTCCTTTTTTTATTACTGCTTATTATATGTTCCATTATTCTAAACATTTTCTTTTACATATTTACAAAAAAATTACTTCCTGATATCATACTTGTATATCTATACTGCCCGTTGTATAAAATATACCTACTTAAAGCTACAAATGCACATGCATATGTTATAAATAGATTTTGGAAAACAAACCTAAGATACAGGGACAAGTTCATTATTAGATACATTTTCACATTCATAATATTTTATATTTTATCTGATCTCAACAAGCAATTTCTACTTAAGAAAAACAGCCCTAAAGCATACTATTGCAGCTTCCTTTCCCATGCTCTATACTATCTGCAAGTATAGGAATGGTTTTTTGTCATCTACATATTGCTACTAGGGATACAATGAAGCCTGATACACTATTGTTGCCTTACACAAACTATCAAGAATTTAACAGTTTTAAAAGTGTTCATTTTTTAAAATATTAGTTGAAGGGCTGGCCAAATAGCTCAGCAGAATAAAGCGCCTGTTTAGCCAGACACAAGGGTCAGGTCGGAGGTTTGATCCCCGGCCTGCCGTGCTGCCTCGCCCACAGGGCGCGCTGAGCCAACGATTGAGACTGGGCATGGTGGCGCGCATGCGCCTATATCCCAGCACTTGGGAGGCTGTAAAGAGAATTACTAAGAGTCCAATCTATGTAGTGAGACCCTGTAGACCCTTACTAAAATACAAAAAAAATACTAATTGAAACAAAATAAAGTTAAATAAAATGAAAGCAGCAACCATTTTCTATTTTCCAAATCTATAAAAAATACTGTAGCCACGCTGCTGAGAGCATAAGGTAGGAGAATCTAAGAAGGAAAAAGGAATTTCTTTTATCTGACGATGAATGAGATTAAGTCCCATATCTCACACACATCTAAGTGGGTTTTGCAGAGGAAATGCTTTTCTTGGACATACACCTTAATCAAAGTATAAAGACATTCATGCTTCAATACTTTCAATACTACTCAGTTTAACTTGAAAAGCCAATTATCTCAGAAAACATCCAGGAAATCAGAATGCAAATAGGCATCAAAATCAAACATCAACATTTTCTTCCCCTTCTCCTGGCTATTTCATTTTGCTTCCAACTCTCTTAGACTGAGATGTGGGGCAATAAAAGGAACAATGTCTTTGTCTTTTCATTGAGCTTATATTAAGCTCCATAAATTGATGTGGAAATAAAGCAAAGCTCAAAATTATATATGAAGCTATAAATAGCTATTTATAAATTTTCATCAGTATACTATAATAGTGAATGATGAGTATAAAATAGAAACATCTACAAGCTAGAATGGCAGAATAGAGAATAGAGGGATTAATAAAATTTATGGAAAGTCAAGAAAACAATCACTAGAAAAGTAATATTTGTTTTGATTTCGAAAAAGGAGTACGAGTTTACAAGGGATATTTGAGGGGCATTCAACCCAAGCAAAAAGAAGTTACAAAGATATAGGAGTTAATGCACCAATTGTATTTGAGGAACTTTTATGTACTTTAGGATTTCTAAAAGTGGAAATTCGTGTATTTACTGAAATGTAGTGGCATTAAATTTTTTAAGGATAAATAGTATTTTATTTTAACTGCTATTGTTTTGGAGCTCTTCCTGTTGATTGGTTGATTATTATACCTTAATGTGGCTATCAGAACATTTTAAATTACATATTTGACTCATAATATTATATTTCTACTGGAGAATGCTATCCTAGAGTACAGAAGAGAAAACAAAATAATCAATTGAAAAATGTAAGGCTGGGTAAATAGGCAGAGGCCAAACCATGGAATTACCAAATTTGTGGGTCCTGGAAGATAGCTCAAGGAATGGGGAGATAGCTTAGGGCCTGGGCAGATAGCTCAGTAGAATAAGCACTTGCCTGGAAAGTGCGAGGTCCTGATTTCAATCCCTGGTACTGCAAAAAAAAAAAAAAAAAGAAAGAAAGAAAGAAAAGAAAGAAAGGAAGGAAGGAAGGAAGGAAGGAAGGAAGGAAGGAAGGAAGAAAGAAAGAAAGAAAGAAAGAAAGAAAGAAAGAAAGAAAGAAAGAAAGAAAGAAAGAAAGAAAGAAATTACCAAATTTGTGATATGGGAAGTAGTCCCAACTTTCTAAAAACACATCATAATGATGAAGTGCTAGGCCTGGGAAGCAGTGTGGTAGGAACATTTCAGGATACATTTCAGGAGTGGAAAATCTTAGAAAGTTCTTGGGGAGGGAAAAAGTATCGATATGATACTCCAGAGCTATCTAACATTCAAAGTTGCTGAGAAAAGAAGGTAAAACATTTCACTAGGATTAAAGTGCCTGCTTAGCCAGATGCAGGGGCCAGGGTTTGGTACCTAGCATGGCTGGGCCCATCAGCAGGCTGCGCTGAGATAGCAGTTGAGACTGGCTATATGCACCTGTCATCTCAGTACTTGGGAGACTGGAAACAAGAAGATCACTATGAGTCTGATCTGTGTAGTGAGACCCTGCAGACCCTCTACTAAAGATATAAAAACAATTCTCTAGTAAAGTAATGATCAAATCACAGAGAAGGAAAGAATATTATTCCAGTCACTTGTGTGGTTGGATCTGCATTGGTGAGGAGCTTGGTTGGGTGGAGGAGCCAACAGCCCAGAGCACAGCACCCATCATTTTCCAGTGTTTTGCATCCTGAGCTCTCATCAACCAATAATTAGGGCTTGGGGTTTCCCAGAAGAGATAAGAAACGATGCCTGGCCACTGTGTGTATTATAAATATTAATCACACTGAGCTGGTAGCTTCATGAACAGTCTCCTCATCGTTTAGTACCCAACTTGGGAGCAGAGTCTTCCTGGAAAGGTAAGGTTGTGTGCTTTTTGAAAGCAAGAAAGTGCAGGAAGTACTGCTTTTAAGGCAGCAGATGGCGCTCTCTCCTACATCTCAGCACTGCAGGCTTTAATGAGGGAAGAAAATGTCTTTTACAGAGAATCTAAGATGTTTGCTACTTTGCAGGAGAGGAAAAAATGCTGCATTGTAACCTGTACCTTGAAATGTTTATGGCAAGTTCTAGAAATCTATGCTTAGGAAATGATTTGAGAGAAGGAATAGGTGGGAAATATACACACATAAACACTGCAGCATCATTTATACGATTAGAAGCAATCTAAGTGTTTATAGATAAATAAGAAGATTCTTTTCCATTCAATCTATAGAATATAATTTGGACATCAAAAGAATGAGCAGTTCATATTGGCTAAGACACAACCAAAACAATATAATAAAAATATTAACATAGTAAAATAGTTGACCTATAATCTCTCTATAAAAGTGTCTTATAAATATATACACATATGAATATTAGATTGAAATTTATTTTACCCACAATGAACATAGTTATTTCAGAATGCTGAGATTTTTAATGGTTTACTCAGTTTTTACATTTAATTAGTAATGTAATTGCTTAAATATGACAAGAGATCTCGATCTCCTAAAAGACATGGGGTATCTGGGCAGCTCATACTTTGGGTAATTTTGAAGTAAGGAAAAAAGGTTTAAATGCTTACAGATTTCCTGAAGGTCCACGCAGTGGTCTGGCATTAGGAAAACTTGCCCTGCGTATTCTTCAGGGGTACTGTTGTACTTGATGTGGTTTCTCTGGCCTTCCTGTCTATAAAAATCTAGCTACTCAAAAGGTAGTGCCACCGCTGGCAATCAAGAGCTTGCATCCCAAGCACGAGGGGATGTAATGGTGGACTGTCGCCAGGACAATCGCTACTAACTCTCGCCCTACGGAGGCCAAGCAGTTTGCAGTAAGGAGAGAAATGGGCTGCTTTTGCCCTCCATGGCAGGGCTCAGAGAGCAGCACTGGCACACTGTGGCAGTTATTAGCACACCATAACACAGTTATTGGTACACCACTGAGGCGTCACTGCGGGACTCTGTGCTGCTGGAGAGGCCAGGCAAACCCCAATACGCACTATGTAAATACCTTATTTTGAGATTCCCATTTTATGCAATCTTTGTGTCACGTATTTCTCTTTAATTTTTTTTTTTACTTTCATTTCATTTATTTGATACAGGGTCTTGCTACACAGCTCAGCCTTGTAGTGATCCTCCTGTCTCAGCCTTCCCAGGGCTGGAATTACAGGCATGCACCATCACACCCCATTTCAGGGACCAATACTGTGCACCGGGGTGTCTGGGGCCATGCAGTACCGAGGATCAACTTGGGTCCTTGTGCTTGCCAGGCAGGTACTTAGACCACCGAGTTATCTCCCCAGCCCCTGTGCCACGTATTTCATGCATGTTATCTATCTTATTGATGCAGCAACTTTAGACAAAGATTACAGTCCCATTAGGAGGAAACTGAGACCCACAGAGATTGTGTATTCCACCTGCATTTTATCAATAAGGAAAATCCTGAGCTGGAAGGAAGCTTGACAATCTGCCACTGAGGCTCCTTTCCTTTCATTGTTTGTTGCCGAATGGTCTCCTGTCCTGGCACCTGGCATCCAGTGGCTCCTGAAGGAACATGTCCTAAACTTTTGATCCTGAGCATTAGAGAAATGAGAGCATCTTCTTGTCCCTGCAAGAAACAAAGGCTGGAGCTACTCTACATTCTTCCAGGAAACTTCTGTAATCCACAGATTCTGGGATTTTATTTTGAAACAATATTTTCATTACATTCAAACACAACTGTTTTGGGACTCACTGTGTTTACCCAAAATTCATATGTTTAAGTTCTTATCCCAGAACCAAAGATTTGAATGCCTTTAGAGACAGGCTTTACAAAAAGGTAATTAAGTTAAAATGGGCTACTAAGGTGGACCTGATCCAATATGATTTGTGGCCTTCTAAGAAAAGGAAATTCAGGTGCATGCACAAAGCAAAAACCACATGAAGACAGAGAGAGATAGTGGTCACCCACAAGCTGAGGAGCGACGCCTCTGGAGGAAACCGCCTGGGATCCGCCGTCTTGGGCCTGTGCTAGATTTGAGGAAATAAATTCCTGTTTAAGTCACGCAATCTGTGGGAGTTTGTTATGGAAGACTAATATTAGAGGACTAACAAAAGCACTTCTGCTCTGGTCTTAAAGTAATTCTGTAGGGGAAATGGCGATCACCATTATTGTCACTTTCCTATAGAAATGGTGACCTGAAAAGTAAAAACAGACGTATTCAAGAGCCCACAAAACATCTATGTCAGTTTTTGTAAAATGAAAATGTGGTACAATGTCAGAGAACACACCTTCATTCCAACTGTTATTTGTCTCCTGTTAGAGGTTAGCGGAGTAAAATATCTCTTGATAGAATTATCAAATAATAAAGAGAGTATTCTGAGCCTATCTCCTGTCTGGTCATTAGGTAGAACAATGAATAACAGCTGCAAGGAATGGATGTGATCCCGCTGCTCTCGAAATCACTCGGTAACCAGCAGCACTCAAAGCTTCCACGCACTTAGCTATAAGCAGAACAAGAGCGCTCCTAACATTGTCCTTGCTTAGGAGTACTGCACTCAAAATGTTGTTATTACAGTAAAAGTTCTTGGTCTATTTAAAATTCATAAAAATCACATGAATTTACAAGATTTTGACAGGACCCTCAGGATTCTTTTTTACTCTAAGAAAATCCAGGTGTGTGTATGAGAGAGAGAGAGAGAGAGAGAGAGAGAGAGAGAGAGAGAGAGAGAGAGAGATTGGTGAATTATTTTCTTATGTCCAGTAGATGGCACCACTTCCAAAGCATGGTAGGTGGAAAGCATAGGGACGCAGTCAGAGCACCTCAGTCCCAGATCAGAAGTTCTCAAGTCCCAGCCTGCAGAGGAGGGTTCTGCACATCCCCAGGAGCTGGCTAGAAATGCAGATTCTCAGGCCCCGCCGTGTACCGATCAAATCAGAACCTCTGGGTTGGGGCCCGACATCCATACCTTAGCAAGTCACCCAGCTGATTCTGTTGTGTGCTAAAATGTGAAAATTGCTGCGTAAGTGATTATTACAAAAACACAGGTCTGCATGAAAGTCAGCCAAGTTTTCATGGTGAGATAATGTAAAAATATACATCATAAATTCTATTTCTTAATGAATGCAATGCTCTTTTGTTAAAATTAATAACATGGGCAAACTTCATCAGTACTATTCCTGTTGAGCTTATTGTTATTAATCACCTACCATGGGTGATTAATAACACCACTAGGTCACCACCTAGCCCTAACACACATCAACTTATTTAATCATCACAACAACCACTCATGGCTAGTCCTCTTAGTTCTTGTTTTATAATGAGAAATCAGATGGCCTTCTGTTTCATGGCTAATAAGGGACGAGACAGGCCTCAAAGTCAGCTTGGTCTTAACATCTAAACCTGTACCTTCTTTTTCCATGCCCATGAAGTGTTGTCAGATTTAGCAAACAAAACTGTACCATGCCCAGAAGAAAGACAGCAAGATGGAGAAGATGCTACTGCAGGCCTCTGCATCCAACTCATCATCCAAAGAAAACTAAATGTAAATGTCAGATGAGCAACATAATTTTTAAATATGTCTGTTTCACTTTTATCTCATAGCTGGGACAAAATACCTGAAACCCAAAAACTAAGGAAGCAAAGGTTTATATAGCACATAGTGGAGGTGTCAGACCATACTTAGCGGGCTCCAAGGCAGGATAGCACAGGGCAGAGGGCAACAGTTCATGGCAATTGAAAACAGCAAACAGCCAAGGGAGGAGCAGCTGCTGAGGCAGCTAGCAAGCCTCTCTCCCCTCTTTGTATTGTATGCAGATTACCTAACCCAGGGTGGATATAGCACTCACACCCATAATCCCATCGTTGGATCATGAAATGATCACAAACTCTAGAAGCCTGTCCCAATGCCTGCATGAGGTTTTGGGGGGACAACTAGACACAAACTGTAACAGCGTCCTATACAATATTTGAGACATATTGAAAATTATTTGATATTTACTGAAATTGAATTCACCTGCACAGCATACCATTTACCTGTCAACCCTGCTGCCTCTAACAGTTTGCAATCCAATTGATGAAAGAATAAACTGCTAGAAAACAGTCCTCTGTAAAGACCTTGAACGATGGGCTCCACAGGCAACATCTGAACTCCATCTTTGGATGGTGCTATATGAAAGCCTGTCAAGGACGCAGCGGCTGGGATGCACACCATCCATGCCTTCACTGCAGCAGCAGGTCCCACGCTTGAGGTTCCTTTCAGAAGCGAGATTCCACAGTTCCCCAGGAAAAATAACAGTGAGGCAGCTTATTGGCTTCCTTTTGTTTTTTGCTATTGTTTGCAATGTTGATATAAATCTGGAGGAAGCAATAAAATGTACCAAAAATTCATTAAGTATGTAATTTATAGAATTTTTACATTTGGTGATGTTCATAAGGGTAGAGCTAAAAGCAAAAATTTATAATTAGTAAAGTATCACAGCATGCCTTTAATACAGGTATTGGATTTCAAATCTTTAAGTCACCAGCAGAATATTCTCAGCAGAAACAATGTTATTATAAATGAAAATGTATTCTTGTCCATAACATTAACTACCAGATACAAAGAAAATAGGTTCCCAAATTATACATGTACTTGCTCATTCAGTGCTTGTTGAACACCTGGGAGAGATAAAAGCCCTTCTCTCATTATAACAGATACACACAATTCACACGGGGTGTTATAGCATCCATTTATGCAAAACTTTAAATGATCTGTTCAGGGAACTGACATCAAGACTGGTTGCTAAAGCAAGAATGTCATCCAACAGCTCGTCTTACTGTGCCTACAAAACTCATTACATCTCAAATAAATGTATGCATCGGCCCATTTAGCAGACATGTATTAATTTGCTATTGTGCATCAGGCTTTGAAAGACGGGCTTACATGTAAGAAAAAATGGATAGGGAAACGCATCCACATGCAGTGATTCAGAGCATTGGAGTAATAGAACTCTCTGTGTCAGAACCCTAAAATGGAAACAGTGAGTCGGGGCAGGGGGCTGAGAGTTAGTTGTATGGAAACCAAGGAGGGCAGGCTGGGGGTTCTGATCAGGAAGTTCCTGCACCCTCCAACTTGGACATTCATTATCCTGCATTTAGCCACAATTAAAGAAAAAGTTTATTTCATATGTTTGGTTTTGAGTAACTCAAAATCTGTCTTCTTTAGTAAATGTTTATGGCATTATTTTTTGTTTTTTATCTCTGATATTACATTGTACATACTTAGAAGAAAAGTATTTTAAACATTAACTATAGCACATAAGAAGTTTGGGGTTTCCAAACTATTAGTAATATCAAGTAAAATGTGCATCTATCTCTTTTTGTATTAGGCCCTCAGATGTGACCATTATGAAAAGAGTTTTAGATACTCAAGTGCTATTTTCTTCATAAATCCTTATAAACAGTCTACATGTTTATATGCTGAAAAAATGTACATTGCATCTTTCCTCTAAATTTATAGGGTTATTTAAAAGTACGCTTCTTCTCTTGTCACTGACCCAAGCTCAACCACTTGGATAAGGGTACCTCGGCGACCTCCGCTTCCTTCTGTGCTGCGGACAAGGCTTGTGGGGCAGGGCTAGGCCAGCATGTTGGCCTCACTAGGAGCCTTAGGAAGCAGCAGCCCTAGTTTACGCTGGGCCGTGGAGGGCTTTGGCAGTCAGTTTGTGTTGTACTGTCCAGCATCATTACAGCTTTCTTTGTCTTAGCCATTATGTGGAAGAATTCAAGGCTATCTTCCTAAAAGCATGGGGGATGTAGGGATAAACTGTATCATCTAGACAGGATCTGCCACCAGGTGATTAATCACAGCATTGCTTTACTCTGGGGCTGAACCTGGACTAGAAACTAGATATTTAGTATTTTATCTTTATATGCCTATGATAAAGATATGTGTGATGATTTCCATTTAATAGACAAAAATAAAACGTAAAGTTAGACACGTAAAGAGTGGTGAGGGGTCCCTAAACCTGATCTATCTAAGCAAAGCCAGTTTCACATGCATGATGCTATCCCACTTTCCTACTGTGATGGTTAATTTTAGGTGTCAACTTGGCTGGATTCAAGGTATGTGGATAGCTGACAACACATCACTTCTCTGTGGGCCTATTACAGTGTCCCCAGAAGACAGTGACCTGGACAGTGTGCACTAAGCAGGGAAGACCTGCCTTCCCTGCAGGCAGGCATCCCGTCATCAGCTCAGAAAGATCAGTGGAAAGGAAAATTCACTCTCTCTCCTAGAGCTGAGACTTCATTCTTTTCCTGCCCTTGAACACCAAACGTTCAAGTTTCTCCAGCATTTGGACTTTGAGATTTAGCCCAGTGGTTCCCAGGTTCTCTGGCTTTGGGCCTCGAGATAGAACTGCAACATCAGCTTCCTGGATCTGAAGCTTTCAGACTCAGATCGCATCATATCGCCAGGATCCTAGGGTCTCCAAGTCGCAGAGGCCCTGCCTGTCACAGGGCTTCTCAGCCTCCACACCTGCATGAGCTGTTCTCATAATCAGCTGTCTCTCAGCTACTCCTCTACTCATCTGCTGATCTCCTACTGCTTCTATTCCTCTGGAAACCCCTGGTAATGTACGTACTTCATACATATATTGCAAAAACAACGCCCAATGCACACTTTGAAGGAAAAGAAGAGAACTGTCGTGAATGGCTGACTTTCCTCCTGAGTGTGTGGAGCAGGTGGTGCTCAGAACAAAATTAGACCCTAGGCCCAGTCTGATTGTATAAATAGTAGAAGGATTTTGAGCGGTGCCAGTTAATCTCCATTTGTATCTGATTGGTGTCAATTCTCCACGGGATTCCTATGAGCTTTGTGATGGCTTCTGTTCATGATGATCTTTCCAAAGGTGTGCAGAGCAAGCATCCTAGGAAAATAGCAAGAGCTCCCCTCTCCTAGGGCAGAGTGAAGATGTGCTTCCTAGCCAAGATGATATCTTCCCTAGAGACCAAAAGCTGGGCTTATTTTCTAGGATCTCCTTAGGGTTGTTCTTATGCTCAGAGTGCTCTTACGCTCGGTGTTCTTCACAACCCACTACCACAGTAGGCAGATAGCCATCTGGATTTGTATTCCGTAGAACCTGGGGTGTGGATGGAGCTAATGCAGACAGGAAGCCTGTTGTGTACTGAGTAATAAAGCGTCTACATCCATTTAGGCCGACACCTCAAAGCTGAACTAAACACCTGGGCTTCCTTGGCTCTGATTTCCTGATCAGAGCTGGCCTGTGGGCGGTGCTGGCGAGAGTGGAAAGAGAGAAAGGACAGGGCAGTTACTCCTCTGCCCCTGGGGTTGGAGCTCTTGGAGTGGTGCCTCTCTCAAGGCCACACTCTGATCACTTAGGACTCGCCTCTTTCATTCAGGCCTAGAAAGGAAAATTGGTGTGTCACTCTTATG
>NW_004524686.1:1629674-1640232 GCF_000260255.1 Octodon degus | reverse complement strand
TTTTTTTAAACAAATATTTATTTGAGAGACAGTCTGGCAGTAATTGGTATGTCATGACAAGCAGTACATATTTAGAAGACCAGAATGACAGACACTCCAAGCATGCCCCTACCATTACACATTGCTATCTTCAGTGCAGTTGCTTAGTTCCCAGGTATCCTCATATATAGTTAGTCAGGGTGAGAATCCTATCAACTGACTGCTAGTTTCAAAAACCTGCTGAAGATTCTCAGGACCATTGTCTTACCCATCTTGTGCATATAACCATATGGCTTTGCCCCTGTCATATTTCCTAGCTTTTCTCCTTGCCCTCTCTTCATTGCCTCATCCTCAAGTTCTCACTTTCCTTTTAATTGTCTTATTCCTTCCCTTTTGTATTTCTTCTTTTGAGTTCTTACATGAGGGAGAGTATATGATATTTACACGTGTGGGTCTGTTTTATTTCACTTATGATTACATCTTCAAGTGGCATCCACTTAAATATGAAGGCTTCAAGTTTATCATTCTTTATAGCTGATTAATACTCCATTGTATAAAAATATACCTTTTTCATCCATTCCTCATGTGATGGGCATCTTGGTTGTTTCCAAGATTTGGCTATCAGAAATTATGCTGCTATAAGCATAGGTATACATATATCACTATGATATAACATTTTCCTTTCCTCTGGGAAAATTCCCAGTAGGGGGATAGCTGGTTTGGAAAGTCTTAATCATTGTTAAAGACAGGGTCCCACATTTTCATCTTGCACCTTCCCTGCACTGATGGTGTTGCTCTTGTTGGTATGATCTGAATAAGCATCCTCAGATAGGTAAGCAATGAGTGCCTAACTGTTCAGGAGATGTACATGGAATAGGAGGATTTATGCGAGGCTTTGAATAAGATGTGAGAATTGGATAATTAATGTAAAGGGAGAGGGAAGCCTTAAAATTATGAATTGATAGCTTTGCTTGAAAAACATTAAAGAAGCAAATAACAACAGTAATGTAAATTAAATTCTGAATCTCCCCAAAAGGTTCCAAAAATTAAATTAATCTTCTTTTGCTTTTTCTGTTTTGCTTTGACTTATTTTGCTTAATCCACATTGTTGTTCAGCATCCAGAGAACTGTATTACAGCACATAGAGTAAGAAATAAGCTCATGATTATCAGAGAATTCCACAAGGTGTCAGCCTCGGGCTGAAATGATAAATCTAACACTAGGCAATACTTTTAATTTTTAAAAACGAAGAGTTTGAGCTCCATTTTGAATTCTGTTTCAAAATATGTAGGAATATAGGCATCTCCCACTTGTTGAGGCGCTTGTGTGTGCTACACATTCAGTGTACATAATTTCTCATTTTTGTTCTTTAATTCTGAGCTGTGCAATAGATGTTTGCAGCCCTACAGAATTTATGATAGTATTAGGAAATGGGCCTTTGGGAGGCGGTTAGGTCATGTACAGCATCTTCATGCACGACATTAGTGCTCTTATGAAAAAGGCCCAAGACAGATCTCAGAAGAAGCACCAGCAGAGGACACATCCATTGTTTAGGGCCCCCCCCATCTAACATATTTCATCATAGCTGTGTTAACAGACTAAAACACTCCCAATGATTTTAATTCCCATTTACAAAATGGAAACAAACTAAGGTTCATAAGATTTAAGTCAACTTACCAAGTCATCCAGCAAATAGAATAAGCAAGAGTTGGAAGAATGGATGCACAGTGAACTCTGGAAGCTCTGTCTTGTCTAGCTCTATTCTATAGCAATTTAGTCACTGGTGTGTCACAGAGGGTTGCAATGTGCATCCACCCAGTGGTCTCTCTTTCTGGGTCAGAGGACAACAGGACACCCACTAGAACCATTCTCCAGAATGTACAAACCCTTTAAAGAGGCATTGGTGTAAAATGCCATTGTTTTTATCATTATCTATGATTGTTGTTTAATATTGTATTAATTCCAAAGGTAACAAATGGAATAAAGTATGAGTGTTGACACCCCTGTTTCCTTTATTAAGAGGAGGTAAACCCAGAGCCTTGTACAAGTGCTCTTCCTCTGGACTACACCTCCAGTCCTATACCGTTACATCCTTGAACAGAATATAAATTCACTGGCCCTTTATTCAACAGTAAGTTCATCTTGATAGTTGTTCTGCTCAGGACTATAGCTAATAGATCCTATTGTTCCAGGTTCTTATCACTTGTGTCCACTGCCTTCTTGTACTAAACCCAACCCTGACTTGGGAAGAAAGGAATTAGCATGAGAAAATCTCAGATTCTGAAGCTGGGTCCTAAGTATCACTTTTAGGGTAATCAACATCTTCCTAATAGGACTGTTTGGGTTTTAGCATTGAAAGTCAAGTATCCCAGGAACTTCTTCAAGCATAAGCAAACTTTTTCCACCTGTAAAATGAGCGGTAACCTTTTTACTTGGGAGTGAGCCACCAATTTTGTCCTGTGAATCAAGTGCAAATTTTCCATAGAGTCACAAATTCCACTATCAAAATCACTCCCAACCTGGGAATATAATATATCTCTCTCTTGAGGGGTGAATCTAAGTGTGTGCTTTTCAAGTTCTACCTAATGAATCCTTTTATGCTTCCTTCAAAAAATAATCACAAGCAAACAGATAAGATCAGACACCCTGGTAACTATGTGGCTTCTTTCACATAGTAACTATGTGACCTTGAGCAGGTCACCTAGCTTCTCAGGCACGACAGGGAAAGTAAAGAAAAAGAAGAAGGAGAAAGTGGAGGAGGAAGAGCAGCAGGACAAAAAGGAGGACGTGGAGGAGGCAGAGGAGAAAACAGGAAGAAGAGAAGGGGAAGAGAAAAGAGCTGCTGATCAGACTTTATCATTATCATTGATTTCATCCGGGGCACTGTGAAGAATGCCTGAGGTGGATAGGGCTTAGCACATGACATTTTAGCTAATAATATTATTACTTTTGATCTTCTAGTATCCACTCAGCCCATAATTCTTGCAGAGCCTCTAGTGTGGGGGCTGCTTTGCTCTTGTTAATCCCTTTCAGGAAAGAGCAGTTTTGCTCCAGAGCCTGAGACACAAAGCTGGCACAAGCCTCTGCCTATTCATGTGTTTCCCATATTGTTTGTTCCTATAACGTAGGTCCTCCTACACAGGCAGTGTTTGTGAGCTCTTTTTTTTTTTCAGCATCAGTAACCATTCTGACAGCTCATACTTCCTAAGCAAAGCCTCCCAGGCCACGAGAATGCTCCTTCCTGGGACAAAACCTGTTTTTGAAGGAGATAGTAGGCAAACCTAATTTTGGTAGCATCCGAAGTCTGAGTGTGGAAGAAAAAAGTACATTTGGATTGTATTTACTGGTATAATATCAATCTAGCCTTGAGAATAATTTGGGTAAATTGCCCAATAGTGCTTCTTGATTCAACTGCATCTAATGTCCTGCATAATTAATGATAATTTTCCAGCCAAGCATTTAATGGCTGTCATGTTTGACTACATTTTGGCACATATCTTCATCACCTTTGTAAATATTATATTCTGCTATTTTATAAGAAAGCACAATGCATAATTAGATTCTTTTCCATCTTACAAAATATAATTATCTGTCTTTGCAACAAGAAAAAGAAAACATGCCTAGAGTGATGCCTATTTTTTTCTATCTTATGTACACTTGTGTTTATGTTCAGACACATTAAAAATATATGTACATATTGCCTCTCTTAGGAAATCTTGTCAAAATAGTCTAGCTTTATGCTATCCCCCACTCAAAAATATCATAAGCAAGTGTCTGCAATTGAAAATTATGTGCTTTATTTCTATCTTCTAGAGATAGAAATGTAAACTCGAGGTTTACATTTGCTTTTCATGGCATATCATCTCATGAGATTTTTAGACTTTGTATTGTAAGGAAAATTCAATAATATTTGTATCTTTGTCTTTTGTCTCCTAATCTAAACTCTCTCTTCTAACCAGTCAATGGCTGACTTGCAAAAGGAAACTAATTTTTCTACCTTTTTCAATGCAAATTTTTGTGTAGCGAGGCCCATCTTCACAGGATGTAAATTAAATCTTATGTCTTGCAGAACACTTCATTTTCCCCACACCAGTAAAATCTCTAATCCTTCTGTGCAAAAAGGACATAAGAAGTGACCCCCACCCACAACATTCATTCCTTCTGACTCTGGAAAAATCTCAACCCTCTTCAGAATGCTGGCCTACTGCAGAGACAGTCCGAAGGAGCACCTAGGTGTGCAGTACTTGGTACCTCGCCTGGCGTCGGCATCTGGAATCTTGATCCACATGCCACGACGAACAGAAAGTCAGAGAACTCAGTGAAACATCAGAACAGGTATAACTTCCAACCTTCCGGATCTATGACTCCACACTTTAAACTGAGTAAACTTGAACTATGGAAATTACAATGCACACATAGTGAGAAATAGGTTTATAATACAGAAATACACAGTTCTCTGTTCTTAACGAGTCAATCAGGAAACTGAATAGTGAGGATGGAAATGGCAAGAGCTTGAGAGAGGGAAGAGAGGATGTTCAAGGTGCTGTCCCTCATCAGACTCCAAATTGATGCGGTCAGCATTACTGGGCCCTCATAATTGTCAATATACTGTGAAGAGCACCAGAGGCAACTAAAAGTATGCACGTAATGAAAATATAGTCTTATTGTTAGACAATCAGTCACCCAGCTAGAGACTCCTCGGTCTTATAAAGGTGAATATATCATCACCCCACCAATGCACATTTTCCTGGTGCTACAGAGATCCCTAGAAATGAAGATTCACGGGACATAAAGTCTTAGACCCTTAGGATGTCAGAGCCAAGGACATTAGGTAATCATCTGATCCAGTTCTCATTTTACAGATGAGAGAACAGGCCAAATTGTGTAGCACCGGTTTAACCAGACAGGTTTTAACCTCTCCAGCAGAGTTTCATGAATATGAATATTCATTATCATAAAAAAGAGAGGTAGGAAATTACAGGTTTTAAATGTGATCATTGTCATTAGAACTGTTCATTGTTCTTGATCTCTGAATTATTGGACAAGTTTCAATTAGCTAAAGTGATCATTAAGTTTTAACTCAAACCCAAAAGGGACAAAGAGAGCTACATGATCTCACAAGGTGAATACATGGAAAATTTTCCAGCCCATCATCCATGAGATTTTCATACCATTAAACATTAGGAAATGTCAGCTTCATTTTTGTGAATTGGCTCAGAACAATGTGTCTGATGTGGCTTTCGTTATCATCTTAGACCTAACACAGTCTCCCTAAAGCACATCCCTTCCTAGAGGACGCAGAACCTAAACTTCTGGGTCATCTTGGGTTTCTTAATACTATTGTCTCATCACTAAGGAGATAGGTTCAGACAATTTAAGATGTTTATGTATAAAAATTCTGTCTTAACTATCCCCTTGACAATGTACTGTGAAAGAACCACTGATTCACTGCTCAGAACTATCATGCCAATATCAAAAGAAGCATCAACTTCTTTAAATTGTCGGTCCCAACTGTAGGCCCTCTGCCTATCATTTCTGTCCTGAACCTAATCTGCTTCATTCATTCAGAATTTTAGACACTTCCGTACAATGGAATCCATTTCTAGATTTGTTATATGAATTACTTCCAAATAGGAAGATTATCTCTATTCATGACAAATAGAGTTGACAACTTCCGAAGAGAATGCAAATATCAAAACAGACTTACCTTCATGCAGATTGCACAAGGGTAGTGACGGCAGGATGAGTTCTCACAAGAATAGATCAATACTTGGCCTCTGATATCCTCCATTGGACTTCCAGGGAATCCTTCCTTTCAATCCCCAGTTATTCGTTCATTCTTTTTGTTTTATTTTTAGAATCTTTTCTTTCTTTCTTTGTTTGGTACAGGGTCTTGCATGTGGTACCAGGGACTGAATCCTTGCACTTGCCAGGCAGGCACTTAGACCACCTAGCTATCTCCCCAGCTTCTTTCATTCTTTTAACAAATGCTTGTCAACTGCCTGCTGCCTCAGCAGGGCAATTAGGGTACTAGAACAACATTGTGGATTCAGTGACAAACCTATGCTCTTTTTTTTTAAGAATCTTATAATCAATCATTCAGGTTAGCCAATAATTACCCTCTTACCTATATCTATATAAACACCTGGATAACTGATGAGCGGACTACATAGACCAGCCTCAACCCTTTCTGTGCTTAATGATTTCGTGGTGTGAACTCTGTACCCTCAAAGACTAAGAATTTCGCATTTTATTTCCTCAAAAACACCGAGATTTTAACTTAAATATTCAACCTTATCACCAAAATAATTCTAAGTTATTGATCTTCAGTTTCACATCTTACAGCCATTTAAGCCCCTACACACACTCACACACACACATACACACACACTCACACACACACATCACATAGTTTGTGTGACCCTCGTGAATGCTTCTTCAGTCCCCTTCATCCTGCAGACATCATGCCAACAACATTGGGCAGTAAGTTCACCTGCTACCAAATGCCTGAAAAACACTCTAGGAACAGCAGCTAAGTAGCTTTGGTCTGCAGGAAGACTGATCGCAGTTAAGCCAAAGCCCAACCGTAGGACTGGGATTTAGATGTATCTCACTTCCATTTGTAAATATGTTAAAAGATCAAGAAAATAGCTACTGAGCCCTCGCCATGTGCCAGGCACGGTATGGTAAGTATCTGGCAGGTATTATTTAATTCTCACAAAAATAAAATAGACACCATTGTCATATCCATTTCAGAGAGGAGAAAAGTAAGGATAAATATACTGCTCAAGTCTACACATAGCACGGTGGCAAGTGACGAGTGATCCGACTTCAAAGCTCATGAACTCAAAAGACATAGCTGAAAAGATTAGAACCTAAGATCCTAAGGTGGCACTACAAAACTTAACTCTTCATACTTCTTTAAGGACAAGATTGCCTTAGATGCTGCAAGCATTAAGCTTCACAGGCAATGTCCATGACCACAGAATTTTGTCCTAATAATATCAAAACCTGATCTGCATAGGAAATCTGCTTCCACACTTAGTTATTTCTGCTGTATCATGATGCCAACGTATAATGTTTACCTCTGGTTTTCTTAATTTTCACTTTTTAAAGACAGTACAAAATAGTATAAAAACAAAAATTATAAATGAGAGGCAGAGGATATAGCTCAGTAGAATAAGTGTTTGCCTGGCAAAAACAGGGTACTGAGTTCAATCCCCAGTACCACAAAAAAAAATTACAAATGATACAGAATTTCACTACACAAAATAATATGAATTTCATAGTATTTGTTTTGTTGCATAGTATTGTCTTCAAATTAGTTGTTCAAGTTACCAGATATATGCATTCAAATTTGGAAGAAGAAAGAAAAAAAGAAAGAAATCCATAAGAAATTTTAAAAAGGTTAAAAGAATTGAAAAAAAGGACACAAAGCAAATTAACCACCAACTGCTCTTTTCCCTAGACCAGCAGAAATGCACAGGACAGTTGTACAAACCATGCTGCTTACATACATAGATATATCCCTTTCCCCCACTCCCTCTCCTGTCCTTCTCCTCAATTAATAAATGGGTGCAACTAGAAACCATACTCTTAAATGAAATAAAGCAGACCCACATGTGCAAATATCATATTGCACTTAACTCTTCATAATCCTTTAAGGACAAGAACCTTAGTGTGAGAACCTGAAAAGAAAAATAAAATCTGAAGGGTACAATAGATGCTGGGAAAAGGTAATGACTCTATTCAAAAGGAAGGAATTATAATGCCTATCTCTGATATTGCTGTAGAAAAAAATAGGGTGTTATGAACGAGGCAACAGTATTATACAGAGTAGACATCTAAGTGTGACCATCACTGGCTTAGTATAGTTAGCTAATCTTTTTTTTTTTTGGGGGGGGGCAGAACCGGGGATTGAACTCAGGCCTTTGCGCTTGCCAGGGAAGCGCTTACTCCACTGAGCCATCTCCCTGGCCCCTAGCTAATCATTTTTACTGAGGGGTACAGTGGCTGGGGTTCCAAGAAATATGGACAGGAGGAAAGGGGGAGGGGAAGGAAAAATGGGTAGAATAAAGTTATGCAATATGCAGAAATGTAATAACCTAAATGAATGTAAGTATATCATAAATATGAGATAAGTTTAATATTATCAACAAGAATGAAAATGGAAAAAGTGGATTTAGAGGAGGAGGGAGAAAAGTGAGAAGGAAACGAAAGGGGACTTTTTAAACATCAAGATGTATCATGTACACACACCCACTCCCCATGATGATTAGATTATAAACTGCATGTAATGCAAACATGTACTAATAAATTTTAAACATGCCTGGTTGCACCCAAAGGATATTTTTATTCTGCTTCATGAACGTGTAATAGTGATTTTTAATTAGAAAATATGTCAGAGTGCTTGTGATTGGGCTAGTCAAGAGATTCCAGTTGCCTGAAGTCTCCGCTAATGTGGACTGCAGGTTCAAGCCTCTTTATCATCAAGCCTTGAGCCTCACGGACACATGGAAGTGTGTCTCATCGAAATCTGCGTAGCAGGCAGCCATGGCCCTCACCATGATTAATAGTGCCAATATAGAGTCCCAAGTCTGTCATCGAGGGCAATGTTTGGGATGATGGCATATTTCTCCTTGCAATTCTCACTTTCCTCTTAAGGAATACTGCTCATTTATATCCTCTGAGGATGCTCCCAACAAGATAGATGTACCATCACACATTTAAGGAGCGAGAAAAAAAAAAAAGGCAATTGCAAGAGGTGAACAAAAAATAAATGAAAGCTGAATCATTCCCAGTAATCTCCCAAATTTATATCCTTCAGTATCACAAACTGAATTATCTCTATAAAAATTAGCTTAGAAAAACAACTTGTCACTTACAGCTGCACAGTGAAGAACCACATTGCATCCATACAGTGAGTTGCGTTTTCAATCTAATGTGCCAATGGCAGTTTCCAATAAGAAGAAGCAATTTGCCAGTCTAGCCAATTGCAATTTGTCCTTGGCTGAAAATGACAGCAAAGTCTGTGCCTCTGGTTCATTGAAAACATCAGAAAGATATTCCTAATATTCAGTCTGTCTCTCTGTGAAGTTAAGCATTAAGGAGATGTTTAAAATTCAGCTTAACTGTGGTACCAAATCAAAGGAAAGGCATTGTTATCTGATGGTCAGGGAGGATTTTCAGAAATGTCCACAGCAGCTACAGCATGCATTTAATTCCAAATTCTGTGGGTAATACTGAAGTTCAGAGCCTCCAGTTGTATCCCACCAGGCAACTTGTTTTCTGTGTGTTGTGGCTATTGGCGGTGCTTGCACAGCTGCACGCAGCCCTTGCTCTGTTTGATACTTCTTTTACCAAAAGATAATCTTTGGTTGTAAATGAGAAGCCTGGGAAAGAATGACTCCTAATTATGACACCGATTTCCTGTGTCACTATGAGAAAATTATTTCACCTCTTTTTGCCCGAGCTGTAATGTTAAGACATATCAGCTGATTTCATGAGACTGCTATGATGACAGGATCAGATGAAAAAGCAGATTGGAGATATTTGCTGTGTTAATAGGCTTCTAAAGCTGAGCAAACGGATGCCCCCTGAATCATTATCCAAGAAGACGCCTCTGAAGTTGATCTAACACAACCATATCAATGCAACACTGACTTCCTAGGGTGAACAAATGGGAAACTTTGCTTGATAATTAAAGGGAATGCCTATATACTAACCCTGAATGGATGAACAAAAATGAAGCCTGAATTTGATTAAAGCATCAGAAAAAAGCTTTGAGAAGAGACAGGGTCTCGTCATTCATTTATGAATTTGACAAACTTTCATTCAATGTCTATGCTGGGCCTGGTTAGCCTACACTAGGGACACAAAAGCGCATCTTGCCTGCTGCCCCAAACTGCTTACGAAACACTGAAGTGGATGCACCTGCTTTCCAGCCCTCACTCTTACCTTACCCTCCTGTGATGGTCACACCCTCCAGGAGCCCACCTACCAGCTTTCCACGCTGCTCTCTGTGGGAACATAATTGTACTTAAAAGGTGTGGTGAAAACATATGGTGAAGGTTTACAGATAATTTATTACTGTAAAATGTACATTGCTAGTTATCTGCCTGAAAATATTCCCTCTCACTTCAAATACACTTATCCCATGGTGTGTGCCATGTTCTGCAGCAGTTCTGGAAGTCCTCCTTGGAGAGTGTCTTCCATCACATTATCATGACTGCCTTGGTGACCTGAATCAATTCATAACTTACCTTTTATGATCATTTTGACTTCTAGGAAGAGCCAGGAGTCATGTGGTGACAGATCCAGCAAATAAGGTGAATGGGGAACATGGGAATATTTCTATCAACTTCTTGGTCTGTTGGATAATTCGCAACCACAGCATTCACTATATGTTTGGTCACAACTTGTAAAAACACCCCGTGAACACAACTTCCAGAACTGCTTCACAGTGTACCAAGAATGATGGGAAAAGTGTGTTTGCAGAAAAGAGAGATTTCCTCAGGGGGATTAATGGTAATGTGTCATTTACTGTAATGAATTTTTTATTTAAATACACCATATTTTA
>NW_004524686.1:1621070-1629260 GCF_000260255.1 Octodon degus | reverse complement strand
CATGTACGGTATTTAACTATTTGATCCTCACTTTTTGACTTACTGCATTTTAAACTTAGTTTAGTTGCATTAGTAGTTCAGTTCTTTTTATTGCTTATTAATATTCCATTATATGAACATAATAAAGTTTATTCATGTGTCAGTCAAAGGACATTAGGATTTTTTCTAATTTTGGGAGATACTAAATTGTCTATAGCATTGTTAGTATAATATTTATTTTATTTATATAATTTTCTAGGTGTGAATCCCAGGGTCAAGTAACAAATATATGTTTGACTTAATAAGATTTTGGAATATTGCTTTCCAAAAGCAATGCATTAGAATTCCAGTTGCTCCACATCTTTACAAGTACTTGGCATTTTCATTTTTAAAACCATTCTTTTAGGCGTCTAATGGTACTGCCTTGTGACTTTAACTGGCATTTCCCCAAAATCTAGTGATGCTGAGCATTTTTATATTATTATTTACTTTTCTTGTATCTGTTTTGATAACATGTTCAAATATTTTGATAAGTATTAGTATTAGAAGAACTTATAAGTAAGTTGATAACAGATATTTAGAAAAATGAAATTTCCTCCAACTGGTGTAATTGGATATTGTTAAAGGAAGGAAACTGAGGAAAATCAGACCAAAGATGACTATTGATTAAGAACATGTAACAAGAAAACTCAGTACAAGCATGGATGGCTGCTCCTATGCCTTCCAGTCAAGTTATTATCATTCAATACTTTGCACTCAAATCTAAAATCTGTGAAATGTGATAGTTTCTGAATGTTTGTCTGACATTCTCTGCAATGTTTTTATCTACTTCTTGAAAAGGAAGTAAACACAGCTCAAAAACAACCCTACATCATTCCTCCAGAAACCTTGGTGTTTGGCCTCCCAAAGAGACTAACTAAAATAGTGAAGAAAAAGAAGAATGAGATGCAGAGAACTGTAGGCCTTGGAAGTTAATTAAATACTTGGTTCTTTGTAATCACCTTACCTAGAATGAAGGATGCTGAAAAACCAGGTCAAGAGATGGTACTTTGTTATGAAAAAAATCAAAGGTTCTTGGACAGTGAAGAGTAGCCAAGAGCTGATGAGAGAAAGTTACTTTCTTTATCTGAAAATTCCAGGCTGTAAAAATAATATTTGGCTGCCTCTTAGCCAAGACAAATGGCACTCCACTGTGCCTCTTGCTGCTGCTGTGATGATGCGTGCAGCATGACTGGAACAGTGGACAGTCAAGGCATGCCGGAGCCAGACAGGTAAAGTGGGGCTGCCAAGACACGAGTGCTCTATGAAGGGTCAACCAAACCTTGCCTGCAGTTCAAAGAGCTATGGTGGGACACCAGGGCCCCTTGAGAGAACAAAGTAGGGAACTGGCACCATAGCATTACTGTGTGTTGTGGTTTGTGTCTAGGTGCCCCACCAAAGCCTCATGTATATCATGGGGTGCCTTCTAGTGTTTGTGATTAATTCATGATCCAATACTGGGATTATAGTGTGCTTGATACATCCACTCTGGGGAAGATAATCTGCATATAAATGTAAGGAGGGGAGAAGGGCTTGCTAGCTGCCACAGCTGCTCCACTTGTTCTTGCTGTTTTGTGCCACCATGAACTGCTGCCCTGTGCTATGTGCCACTCCGTCTTGGAGCCAGCTGATGATAGACTGAAACCTCCATTAACTGTGAGCTTAGCAAACCTTTCTTTCCTTAATTTTGGAAGGAATTTTGTCAGATATTTTGTCCCAGCAATGAGGGAAAAGTAATTGAGACAGAATTTAGTACCAAGAATTGAAGTCCTTGCTGTGACTACCTGACCATGTGGATTAAGAGCCTTTGGGAATGGCCTATGGGAAGAAATAGGAAAGGTTCAGAGATGTTGCCTACAGGAGAAGTGCTGGAATACTGTCAGCTGGTCTGTATGGGAGATTCTGGTCAGAGCTCAAGACTAGAATCCTGAAGAAATCCTGCCTGTAAAAACCAGGCTAGTAAAGGGTCTGCTGGGAAGAAGGACTGCATTGGTTGTGGGATGATGTGTGCTATGGCTTGACAGAAAGTTCGTCTGCATTTTTCTCCTGTCCAGAGACTTTGTCTGAGACTGAGATTAAGAAGAGAAGACTGATTAATCTTGCAAGAGAAATTTCAAAGCAGTGAAATATTGAGAGAGTGGCATGGATATTGTTGAGGACTTTTAGTCAGATTTATATTGAGAATCAAGAGCAAAGAACCCTGCAGGATGATTTAAAATGTGAGTTTGGCCAGAAAGAAAGCATTAATCAAGCTGTGGACTGCAAAGAGAGAGCTGAAAAGATCTCAGTTGCTGAGAAGGACCAAGAGATAGAAAAGATGGCCTCGGGACATCACAAGAAACAGCAAGTCTTCATCCTTTGCAGCCTCAAAACTTCATAAGTGAAAGATTTTGCTATGAAGGTAAAAGCAGCACAGTACCATGTTCCAGAAAGGAGGCAGTGGACACACCAGGTTGTGGAATGGCCATGGCATAGAGAATTTGTTCCTCAGAATCAGAGTCAGAGTGCTCAGAAATCCAGGTGCTCAACCCCCACAGCCAAGAGGCAAGATAACCTGGCTACTGCTCCAGCTGGCAGTGGACCTTGGCATCATCCATGTGGCATTGGTTTTAGCCACATGCAGAATGCAAGAGTTCCGAGTTTAAGAGGGCTTCCACCTAGATTTCAGAAGTTTTGGGAAGCCAAGCAGTGTGCCCCTGAGAGGGAAATATGTGAAGCAGAGAGTGAGAAGCCTAATGTGCAGTGGAAAGCCCAGAAGTTTGGAAAAGCCAGGAACATGTATTGTCTGAGGAAAGCTGCAAAGAGAGAGAAAAGCCAGCTCAAGAAAAAAGATATGGGAATTACAACCAGCAAAAGTGTCACAGAGGTGGGGCTGTGTGGAGCTCACAATTTGTCACAGATTGCTTCGAATGTTCCACCTGGAAATACAGACCTTAATGTTTGCCCTGCTGGATTTTGGACTTGCTTTAGTCCCAGTGCTTTGTACCCCCCTTTTTGTACCTTCTAGAATGACAATGTTTATCTTGTGCCATTAAAAATTGGAAGTGTTTAATTTTTCATTCGTATAGGTGCTCACAGCTAAGTGTTTGCTTTAGTCCTTGGAGGAGACTTGAGACTTGGACTTTTTAGCAATGCTTAAACTGTTGGGACTTTGGCAACTCTTAGAGATGAACTAAAATGCCATTTGCATAAAGGGATGTGCATGAATCTTTCAGGGGCTGGGGTAAATGTTAAAGTTTGTGTATAGTTGTCCCCCCAAAGCCTCATGCAATCAGGGGGGTACCTTTAGAGTTTGTGATTAATCTATATCCAATCCTGGGATTATGGGTGTGACACACCCACTCTGGGGCAGATAATCTACATACAAATGTAAGGAAGATAAAGAAGTTAGCTAGATGCCACAGCTGCTGCTTCTGCCTTTGTTCTTTGATGTTTTCTGCTACAATGAACAGCTACTTTCTTCCATGTGCTATCTGCCTTGGAGCCAGCTGAGTATGGACTGAAACCTCCATAACTAAATAAACCATTTCTTCCTGGATTTTGGGTGCAGAGTATTTTGTCTCAACAACAAGGAAAAAGTAACTGAGACACTGGGGAAAAAAATACTTGTTAAAGAAATACACTATGTTATGTATGAATCAGCCAAATAATATGATGAAAAGCCCAGTGGGTGTGGACTCTCCATCCTCAATTGATTCTTCCCCTGGTGAAACACAACAGTGTGGAGGCCTTAATGATCACTGATGTCCACCCCCTCTCCTTCCATAATACTAGTCATAGGGCATGAGAGAGTTGATGACTCAGCCATATACACTATAGCCTTTAAGGCATTGTAAGTTAGAACTTGAATCTGCCACAGCCAACTCTCAGCTAAAAAGAAAGTAGCCTCAGCACAAGTCTGTGACTAGGTACTTCTTAAATTTTGGATAGAGCTTTAGAAAAATTTTTTACCTTATCTCAATCCAATCACATTACAAAACAATGGAAAATCTACGAGAGAACTCATCATTTACTAACTTTTAAAACTGTATTCTATTTAATATTTTAAATACCACTGAGTGCTAAGGTCAGAGCAAAGAGAGCAAAGTGATGAAACTAATAGAATGGAATCACTGTAGCAGCACCTGGCAGAAATGGCAGTATGGGAATCCCAGATTTACCCTATGGTAGTGATGAAGGTGAACAAGTACTTAATACCACCACAGTGGTTCAGTTAGCTTGTTTCTAAGATGGACACAGCAGTACTTTTCCACTAGGGTTATTGTGTTTCTTTAAATTTCTAGGATTGCATACCTCCTAGGCCAGCTTAGCAAAGTCACAAAGAAAAAGCCATTAATCTTGCTCTCTATTAAGTGATTTTAACTATTGTTTTTATATAAAAATAAAGGTGCAAGTGATGGATCAGAAAGCAAACTCAGAAGAATTTTTAAAATAAGTTACAGGATTTCTCCAAAATTAGAAGTGGTGGCAAGATCCTTTGCCTATGTCTTCAATTTCTCTTCTACAGAAGAAATCAAAAACAAAACCTCACACTCCTGTGAAGTTGCTTTTGCTGAGAGGGCACAGTTTTCACATCCACAAGAGCTTGTCCTTAGACTAGACAACCGCCTGTGGTTGTTCTTTTGTAAATCAAAGCCATCAATTAATACTTCCTAGTGTGGCTGCTCCCAATGCTGCAGGATAGTCCAGGCAGGAAAGGAAAATCATCAACAGTACGTGGCTCCCTTTGGAGTTTGCACCCGTGTCTGTCAGACAAGTGCTGAAGGCGCTGTTTGATTTCTGGTTCTGTGCTGGGCTCAGATCCTAACCAAGTGTAGTCCAGAGGCTGTCATTCATTACTTGTCTACAGACATCTGAACCTTGAGGTCTGACCTGCCCTCGTAGAGATGCAGAAACTGACAATTTCCTTGTCCTGTCATTGCTTCTGTATTCATTGATGCTTCATTCTGAACTCCTATGGGTCTCTTGATTTTAGTGGTGCTATTTACACAGATAAATGTGTCTGACCAAACTGAATAGAAGTGCTTCTGTAAGCCTTAAAAATTCCAGATTAAGTTAATATGTTCACAAAAATAGCTACATAATGCAATGCTACCAAGAACAATAGCATTCTGAGAGGAGGTTGCATTATTTACAATGATAGTTCTTAGAAATAATTTGTTCAGGCAATAAATATTGATTGCTACCTTGAGCTAAGCATTATTCTGCTCTCCAGAACTACTTGCTCATTGTGCATATGGATTAAATTTAAATGAGGACCAGGTGTGTTAAAAGTAAACAAAACAAGTTTGTGAAAAATGGGTTCGAGCCAGGTGTCATGGCACGTGCCTGTAGTCCCAGCACTCTGGGAGACTGGCTGGAAGATTACAAGCTCAAGCCCAACCTGGGCAACTTTGTGACTTAGCAAGATCATGATCAAAATAAAATCTAAAATCTTACACAAAAAAGCAAAATATAGTGCCAGTGGTGTAGGCTAGTTCCAACATCATGGGTTTGATTCCAAGTACTGCCAAAACTATTTTTTTAAAGAAAAGTGAATAATTCACTACTATTATGGACTACTGGAGTATATTGGATTATTTTGCTGAATTCATGCACCTACAATATTTAAATGACAACAGAATACCCATCTCTGACAAAACTAAACAAAAAAGGGGATACAAATATATCTGTGTGTGTATATACAAAATAGTTATGATAGATATACAGCTGCTTTCTCTTAATTCAGTGAGAAGAAAGATTTGTACTAATAGTGTTTGTGGACAGAATATCATGTTGGCATCTTGTACTATGAACAACCACTACGAAGATGACAATATGCAATGTATTAATTATTGAAATTGTCCTATATTCGGTTTTGAAACTATCTCATTGCTATTTGTTTCTCAATAAAATTAATTGAAAAATAAATAAAAGAAATGTGAAAAGTGAGTGTGTTTTCCATCAACATCATTCCCCCATCACTCTCGGTATTCTGTTTAATTCTCCAGGAATCTTTCCTTCTATATTCAGTTTGTGTGTGTGTGTGTGTGTGTGTGTGTGTGTGTTTAAATATAAACTGCTAGTAGTTTCTTATTTTCTTTTCTCTTTTCTTTACTCTTGACAAAATATTTTTAAACTATACACATACTTCTTCAACGATGTTCTTCATGTATAACATATCATAGACATTCAACCACAAACCATCCATATATTTGATTATTTAACAGCTATACAATATTATAATACATTAACTTAGTGTATTAAATTCCATAATATCCCCTATTAGTGAATATTTAGAGTGGTTCCAATTTTTCCTATGTGATAAGCAATCCATAAGCACGCTTGTACTTATTTCCCTGTACAGGTGTACATGTAACTGATGGATAATCTCTAGAAGTTGAAGTGTTGATATGATAATTACACATAAGTGCAAAAGCAGTGAGAATGTGGAGTATGCACTGAGTGTGCACCATCAGTGGTCTGTCCTTAATTAAATGTGAAGCAGTTAGGTACTGATTAGACCCTCTGGGTGTAGAGATGAGACTCATCAAATGATGGATTTAACTGTGAGATTCTTCAATCAAGATCCACAAACTGTCTATAGATCCTTCACCTAAAGCTCACCAGTCTTTCCAGAAAACAATCTATCTTGCCCAAAGAGAATTGGTAAGGTGAAACTTTTTCAAAGACTTCTGAAAGCCTTATGGAAGAAATGAGCTTGAGATTTGACTTCTCAATACTCACACTTTTGCCTAATTGCCCTGTATACTTCCTGGGACCTTCTGACCTGATCTTTTAATCAAATTTCTCCAAGATGTCTGGTCAAGTTTCTCCAGAGGATAGGCCCATCATCTCCTTTGAAAGTAGGTGGGCCATTCACCTGGCATCATAGAGCAGAGGTGAGGATGTGGGGGACCAAACATCCCTTTGATAGACTATGGACTAATTCTGTAGGATTACACCAATTCCTTGCTCGGTCTGACCAATGAGCCCTTCTGCCCCTGTTCCTGAATCATTTGCATGTTTTTCAAGATGAGTGAGTATTCACATCACTAGTGTCCCATTTTGAAAGATTTTTAAACTTTACCATTTTTCTATTAGTCTTTTTTTCCATTTTCTAAATGTTCCTTAAAGTATAATGACCACGATCTATTCTTTTTCTGCTTTACTTGCCTTTGTGGATTTATGTACTTCATATTAACACACCTGGTACTAATGAAGTTTAGTAACAGAGGGAAAGGAGATAAAGTTTAGTATACAGTCTCCTTTATGCCTTTCACAGGACTTGCCTCAAATACAGATATTTCTGGGAGTATCTATCAAAGAAAAGTTAATGGCATTTCTCTCTATTTATTATGATAATTTGTGTGGCAAACTTAGCTAAAGAATTTTAATAAATGGACTGGAAAATGTTGAGATCCATTAAAAGGATCTCTGAAGTGGGCCTGGAGTAAAATAAGCTTCTGTCCTGACTCCATCAGTCATTAGCTCATTTCCTAGCAAGAGTTACTCCACCTTTCAGAGTCTGCTTCTTTCTCAGTAAAATGAGGGGGTGTTCACTTATGGAAGTGTTCCAGTCTGTTCCTAGTCTTTGACTAAAACAAGTAAATACTGGTTGCAGGAAACTTCTGTACATGGGCTCTGTCTGAAGAATAGCAGGGACTCATAGGAGTTCCTATAGGTTTAGAGTGCTATCTGTTTAGGTGGCACAGGTTGGGGTACCACCTCAAATGCAGAATGGAAGGTCTTTGGAATCAGAAAGCCTATGTTCTCATTCAGTGCATAGCATACACTTGTACAACTACTGTATAACTCTTAAGGGCCTTCTTTTCCTCATTTGTAAAACATGATTTATAACAGTTTTTTTTCCTATTTTTTTATTTTTTCCTATAATTTTATTGAGAAACAAGTAACAATGAGACTGTTTCAAACCAAATTGGTAATTAACACATAAACCAAATTCAAACCAAATTCAATAATTAACACATTGCATACATTCTTCCTAGTAGTTAATTGCTGTAAAAGATGGGTACATGATATCCTATTTACAAACACCATTAAAACAAATCCCTCTATTCATTAAGAGAATGTAAGTATATATCTATCCCATCTACTTTGAATACACAGATACAAAATGGACATTCATCTGTATCCCCTTTTTTGTTAAGTTCCGTTATTTGAATATTATAG